>NC_081410.1:517886604-518197854 GCF_030272615.1 Cryptomeria japonica | reverse complement strand
ATCTAGGCAGGAACCACACTCCATTGACAGTTAATGATAGCCTTTGTCATTGATGCCAAAGGGGGAGTAGTGGAAATGAGAAAAATGATCAAAAGGAAGACATCATCAGCTCAGGGGGAGCACAACATTTTGGTAACACAGTTTTGACAAGTTTTGGAAGATTCTTTTTGGACACCTTTTTCGGATTTTTCTCATGAGTGTTGCCATCAATGCCAAAGGGGAAGATTGTTGGCAAATGCACACTCCAATGAGAAATTGTAGGTGATTGAAGGTTTTTTAATTGATGGCAACCTTACAATCATATGATACTGGCAGGCACCAGCACTGACAGACTCTACATCGGCACACATTTCACCAACATCAAAAAGATTGATTATCGGCACCATGACCGACATGAATTTTGTTTTAATTATATTTTGCATTTAATTGTAAAATATTTTTTGTAGGACGACATGGTGGATTGTAATAAGACTCATATAAGTATGAGATCTTGTAGATCATTTGGGAAGTGGATATGGTTAGATTATTTGTAGACCTAATGTGTGAATTGTAAGGCAGATTTTGGATAAGGGTTTATGATTATTACAGAGCTTAAACCGGTACTGAACCTGGCATAAAAGATGTTGTTTTGAAGCAGTACATGACATTGGATTTATATAATCCATTTTTGTAAGTCAGTGTGACTTCTTTTGTAACTGAGCAGTGAGCTCTAGGTATTTGGCCTTCTTGCATGTGTAGGCCCCTATTGTAACAGTAATATTCTCTTATTGGCCAGTAAGCGAATATTGTGGGTCACAAATCCCACCGAGGTTTTTCCCAAACTGGGTTTCCTCGTTAAAATATTGTGTTATGGCCTGTCTTTTATGTTGTGCTTATTGTTCTTATTTACTGCATTAATTTTGGTGTACCGGTACACAGTTTTGGAATGCTTTTCATATAATAAGTTCAGAAAATTCATTAACCGGTCAAATACTAAGTCACCCCCCCCCCTTCTCAGTATCTTTGGGAATCCTAACAATTTCACTCTAAGACTAAGCACATTTCAATAAAATATAACTTTCTGAAGGACAAGGTGGAAGAAAAGGAAGTCAAATTGGTTTATGTGAACACTAAATAACATATTGCAGATATATTCACTAGACTGTTGTCTAAGGAATCATTTGAGTATTTGAGAGACAGGTTAGGGATATCTACCCCTCCGACAGAAACTTAATTGATGGAGCACACCATCAGTCTGGTATGCATCATCAGCTTTATCCTTTGCTCTGGGTTGATGTAGTGGTGCTACTACTCAGGGGGAGTAATCAGCTTTCAGATTCACAAAATTTTGATATCTATGTCATATATTTGGCATTGATGTCAAAGGGGGAGAGTTATATGTGAAAAATAATGTTTATGGGATTCAGATCAGTTTCAGATTGGACTGCACGCCTCAAGGGAAGTTGCTGGGATTTTTCAATTTTTCATTGTTATATCTTCTATGAGAAATTTTTGGCACTTCTTGGCACTTAGATGTTTTTTCGTTTTCACATCTAGTGTTGCCATCAATGCCAAAGGGGGAGATTGTTGGCAATATGAAGGAATTGATTATGTGTTGCATTGATGTTTTGTCATTGATGTCAACACTAGCTATTATGGTTGATTACCGATATATAGGTTTTGGTTAGCGGTAGAAGAACTTGTGTTACTAGTAAGGGTTTAAGGTTTTACCAACAGAGCTTTTATTGAGAATCTTTGACAGAATGCATAAGTGGTGTTCTGATTAATAAGAAAAACAAGTTTTAAGGACTCGAAACCTTTAACAAAGGAGCATATAATAGTCCATCAAAAAGAATCCAGTCCTGCTAGGAACAACTTACAAAATGAATGGCAAAAAGGCCAGTCAACCAAAAGGACAGTAAAAGAAAGGAATAGCAAAGCAGAAAAACTAGAGAAAACACAACACAACTAAAAATACTTAAGGAGATCCTTCACCTTATTCACCAGCTGGTCATAGTTTACCACAATAGCTTTTAATTCTTCCATGTCCTTGTTTGGCTTTTTCTCCTTCTTTTTACCTCTAGTCCTTGTTCTAGGTCCTTGCACATCTCTCGTGCCTTCAATGTCAGGTTCAATCTCCAGGGAGTCCTTCTCCTCCTCCAGTTTGTTGATGAGGATTTTTGTATTGCCATCTAAGGCCTTCAATATGTTTAAGCTTTGTTCTGCAATACTTTTAAGGCATTCTTCAATTTTATTGACTTTTTTATCAGTTTCCGCCATTCTTTGATCCATACCAATATCATTATTTTTCCTCTCAATCAGGTCTTTCTCGAGTTTCTCAAACCTAGGGTTCAAGGAGTCTCTAATCTCTTTGGCTCTGGCAATAGTTTTAGTCAAATCCTCAACATGTTTTGCCATAGATTTGCCTCCGCCAAAGCTGACAGTTTCCAGGATTTGGACTCTGTCGTTGAGCTTCTTATTATCCTACACAGCTTTCTTGTAACTAGTAATTAGCCAATCAATGGTGTCCACAAATCCTTTCAAACCCTCAGGAGGAGGATTTGAGGAGGGTGATTTCTCACCAGAGTTATCCTTTTCCTTGTTGGAGATGTCACCAATAGTGATTTTACCAACTTTTCCATCAATCCTCTGTTCAAAACCTTTCCCAGTGGTCTCCTCCTCCAAATTTTGGTCAACTTTCGAGATTTTTCTCTGCACTTGTTCTTTCAGCTCCATAACATTGATTTCTTGTTTCTTCTATTTGTTCCTTGTCTGAATTGAAATTTTGGTTTTCTTATTCCGAGGAGACGGGTTCCTCCTTCTCAGAATCCTCAGAGACCTCTTCCTTTGAGGAGGAGCTAATTTGGAGAACTTTATCTTTAGATTTTTTCTTACCCTTCGAGGAGGAAGGCTTGGTTCTCAGATGTTTTCTTTTCTTACCAATTTCAGCTTCAGAGTCATTCAGACTCTCTTCAGACTCACTCATCGAATCACTATTTGACTCCTCTCCTATAGAAAAAATAGAATCCGACCCTTCCTCCTCAGACTCAGAGATAGAAGGTTGAGGGTGGGCAATTTGGTTGGCTTTTAGGTGGTCATAAATTAATAACATAAGACCCTGATGCATGGTTGTATCACCCTTAGGGTTCTCTTTATGGTCCTTAATGGTAGCATTCATAGAGCACAGGAGAAAATATGGAATATTAACTTTTTCATAATACCTAAAATGGTTTAGCAAAAAAAAATGGTAGCCATACACTTTTGTGAATCTACCATCCAAAGTTACATAGCGCATTATAGCAAATAAGACCTCCCTCCATGGCTTAACAAATACCCTAGGCAGATAGTAAGTTTTACTTAGCTTAACCAGGCGCTTTTTCTCCTTTGTCATCTCAGGATATCTTTCGATGGCCTCCTTGCTCAATTTTTTGTCTCTGTAGTAATTGCTTCCTTCCCTGCGGAGACACGTGACCTGAGAAATGAGGTCTTCATCTATGGAGATTATTGATCTCCCATCTTCAGAGCGCCCTTTTTCTAGGTTTTACAACAAAAATTAGTAACTGTGGCATCCCACCCATGGAGCCTCTCCATTAACTTTGAAAACCCTCCCTTCTGCAAAATGTTCCAGACAACCTCCTTTTGCTTCCACTCCTTGCAGTTGTTGGGTTCATAGTGGCGTCTATTTCCTCCCATTTTTTTACTTTTCAAAGCAAAAGGTTGAGATTTGTAGAGAGCTTTAGGAAAGAAATTTCTCAGAACTACCAAATATACCCAGAAAGCATGGGAAGAGATAGCATATGTCTTGCAATAAATGGTACTAACATTATTATAATTACTCATAGCACTCCTATTAATTCGTTTCATTATTACTTTGTCCATTTATGATCTTTGGGTACCACTATATCGATCCTTAAAAATTATTGATTTGAAGTCATCGAGGAGGTACTCTTCTCCCTTCCATGTGATCATTTTATCTTGGATGACCGCCACATTCACTGCCCAGTCATCTAAAGAGGATAGGAGAAATGGGATCCCCTTGCCTCAGTCCTCTAGATGCTTGAAAGAAGGTGGAGGGAGATCCATTGACAAAAACAACAAAGGAGGTAGAGGTAATAAGTTGTTTGAAGAGGTCCACACATTTGGTAGAGAAGCCATAAGGCAAAAGAACCTTCACAAGGAAAGACCAATCAACCCGGTCACAGGCCTTAGAGAGATCAAGCTTGAGGATGAAACCCTATTTCTTAGCCGTAACAAGAGAATGAATATTCTCATGAACAGTTATGATGGAATCAAGGATTTGTCTTCTTGGCACAAAACCATTTTGTTGATGATTAATTAGAGAAGGAAGGACAGTCAGGAGTCTGGAAGTAAGGACCTTAGAAATAATCTTATAAAAAGAATTGCATAAGCTAATTGGCCTGAACTTATCCATGGAGTCAGCACCTTGAATTTTGGGGATTAATGCAATGAAGCTACAATTGATCTCTTTCAAAAATCTTCTAGCCCCAAAAAATTCTTTGACCCCATTGGAAACATCTTTCCCAACAATATCCCATAATTCTTGGAAAAAGAACATGGGGAAGCCATCAGGTCTTGGAGCTTTGTTACCATCAAAAGAAAAGATAGCATTTTTGATCTCCTGGTTCGAAGGTATAGAAGAAAGGGAGGCATTCATCTGCTCATCAATGAGGCAAGGAATATTCTTAAGGAAAGAACTTTGAGCATCAACATCCAGTCTATGATCCCTAAAAAGAAGATCAGCAAAAAAAATTTGGCCTCATTTCTTGTCTCATCCCCCTTAACCAGCTCCCCATTGTCCAAACCAGTTTTGTAATCATGTTTGGCGCTTTATGTTTGATAGTTGACATATGAAAGAATCTTGTGTTCTTGTCTCCTTTCTTCAGCCAAATACATCTTGATCTCTGCTTCCAAAAAGTTTCTTCTTTAGCAATGATTTCATGGTATTTTTTGAGGATCTAATTTTCTTCAGCAATTGACACAGTAGAGAATCCATCCTTCTGAATTTGGACCTGTATTTTATCAAGGTCTTCCTAAATTTTTCCTTTGGCC
The DNA here is from genome assembly GCF_030272615.1 of Cryptomeria japonica. Lineage (NCBI taxonomy): Eukaryota > Viridiplantae > Streptophyta > Pinopsida > Cupressales > Cupressaceae > Cryptomeria > Cryptomeria japonica. Next base: position 518,192,805 of record NC_081410.1, on the reverse strand, counting down.
TCAAACATATTTCCAAAGCCGAATTTGTTCCATAACCTTATATTGTCTTTGATAGTTTTAAGTTTCTTCACAACTCTATACATAGTAGTGCCCTCAACTTTAATGTTCCACCATTCCTGAATTTTAAGAATGAGATTTGGATGAAGAGTCCTCATTTTTTCAAATCTAAAAGGAAAGTGTCTTCTTCTATTTATTGGGTCAATATAAAAATTTATGGGGTAATGTTCAGACCCAACTCGGATGTGGGTAGACAAGGAACAGTAATAATGTATTTACCAGTCATCATAAATAAGAGCCCTATCAAGGCGAACTTGAATAAGGTCATTTCCAGTCCTCCTGTTAGTCCAAGTGTAATTACATCCCTGTATCTCCACATCATTGAGAGCCTGAGTGTTTATAAAATCCATGAGGGCCAGTCTACTTTCCAGTTGAGAGGGGCTTCCACCAAATTTTTCCTCCTCTCTCAAGGGAGTATTGAAGTCTCCCATGACCAGCCAGCTAAGATACTTGAAGCTGTCCCTTATTTCCATTAATTTTTTCCAAAAATTGCTTCTGGCTTTCAAGGTATTAGAAGCATAAATGTTAGTCAAGACCCAAGATGTTCCAAATTTTGGGTTTATTGATTCAGTTTTGGATTTTGCATTTAGGGTTTTAGATCTGGTTTATTTGGAGCTAACATTTTCAGATCTAGCTAACAAAATTGGTGCAGCTTGTCTTGAAAGCAAAATCATTTGGTTGAAGGCCCCTATTTTCACAAAGTCTTTTGGATCTAAAATTTACCTAACTTGTGTGCTTGCAGGAAGGGGTGATTATTTGAAACAATCCAAACTACTAATAAATCTTTGTTGCAAGTCCTTGGCAAGGGTTTTTGGATTTTTATTGTGTGCCTTGTTTTCATAGACTAGCAAACACTTCATTTGGTGCACTAAAATTGAATCATTGTCTTTTGTGTCTTGAACAATAGGCTCTTTTTGTTTAATCTTTAGAGGGCCTATCTTCCCGTGTGGTCATTAGGACTACTAGTGAGAAGAGAACGACCCAAGTGGTAGTGAGGAAAACCCACCTATTCCGAACCACTATAAACAACTGTATTCATGGTGAAAACTATGAATAACGTGTGCTGATTAGTTCATACCGACACTATGTCTCCCCATAAACCCGTTTGATCAAATTTATTTGATCAGTTGTAGGGCATAACCCCTACCAACTGGGAGCCTTCTGTATTTACAGAGCTGAAAGTGCCGCATGTATGGCCACACGAGCGAATGCCCTTACTAGCACCTTTTTGTTTTAGAAGCCCAAATCCTTCTAGTTATTGAGGTAGGAGGTTGGACCTCTGGCAGCGGCCCACACACATACGGTTCTTAGTAGAGATACAAAGTTTTCCACGAGGAGTTTTCGTGGGTACTAATGCTTGGCTGACCCGAGAAGTGAGTGCCGAGGGTGGAGCCAGTGAGGTCAAGCATCTAAGTATCTGCTCTGAATAGCGTACCCTCAGGGGTAAAACCCCATGTGGGATCAACAACTATTGTCTTGGCCAGCCATAAGAATTGTGCTTGACTTATTTTAAACATTCAAACATTCAAGACCAAACAGCAAAACATTGTGTCTTTTGTGTCTTCAAGTGTATGCAAAACATTTTTACATCAAACAACACACTTTTTATTGGAGTCATTTTGCATCTAAACACTTGCAAACATTAAGTCCTCATCAACACTGTGTCCTCTTGTCAGGAAAAATAGTCAAACAGTCAGATTTGGTCACAACAAAATTACTTCACAGATTGGAAAAAATTGCACAAATTTTGCAGAAACGCGTTTGTGTTGGACATAATAGCGTCTGTGTTGTATAACCACATCTGTGAAGGGCAGAAACATGTTTGTGTTTACAGAATCAATATTTTATAAAAAAAATCTCAGAAGCACATCTGTGTTGAACAGAGCCACGTCTGTGTCAGGAAACCGCGTCTGTGGAGTATACAGGTGCGTCTATGTTCAGAATTGAAAAACTTTTACAGTCCAGCAAACAAACACAGTTAGTTTCAGAATTCTTGAGCTTCCTAGGTCATTTTTCCAGGGTTTCATTTAGCATTCAACCTGTCTTTGGGTCTCACAAAGTCCATCATTGCTTCACATCTCACTTTACATTCACAATTGTCTAAACTTGAGTAAAAAGGTCACTTGCTTGTCGTCACTATACTTTGTCAACACACTACATACAACAACATTTTGCTAAATGGTCCCTCATCAAGGTCTATCACCTTTGGGTCTCATTTGGTCTTACTTAGAGTCAAGGTCAACCTACCTCATCAAGAGAAACTATTCTCTCTTTGGAAGTCACACCTACTCTACTACATACATACTTGGTCTTACACTTTGGACATTGCAAGTACACCTCAAATTCATTTACATTCCATCCAACTCTTGGTCTTCCATACGTTTTCCATTTTTCATCTAGTCTCACACATCTCGGTCAATACCTAGTTCATGGTTGAAACCCGTCTTCAAAAATCTAGGAGAGAAACAAAAGAGGCTCAAGAGTCCGTAAACATGAGTTCTTATGAGTATGACAATGATATCTTTTTCAATTTTGATCATACTACATTACCTGACATGGATGCCTATAGAAACATTCCAAATGTTGAGAACATGGACACTAGAAACAACAATGATACACACAATGACAATATGGACAGCTTTTTCATACATTCAGTGGATGTGGAAGAATCCATTATGAATCCCCATTTCAATTGATTGGTTGAGGAAATAATGAGGAGGGATAGACAATACTTCTTACAAATGATGGCACAAAGTGGAGCCAAGATACCTCATGATTTTGACATGTCTCAAATAATGGAAAATTGACCTTTGCAACAAACTCACTCCAACATGGATCAAAGGAGACCTAATAGTGGAGGCAATAGAGGACCACATATGGTGCCTAAATCACCATCATCTTTGTTTCAAAAACCAGAGGTCCCACATACACATGGTCAAGCATATGATACTCACCTTCACAGACCATTATGGAAGTCTTATGCAGAAAGATATGCTCAATCACATACCAATGCTAAGGATCAACCACCAAAGCAATTGGATATTCAAAGGCATGCTCAAAATTTGGACACAAGGAAACCCCGTGTCAAATTTGGAGGCAACACATTAGAACATGACATGCCTGTAGAGTATGGTATACATGCACAAAATAGATATGGCGTTCCTCAACATGAATCTATACCAAGTGGTCCATATACGCAGCATCATTATAGACCTCCTCCATATGAACATGTGTATGATCAATATCATCCATATATGCAACATGCTCCTCCTCCAATTGGTGCCTCAAGCATAGGGTATGGTCCAAGAAGTCGATCTCCACCTAAGAGCAATTTGGAGCAACAAATCAGGGACTTACAAAAGAAAATGGAGGACATAAATACACCAAAGCCAACATACACAATGAGAGACATATGTCCTTATCCATTTGACAAGAGCATTCCAATGCCTCCATTTCCTACACACTTTGTGACACCTAAATTTGATAAGTATAGAGGAAAACGGGATCCTAAGGCACACATAAGACAGTTTTTCATAGCTTGCATTGAGATAGCAGCAAAAGAGACATATTTGATGAGATTATTCCCACAAAGCCTAGGTGATCAAGCTATGGAATGGTTCTCCCAACTTCCACCTGGAATTAAGTCTTGGGGTGATCTAGCAGAGGCATTTATTCAACATTTCTCCTACAACATAGAGACAGACATATCAGTTACTACTTTGTGCAACACCAAGCAAAAAGATGGAGAGTCTTTTGCATCATTGTTACAAAGATGGAGAAATCTAGCCAGCAGATGCTCTTGTGAAATTCCACAAAAACAAATGGTAGAAATGTTCACCCAAAATGTTAACAAAGAGATTGGCTATGATATAAGGAAAGCTTGCTTGTCCACCTTCAAGGACGTTATTGAAAAAGGCTTAGCAACAGAAAAGGTCCTAATTGAACAAGAAGTCATTAAGATATTCAAGGAAAACAAAGATGACTATAAAGGAAAAGACAAGCCGAGATTTTGGAACAAAAACAAGAACATAGTCAATGATGGTGTTGTTGACGCCAACACAGTGCGACCCAAATTCATCTTTTCGGGATCAAGTTCTACAAACAATCAAGTGAATACTCAAACAACTTCCAGATCATGAAGGAAGTACACTCCATTGGGAGAACCACTTAAGTTAGTTTTCAAGAAGCTAGTGGCAAACAAGGTAATCACAGTTCTAGATTTTCCTCCATATGAACCAAAGGTCAAACCAAATTGGTGGAATGATGATGAGTATTGTGAATTTCATAAGAGCAAGGGTCATAAGATAGGAAATTGTCATCGACTGAAGAACATCATACAAGATCTCATTGATAGAGGTGACATTGAGATTGAAGGACATTCATCCAATCAAGAACATGAGATTTTTAAGGAACCATTCCCAAAACATGACAAAGGAAAAGCTAAAGCCATAGAGGACCAAACCAACTATACCAGAGCATCCTACAACTATGATTCAACTATCAATCACATTTCAATGGACAATTACGTCTCTACCATTATCATCAAGGACAAAACATCTGAGAATTCTACTCGGAGACCTAGGATTGTCCTAAAAGGTGTTGGATCTTCTTCCGAATCTACCTCTAAATGTCATGTCACAACCCGGCGAGGTAAATTCACTTTGCAAGGTGCTCCAACCAAGAACACCACTTCCTCATCAACCAAACCTGAGTATGACCTTGTAGAACAGTTAGGGAAGACACCCGCACTCATCTCCATCCTTGAGCTATTACGCATATCCCCTGCTCATAAAGCCATTCTTGACAAAATCTTGAGAGACACTATCATTCCTACTGATCTGAACGTGGACTAGTTTCAAGCCATGGTGGGATACCTTTCCATTCCACATTCACTTACATTCACAGAAGTTGATGATGCCTCTGTAAGTTAGCCACATAATGCACCACTACACATTGAAGCCTTCATACACAAACATCGAATAAAACGAGTCTTGATAGATGGAGGAGCTGGTCTAAACATTTGTACATTGAGCACTATTAAACAATTGGGATATTCTGATAAAGCTGTGAATTCTACAAATCAAATCACCATCAAGGCATATGATGATGAAGAGCATTCATCCAAGGGCACAGTCACCTTACCTCTTAGAGTTGGGCCAGTTACAAAGGATGTGGTTTGTCAAGTCTTGGATCTAGATCTAACTTGTAACATATTGCTAGGACGTCCTTGGATTCATGAAATGAGAGCAGTCCCATCTACATATCACCAATGCATTAAGTTTCCTCACAATGGAGTGGAAGTAATAGTTAACGGCGATCCTAATCCATTCATATACTACAATAACCTGAGATCAAAAACTGAGACCATCATTCCCAGTAATCACGAAGTTGTTCCTTCTTCGGCATACATTGATCCTAAGTCATTAAAACCTTCGACATCAAAGCAAGGTGAGCTTAAAGGCAAGTTTCAAGATAAAGGCATGGGGGAATACACTTTAAATCAGACCATGTACTTATGACAAGTCTTGAGTTCCCCAAAAGAATATGGAAGACCACATCCTAACAAGCAAGTAACCATCATGATACTCAAATGGGACCCTACTACCTTTCAAAGATGGGGCGAACTGGAAGAGGAAGACTTATACAAAATGCTTTACAAAGACATTGAAGGTGACACACAAGATCACATCAGTCTACCATGTGAGAAATATGGCAAAGGCTTCAAAATTCTATAAAAATTTGGGTATGATGGAAAAAGACCTCTGGGGTTACGAAAGGAAGGCATCATTGAACCTTTACAACCTGAATTGACTTTCAAAAAGGAACGCTCGAAAGGACTTGGTTTCTTAACTTCCAAGGACCACACCCAAAGGACAGAAGAAGCCTTACAAATCAAAGCTGCCAAAATTCAACAAGAGGATTGCTATTCCACAGACTCCAATGAATGGGAATGGGGCTCAGATAAATCCTCCAGTGACTATGAGCTCACCGAGACATTCAGAGAGCCAGATGAACCCACAGAAGAAGAGGAATTTTATAAAAGATTCAAAGTTGGTCAAGAAACAACCCATGAGGATTCCACACTGTCCTTGTCTCAAGGTCCTAGGTTGAAATCACATAGGATGAGAACACCTGTCCTAGAATGCGCTACCAATGATGATAATTTGGATTCGCTCGCGATCGAGACTGATGAGGAGAGTGCCATCGATGACGTCGATAATTACCTTGACATACCCAAATATAACTGCATCTTCACTCTTAGCCCTACTAACTTTGAAGACATTGAAGGCCTTCCCCTTGTTCACCACCAACTCATTGACTGGGATCATGAAGGACCTGCACAGTTTGACACATTCCAAAATGATGAAGCTTTTATTGACTATCTTGGCCTACAAGATGATCTTCCTCCTGGGGACCATAAAGCGGGATACACTATAGAACTCAATAGCGTGGCATATTTTGGTGAGGGTGTCGGACCTTCCAGTCACAAAAATGTGAAAATAAGAACAAACCAAGGGTCTTATGGCGAAAACCACACTGTGGCGCTGTCTGACCCCAAAAAAGTAAAAAGAAAGGACGTATCTAAGGGTGAAACCTCTCTGAGGCACCCGAAGATGGAAGGCTCGACATTCTCCCAGCATCATATGAGGAAAAGTCATCCATGTTGGTAGAGGAGACTATCAAAACAAACATTGGTATAGAAGAGGTTCCACACAACATATTCATGGCTCAATCATTGACAGAGTCAGAAAGGTCAAAATTCATAAGTTTCTTCAAAGAACGACAAATTAACTTTGCTTTGTCATATGCTGATATGCCTGGATTAGATCCAAATTTGGTAATGCATCATTTGACAGTCAAACTGGGGGTAAAACCAGTGAAACAGAAATTAAGAAAAATGCATCTATAAGTGGCATTACTAGTCAAAGCAGAACTTGAGGAATTATTGAATGTCGGATTCATACGCCCAATTGATTATCCTAAATGGATCTGCAACTTAGTGCCTATCAGTAAACCGGATCGCAGCATCAGAATATGTACAGATTTCAGAGACATCAACAAAGCTTGTCCAAAGGATGACTTCCCATTACCAAATATTGACTTGATTGTTGATCTCACAGCAGGTCATGAAATGTTATCATTAATGGATGGATTCTCTGGTTATAATCAAATAAAGATCGCGCCCGAAGATCAACACAAAACATCATTCACTTGTCCTTGGGGAACTTTCTACTAGAATGTTGTGCCCTTCGGGCTAAAGAATGCAGGTGCTACATATCAAAGAGCCATGACTACTATCTTTCATGATCTCATGCACATAACCGTGGAAGATTATGTCGATGACCTCTTGGGAAAATCAATAGATAGAAATACACATTTGGACATACTTTCAGTCGTCTTTGATCGGTTGGAAAAATACAAAGTAAGATTAAACCCCAAGAAATGTGTCTTTGGAGTAACCTCTGGGAAGCTTCTAGGATTCATTGTATCCAAAAGGGGAATCGAAGCTGATCCAGCAAAAGTCAAGGCCATCTTGGAGATGCAACCACCTAGAAATATCAGTCAACTTTGGTCTTTACAAGGCAGACTCTAGTCCATATGAAGATTCATAGCACAACTTGCAGATAAGTGTAATCTTTTTCAGCACCTACTACATAAAAACATCAAATTCAAATGGGACGATAACTATCAACAGGCTTTCCAGACACTCAAAGACTATCTTCTGAATCCGCCAGTTCTGATGCCACCAGTTCCAGATCAGCCTCTGTTACTATACATATCAGCTACTCCAATAGCACTGGGGGCACTCTTAGCACAACAAATTGCTGAGGGCAAGGAAAAAGTAGTATACTATATCAGTCGCACATTGGTAGGATATGAGCTAAATTACACACCAATTGAGTGTGCATGTCTTGCCGTGGTCTTTGCTTCGCAGAAATTATGACATTACATGCTCACTCATAAGACTAAGTTGGTTGCAAGGATAGATCCATCGAAATACCTTCTCAATAAAGCAACACTTACTGGGCGACTGGCCAAATGGGTAATGATCCTAAGTGAATTCGACATCAAGTATGTGGACAGAAAAGTAATAAAAGGACAAGCCATCGCAGATCAATTAGCAGATGCCCCCATGATTGATGATGTTCCTCTAAGTTCAGAATTTCCAGATGAATCCATTTTAACAATGTCACATGCAAAGCCATGGCAACTGTACTTCGACGATTCATACACATAGCATGGGGCATGAGTTGGCATCCTCTTTATAACTCGTCAAGGGGATTCTATACCAAAGTCATACCGCTTATCATTTCCTTGCACTAACAATATAGCGGAATATGAGGCATTAACAACAGGATTACGAATTGCAGTTCAGTGGAAGATCCAGGAACTTTGTGTTTTTGGGGACTCTCAACTTGTCATCCGTCAAGCAACTGATGATTACCAAACAAAAGATGAAAAATTAATGCCTTACAAACAAATGGTGGATGACCTGAAACAACACTTCACAAAGATAGACTTTGAGCAGATACCAAGAGAACAGAATCACGTCGTAGATGCCATGGCTACAATTGCTTCACTGATTGATCTACCTCCAAATGAGACCTGCTATGAGTTCTTGGTGGATAACCTTTTGGTTCCTTCATATGAGATCATGCCTACTGAGACGATATGTGTTGTCGGTCGCGACTCCTAGTTATATGGTTCCATTTTCACATACCTTCGTGACAATACCCTACCTCCTAATCTATCAAATAACCAATGTCGCACTTTCATTCGCCAATCCTCTCGATATGTCATTTTAGCTGATATCCTATACCGGCGAGGTCTAGATGGCACTCTTCTTAGATGTTTAGAAAGTGACGAAGCTCAGATTACATTACGTGAAGTGCATGAAGGGATATGTGGTCCACATGCTAGTGGTCCTACTTTGGCCAAGAAACTCATCAGGACTGGATATTATTGGCCCAATATGGAAAAGGACTCATATCAGTTTGTCAAGAAATGTAAGCAATGTCAAATTCATGGAGACCTCATACATGCGCTAGCACAAGAACTTCAACCAATTGCATCTCCTTGGCCCTTCTGTCAGTGGGGACTCGATCTCATAGGCAAGATTCACCCTCCTTCTTACAATGGTCATAAATTCATTATCATTGCAACAGAGTATTTCACAAAATGGATTGAAGCCATGTCTCTCACACAAGTCATGGGAAAACAGATTGCTACATTCATCCTCAACTATATCATTTGCCGATACAGTATTCCTGTTTCCATTATCACTAAAAACAGGCGTCCCTTCAAAAATCAGGATGTTCGTGAACTCTGTGACCACTTCCATATTTCCCATCATTTCTCCACACCATATTACCCCCAAGGTAATGGTCAAGCTGAGGCGTCTAATAAAACAATCCTTAAAATCCTAAAGAAGACAGTCGACGACGCTGGCCGTAATTGGCATATCCAACTTAATCCTGCACTTTGGGCCTACCGCACAAGTGTCCGCACACCTACAGGAGCTACACCTTATTCACTTGTCTATGGCACTGAATCCATCTTGCCTATTGAGGTTGAGCTACCCTCTTTACGGGTCTCTTTGCAAAACATCATCAGTGATGAAGACTATAGGGTCTCTCACTTACAAGAATTGGAACTACTAGATGAACAAAGACAAACTAATTTTAATCATCTCAAGGCTTATCAACAACGAATGAGTCCCAGCTACAATCAGAAGGTCAAACCTCGCACATTTGAGGTAGGTGACTTGGTTCTCAGAGAAAATCCCAAAAATCAGCAAGATAGAGAGAAGAAGGGCAAGTTTGAACCAAATTGTCTTGGTCCTTACATCATTATAGCAGCATATGGATTTGGGGCATATCAGCTCTCAACTACAAAAGGTGAACCTTTGGAGGATCCTATCAACAGCATGCACCTTCGTAGGTTCTACACATAGCTCTTCAGAGTATCCTAATTCAAAAATACAAAACAAATAAAAATAAATAAAAAAATACAAAAAAATCATAAAACAACAAAATCGTTACTTGGTGAAAACCTGGCAAACAGGCGCCTTGTGACACAAAAAACATTGAAAAATCGAAAAAAGTAAAGAGAAAACATTTCGTCCAATGGTGAAAACCACTTCGGTGGCGCCCTGGGCAAGTACCATGGTGAAAACTGGGTTACCAGCGCCATGTGTAGAGACATTGCTCCTCCCTCCTTCAGGATTCTCTTTCATCCTTTCACTTTGCACACACTCATGACCAATTCGTTCATAATAAACTTACCCATTCCCATCATGGCTTGTTATTGATCTACCCAAGATTGGTTAGCCATTCATAATAAATGTCTCTTTTCACCTCCCTTTCCATCAATAATAAATCAGATCCTATCTGTGGCTAAGGCAAATCCTACATCTAGTGATGGGTGTGGAATTGAGAACATCACATGTTTCAAGGAGTACAGTTTATTCCAGCTTCCTTCAGTCTATCTGCGCACAATCCGCAATAAAGCAACATTTGCATCACAGATCTGCAATAAAGTTTCATCTTCTCCACAATAAAGTATCAGTTTCATAGATTCAGTCAATTTCAGATGAGACACAATAGCAACAATGGGCTTCAACAAATCAAATCTTTCAATAGACTCAGACAACATATGGTTCAGTGCTATCTATCATTTCTGTGAAAGTAAACATTGTGACCACAATCAAATAAGAATTATACAAGTGACAAGAGACACTAAATTTGAGGACTACAGTGGATGTTGGTGTCAAGTCTTGGTTTTCTTTTGATTTTATCTTTTGGTGACATGTCTTTTTGTTTTTCCGGGATGTCTTTGACTAGAGATTCTATCTCTAGGATGTCTTTGACTAGAAAGGCGAGGATGGGGTATCGTCACCTATTTGTATTTGCTGTCTGTGGATTGTCTCTTAGTAATGCTATGACTTGTTCAAGGATATGAGGACACTATGAGTCTATTATGAACTAGGGCATTCTTTGTTTGTGACTGTCTTATCTCCATGCAAACAGGTACAATGACTCTCTGGGTCAAACATATGCCTCGATTGTCATAACCTACTTGCCATAATAAAGTTCAATGATGATAACGCACAAGAAGCTCTTTCACTTTCATATCTTCTATCTTCCATCCCACGTTCTTGATTGACTTTCATCATCCTTCCTGAGTCCGTGTCACCTGCTAATCACATGACTGAGTATAATGACACACCAAAAACATTTGCATTTCATATAGTTGCACCTGCATTACCACATATTAAGCATTTCATACATGCATATAAATATCACAATTGCATCACATCCTGCACACAACATAGGTTAGCACATTTTCTATTCTCATCATGTAAATAATTATTTGCATTATCATATTCATCTACATTACATACATTCACATTTGCATCATGCATAACATATAAAACATAAAAGAACAAAAAATATTGCATTGCATCATGTACATATTTGCATCCATGTCATAAGAATCACACAGAAATATACATCACATAAAAACATCTCATCACATAGGTACACATGCATATAGTTGTCGCAAAGATGAATCATCTCATATATATATATAAAGTGTCATGATACAATGATGTCAAAAAAATCATATGGCTACAATCACCCAAAGGTGTCTACATCATCATACAAAAATGGTACAATAGTGATACATAGGGAGCCCTCTATGGCTATGATGAACTCCCTCCCTCAGAGCCGCCTGGCCTCGATGGAATCTGAGCCCCTGAAGGACCCACCCCAGGATCATCCCTCCTGTCCCCTCTATCTGGTGGTGGTGGAGGACCCATAACCCCACCACTCGATGTCTATCTCCTCTGGCTCCCTCCCGTAGTTGTCACTGTCTGCGATGGTCTATGGAAGCTCCTCGCCCGCTGATCTGCTGGCACTGCACCATAATAGAGATCCCGCCAGTAGGCAATCTCCTCCCCTGCCCGCAGGACGTAGGCATATTCGGCCCCTGTGTCCTCTACTGCCTGTCTCCCAGCCCTCAATGCTATCTCAGCCTCTGTGTAGCGCTGAATGGCCTGGTCTCGCTCCCGCTCAATGCCTCGGAGCCGCCTCTTGAGCCTATCCCTCTCCCTCTCCAACTCCTAGATCTCATCTGCCTGTCCATGGCAGATCTCCCTCAGTGCCATCAGCTCATCCTCCTCTGCATCTGCCCCCTATGGCTCCCCCTGTACGGGTGCCTGCCCTTGTGCCTGTGCCTGTGCTAGTACCTGTACTAGTACTTGTACTAGTACCTATCCCTGTATCTGTCCCTGTCCCTGTACTTGCACCTGTCTGGGACCCTGTGCTACTGGCACCTGTAGCGACAATCCACCATGACCCCTCACCACCCAAGCCTGCCTATCCTCTCCACCCTCCCTCCGCGGTGCAACCCTCCTCTCTCCAACTGCTCCCCTCCTCCTCTGTCGGCCTCTGCCCCTATCAGCTCCATCATCATCATCATCCCCACCACCATCTCCATCTAATAACTCTCCTGGATCCGTCAAGCGTGGGAATGGATGCTCCGCCCAGTATGCTGTGTACTCGGCATCCATGCCGACATCCTCAATCTCTGGCCACATGTCCCAGGGTAGGGGCATCATCTCTACTAGTTGCATAACAGCCTGATCATATGATAACAGGGGTCTAAACTACGCCTGATCTCTCACAGTCCGTGCATACAGGCCTGAGCCCCATGGCATCCGCTGAATCCTACCAAACTGCCTGCCAACCTTGTCCACTAGCTGCCTCTCCAGTACATAGGGAATCCGCCCAATTAGGTACCTTCTTTGGAAGGTATAGGGAAGCTCTATAGCATTGTCCTCCCATTGCTCACATCCCAGGTATGGCCTCCATATGACCATGTCAATGTCATCTATCACCCGCCGCCAATGCTCCAACCTGCCAATCCGTGGCTGTGATGTGATCATGTTGTATAAGTGCATAAAATTGTGTCTGTGACCTCTGCCTCTGAAGTGTATCAGTTTTGTCACTGGCAGATGCTCATATGCCCACACCTGCAGCAATGTCACCCCGCAGCCCAATCCCACTAATCCGTGGTATACAAACTGATGCAGCTCATAGTAGAGGTGTGTCAGCACACACGGTCCCCAAGCATATCTGGTGTGTTGTGTCACCAGTGTCTCCAATGCACCTCCCCAGCCTACAGCCAACCCCTGTGTCACCCTATCTAGACACAGGAACCCACTGATCGCTCCTCCTATCACTGCTGGCAGCGCTAGCCCTGTAGCTGTCATAGTATCCCAAACCACATGTCCAGCCCTCATCTCCAATCCTGGGTCCTGGAACACTCATCTCAGGGCCTCCTTGTCTCCATCTTGATCGTATGGGATCAGCTCCCCATCGATTGGTATCCTCAAGATCCTATATACATCCTCGAGGGTGACTGTCATCTCCCCCATCGGCAAATGGAAAGTACAAGTCTCGGAGTGCCATCTCTTCGCTAGTGCAATCAATAGTCCCATGTTCGCCCGAAACTCAGGCACATACAACACATGTCTCAATCCCATAGCCTCAATAGTAGCTCGCTCCTCGGCTGTCAGCTCAAGTCACAATCTCTGAGTCGATGGGAATCTCTCTCGTGACTCCAACATAGGCAAATACTCCTATAGTCAAGCAAATCAATCATGTCAGTCATCATGGCATTCCTTGTTTATCACAAAATGCTACTTTTTATCTACATGCATATGGCATTCTATCCTAGTGACACTCACTGTTCATCACAAAGTGTTGCTTCTATCCTAGTGGTACTTTCTATTCATCACAAAGTACTACATGTGTGACACTCCCTGTTCATCACAAAGTGTTACTCACATTTGCACTCACTGTTCATCACAAAGTGCTGCTCATATTTTAGTACTCCCTGTTCATCACAAAGTACTCTATCATGGTACTCACTGTTCATCACAACGTGTCTTGATCTATCCTAGTCTTTCCTAGAGGAACTGCTGGAGTGTATCCTCTCAGTAGCTTATCCAATCGACAGTGTATGTTCATCACAGAACTGCCAATTTGACTTAGAAGACACAAATTTATATTTTTTGGACACAAACACGCTTTCTTGACATCAACGTGCTTAAAGACTGCACAGACGTGCCTAGAAAACACAGACGCGCCTGAAAGACACAGACGTGCCTATGCTCTACACAGATGCACCTGGGCTACACAGACATGCCTTCTTGGCACAGATGCACCTACACATCACAAACGTGGCCACATTTGGCACAGACGTGGTTTCCATCACAGACACACCTGGCACAAACACAGACATGCTTCGCGAGCACAGACATGCCTGGCACCAATGCAGACGTACCTGAACATTTTTGGACATTTTTTGGACCCTATTCTAAGCACATTTATTGCCCTACCTAGCATGCATTAATGACAACAATAAATGCATCAAAGTACGAGGAGGTTTGGTGGTACTTACCAGCTCTCCTGCCTCTATTGGCCTCTGGAATCGACGAACGTGGTCGAATCTGTGAACGAAGGCCATCGCTGCTGACTGCTGCTGCTCTATTTTCGCTTTGCACTCTACTCTCGTGGATGTGTAGATGACAATGAGGATGTATTTTCCCCCGTGGTCTATCTTATAGACTACCCTAGCCCTAGTTTCCTGTGTCAGTCTTCATTATCCCGTGACTTTGTCACTTTATCTAGTCAGTCCATTCTAGCCTTTCTTTCTTATCAAGAGATTGTCTGTGATCTTTGCAAACATTTTCATCCAATCTCTCAAGGGGGCATATCATTTCCATCTTGGGGCAACTTTGTATCAGTTCATATTATCTTCTTTGAAACAGTGTGACAAGCCGCATTGTCTCAAAGAGGGGCAAAATGTAGACACCTAAAATTGTCCAATCTAATTAAATAAATATCTTTATTTATTTAATTACTTTAGCCTAATTCATCTATTAATTAAATAAATATTTATTTATTTAATTAATTCATTTATCCTCTTCTAGCCTTATTTCTCATTTAAATAAATACATTTATTTATTTAAATTATCCTTTTCCTAAATTAAATAAATATCTTATTTATTTAATTGATCCCACTTCTTCTATTAATTAAATAAATCTTTATTTATTTAATTAATTCATTAACCTTTTCTACCCATAACACATGTCATTCATCTCTTAATTCATACACTACCTACCCCTTTCATTATTTTATTATTTCTTTTACCTACCCTCTAATCATAGCCGACCTCCTTTTACACCTCTCAATCTTATCCCTCCATTTCATATAGTGTCTTCTATATAAGGAGATGCTTCCTTCATTATCAAACCCTAATCATCTTTTATGCACTAGACTACACTACGATCCTACTCGCAACCACATTTCGTTCTTTGTTGAGCTCTTGTGCACATAAAATCTGAGAGAAAATATATCAAGCAAGATCAATGGAGATAGGAAGAATGGAGATCCAAACCCTATTGGACATGTGATGGTATAATCTTTGTGATTTCGTTTGATTTGCATTGTCTTAGGTAATCTTCATATGTTATGGTGGATCTTTGTTGTTGTTAGGCTAGGGTTTTGTGGTTGAATTCATTTAGCCTTTCAATATCATTATTATTGTTATCCATTTTCACCATATACACTTACCAATTCCTAACTCCTTCACAGTCTTATGAGTCCCATCTGCTATGTTCCTGCAGGCCTCCTTGTCTCTGACTTTGTGGTTTGAAGGTCATCCTGGGGAAGAGGAAACATACCCGACATCAACTTGAGCAATTTTGCTAGACTTCCTTAATTGGGAAGCCGAGGGAGTGGATCCTTTCTTATTCCTATATTTTGGTATTTTCCAGTTAGTTTCTTTCTCAAGAACTGCTTTAGGGTTACTGAGAATTCTGGAAATTTCTTCTTCATTACCCCAATTAGGAAATCTATAATCATGTGAAGCACTATTGACTATTTTAGAAATTTGGTCTGAATCCGAAAGGTTCATACCCAATATAGCACATTTCTGGGCTTCTTGCATTTCAGAGCTAATCAAAAGCAGGGAAGAGCCAGTCTTTTCTTCTTGAGAGCTAGTGATATCCCCTTCCTCAAGTTGTTCCTCTCTTTTGGGCACTTCCTTACTAGCCAAATTATCAATAATTATCATCTTAGCTACTTCTTTTGAGGATTCGGGTTGTTCTTTAAATTTCTCTATTTGGATCTGCCCTACCAGGGGGTTGTTTACTTTAGTTAACTCCTTCCTCAGGACTTCCTGAGTGGGGAGATTAGAGATAGAGGTTGAGGATATCACTTCCTTATTTTCCCCCAAGGGTCCAAAGTGGTTATTATCAACAAAGTTAGCTTCCTTATTTTCTGAGTTTTTGACTTGCCATACCTTTTTTCTAGAGCCTTTTTACTTTTAGCCGAAGGTTTGGCTTGCTTGAGCTCCCCTTTAGGCTTGAGAGGATAGGATTTAGCCTAGTGACCTACTTTCTTGTAATGAAAACAGGAAAAGGGCATAGATTCGTATTCTATCTATTGTTTCCACGTTCCCAACTTTGACACTATGTCTATTTGTTCTGACATATCTACATCTTGAGCTATCCCTACACAAAATATGGCATCAGTAAGCCTCCTTTTTGAGGCTATGACTGGGTCTATTGAGAGGAGCTCACCAAAGGAGCTTGCTATTCCTAAGAAAATGCTTTCTGCCCAATACTCAAGAGGCAAACCTGGTAACTTTACCCAAACAAAGACCTGCGCCAGAAGTGAATCATTCATGTTTAGATTTGGATGGCATTTTTGAAGGACCAAAGCTATCTTTCCAACCATCCAAGGACTACCATAGAGAATCCTTATTTTATCTTCTTCACATGAGAAAGCAAAGGTAAGGAGGCCTTTGGGCAAGGCTGAAATTTCAACATTACCTTTCAAAGCCCATTTCCTTTTAACATAAGCCCTTACAACTTCGATGTTTGGGTGCGGACCCATAAACTTGCCTACTAGGGAGTTCGACATATAGCTAATATTATGATCCAAAACCGAATTAGGGATAGAGATAGAAAACTTGCCATTGGTAGTGTCAGATATGTTCTTGACAGGAGGTAAAGAGGATTTTCCAGGTGGTCTTGTTCCAAAGAGGGATGACCATTTTCTAGATTCGATTCCAATCTCCAAGGCCTCTTCACGTGGGCTGGACCCCCCCCCCTATGATTCCAGAAACCACTTTCTTCTCTGGCAGAGTACCAACATCCTGCAAAATATCATCTGCCTTCAGAATATCTAGAGCCTTGTCCTTCTCCCCCATAAGACCAGCTCCATCATTCTATCCTCCCCCACCATTGGAACCAAAGTTCTCGCCTTGCAGGGAATTTGAAATTTGAATTCTGCCATTGTCTCTTATTCCACCTCTACGCGTGTTCTCCATGTCACGATGGTGTGGCTTCTAGATGCATAAGTGGTGTTGGTGCGGCTTCTAGATGCAATTCATGATGCAGAAGGTGATCCTTGATCATGCCTCGATTGATTGGAGACATCACTTTGGTGTGGTGGACCCAGATTAGGTTTGATACCTATCTAGGTTATGGACCGATATCATGTTAGTGTGTTCTCTACACATTACTGGGATGTTTTATGGATTGGTTAATGTTGTTTTGGTCTAAAGTTGACATGGCATATCATTGTAATATGGATGTATGTAATGGTCTTATTGTAATATCTTTTAGGTGGCTGACCTAATTGGTTTAGGCCTTAGGGTTTGTATAAATTGATGTAAGATCTCATTGTAGATCATATTGTCGTGGTCATGAAATGAAATATCATATACGAAGGAGATTTGGTCGATCATAAGTGATCGAATTGGGTTTAAGTAAGAGATCAAAGGCCTCTGGTATTGAGCTTAACCACGACTGTAATCATGCATGGTAGATGCTATCTCTGATAGTTCATTCTTCTAGATTGTTGTCCAATTATATTGAGGTGGTTATAACCTCTTTGTAGTCGGTGAGACTCCTTTGTAATGAGCAGTTGCTCTAGGCAGTGTGCCTTCCTGCATGTGTAGGCCCCTTATTGTACCACATACTTTCTGTAGAAGTATCATCTGACTATGGGTAGGCTTCCCACCGTGGTTTTTCCCTTTACCAATTTTTTCATGTACAAATAATGGTGTTATGTGGTATGGTTGCATTGTGTTAATTCTTTGTTTCATTCTTAAGTTTTATTGCTTACTGGTATCTATTTTTGCTATTCCGGTATTCAATGTTCATATGCTCTGGTTAAAGATTATAAAGTGGTTTGATTAATATATTTAGTTGACAACTAATTTACCCCCCCTCTTAGTTGTCCACCAGTTATCCTAACATTAAGGAAGCAAACTCATTTCTTGCCATTAAGTTCTAAGTCCAGAATCTACCCAAGCTTTAATCAACTGGGAACCTATGTTCTGATACCAATTATTGAACACAAAGTACTACTAAGAGGGGAGTGAATCAGTGGTTCCTAAATTCTTTTCCCTTTCAAAACAACCTTAGAATACTGGTTATTATCCTAAGCACTAAACAGTCAAACCGATAAGACAAATGAAGATACCAAAAGAGACAATCACACAAATGAAACCCACAACACTAGATGTATGAGGAAAACTCAATATGGGAAAAACCTCAGTGAGAAATGCTGCTAGAGACTACTGCTCCAATCTAGCCTCACAAGTGAAACACTAAATTACAAATATTTAGGGCACCAACCCAAGGAGCACCAACCCAGGGAGTACCAACCCTTGCACCAAGCTCCAACTTGTTGATGTATATTGAAATACAATTTTGATACAATTATAGCTTCTGGTTGCAAACGAGTTCTGCAACACTTGATCAAATAGATTTTTGTCGGTTAACAGTCTTCTCTTCTTCATTGGATCTCACACTGTTGGTTATCAGATTGCTCTCTCTGATTCTTGGCCTCTCTTCTCTCTCTCTCTCACATAGCCTCACAACACACCGTGTCACACTTGGATTCTTTCTTGATCAATCACACCTCACCGGTTAGATCAACTGTTAGACCTACTACAATTTACCGGTACTCTATCACTGCCAGTTAAAACCCTCTCACCGGTTTGATTGCTAACTCACTCTACAACTCTCTGAGAATAAATTCTAAGGGAGATGATTCTTCCCTGTTCTCAAGCTCTCTTCACTCTCCTTCTCATCAAGCATCATCCTTTTCTATCTCAAGCTCATCTATTTATAATCTTGGATTCTTTCCTAAAACCACACTCAACAATGTTGTGTTAGGTTTTGACTTCTCTAACTTGAACCCAATCAGATTTGATTTGATCTTTTCCAGGGATATGATCTTCATGAAATCGATAAACACCCGCAATGCTTCACATTCCAATGTTCGTTTTCCAAATCTGGAGGTCTGCACCACTCTTTTTTGCTTTTCTCTCTCGTAAGCCATTAATGGCTTTGTTGTTTCCTTCATCAAATGGATACGAAGATCAAATCTTCTTGCAGGATCAGTTAAGTCGCTTTACTAGCTTGCCTTCCTTGAGCTGCGATCCTCTGGCATCCTCCGTGACTTGCAGGTTCTTCATAAAAATCAACCTACTTGCTGATTTGTGACGTCGATGCACACTCACCAACCTGTGCAATATCTCCACCTAGCACCCAGTTGTCTAATTTGTCAACATCCACCTCCAGTTGGATTTCTATGTCATTTTGACATTCTTTGTTGACCAAGGTTGACTATCGGCTCAGTTCACCTTACCGGTATGACCAACAAACATCCTCTGTACCGGCAGCACATCCTCTTTATTCTGCTCATCGAGTGTTGTGCCTTACCGGTAAGCCTACTTTACTGGCAGATGACACAAGTCATGTGTACTGGTAGCCTTCCTTTTGTATTCTTACTCACATGTGCATTGTCATCATATGTCTTGCTCTTCTTATACCAGTCACCACTTCTTACATATTGGTGACCTTGGCAAACTAGTTTGACATGAATGACAACTTAATTCCAATAATGCCAACAATACGCGCTTAGAACTCATAAATATTGTGTATGTGCCCCTAGGCCTAAAAGATGTTATGGTAGGGCAATGAACTAATAGGCTTAGTACCGCATACATGCTATTTGAAGTAAAGAAAATGTGAAGGAAAAGGGAGGGAGGGAGAGGGAGATGGGGAGGGAGAGGGAGGGAGAGAGAGGGGGAGAGGGAGGGAGAGATAGAGAGAGAGAGAGAGAGAGAGAGAGAGAGAGAGAGAGAGAGAGGTGGGATGGGGGAGAGAGAGAGATGATGCACAATGGGTTTTCTACACTGAGGCAAATGCTAAGTCTATCATGGAAAGCATAGCCTCTGGAGCTTAAACTATGGACCTTGGGATTATTAGGTCTACTACTCATCCAAATGGTAACCACTACATGGAAGACCTAATTGCAATACAACAATATAAAGTAAGGGAGATAAAGGGGGTAGGGAGAGAGAAAGAGTGGGGAGGGAGAGAAGAAGAGAAAGGGATGGGGTATGGAGGAAGGGAGAAGGGGAGAGAGGGAGAGAGAGGTAGAGGGAGGGGGAGAGAGAGAGAGAGAGAGAGAGAGAGAGAGAGAGAGAGAGAGAGAGAGAGAGAGAGAGAGGGAGAGGGAGAGGGAGAGGAAGAGAGGAAGAGAGAGAGAGAGAGAGAGAGAGAGAGAGAGAGAGAGAGAGGCACCCTATATGCGCTTGAGAGCAGGAGAGAGGGAGACAATACACATACATACACACGTGTGTATATATACTTAATATATTATACATTATATAAAATACATTATATATTATTATATACATGTGTATATATACTTAATATATTATACATTATATATTATTATATACATATATATTATATATTATATATATATATATTATATATTATATATTATATATTATATATATATTATATATTATATATTATATATTATATATATATTATATATTATATATTATATATATACACATTATATATACAATATCATATTATACATATTATACACACTCCCAAATTTTAAACAAAAGTAGCGCATACGCACTATTTTGGCTTTATTACCACGTACGCATTGTTTATAGTAAAGACAGTGCATATGCGCTTCTTATACCATAGGTACCCCATATGCACTTTTGACTTTTTAGGCTTGGAAATAGGCCTAGATGACAAAGCTACGAGTTGGAAGTTTGATTTCCCTCCATTTCCCTCCTTTTTGACGTGTTTTATTTTATCAACTTGGTTTCTCGACTTTTTCATCATCAAGTTTACACTTCATCAAGTGGGTATTTCTTAAATTGCCACCATATTTTCACCCATCTTCTAAGCTTTCCAACCATATAATTTTTCTAAAATTTGAACAACAATAACATATTATTGTGTATGTTCACCAAGTTGTGGTACCAAAAGGGGGTCTTAAGATGCCACTTTTTTTTTTTTTTCTGAAATCAGCAAAGTCTGAACTTCAATGACAAATTGAACCTAATTACACTCCAAATTTGAAGATGCAACAAGAACAAGAGTCGGAGTTCTTCGAGTCTACTTTCTAAACTACTAATTTGTTTTGAAAATGGTGGAGATTAAGGGCTTCAAAAAGGGGGGCCACAAAAAGTGGTCCTATTTTTATGCAAAAAACATAACATAGCGTTTGTTGTAGCCCCCCTAAATTGTTAACTTTTTTTTTTAATTTTTAAAATCGCTTTAGTGAGAAATTAGCTAACACCTTGTGGTTTATGCCAGATTTTTCAGCTAATTTTTTAATGAGTATATGATTTTTTACTAATTTTTGAAGTGGACATATCCTGAAAAATAGAAATTTGAGCATGCTCCCCCCTAATATCATTGAAAACTAATCAAAAATCAAAAAAAAAAAAATTAAATTGTGTAGAATGGAGTCTAGTTTCTAAAAATGTAATTTTTTTCAAAATCTGATGAACGTGTAAAAATCTATACCCAAAATAGTGCATGTTGGTTTTTGACAAAAAACGGACACACTAACAAAAGAAATTATAGATGAAAGACTTAACGAAATCAAAATTTGAAATAAATTACATTGTTGGATAGCTAAGAGGGAGCTCAAGTTTACCACAATTTTTTTTTTTTAACTTCATTGAAACAAATGCAAACCTAACGGAGAGCACAACCAAAAATATGTCAAAATTTTCAATGTTCTGATAAAAACACGTCTCTAGCCTAAAATGGTTGTCCAAACCTTTGGGTTGGATTCCCAAGGTAAATCCAACCCATAGGTTTGGTGTTTCCCAAAGCGGGCCATTTGGCACGTGCCAAATATGGCGCTCGCCCTATCTGGAGTGCGCCAAATGTGATAATGGATTTTCCCATTTGGCGCATGCCAAATGTGGTCCATATTCCACATTTGGCATGTGCCAAATAGGGAGAGAACCAAATGTGTACATAGAAACCCCCATCTCACCTCTCCCTTCCTTATCTCCCTTCCCTCATAGTTCTATCTCTCTCCATGAACTAGATCTCATATTCTCTCTCTCCCCTTACCTCTTCTCGGGCTCTTCATTCTTATAGATACATACTCTTCTTTGTCCCTCCCCTCTCTAGCTCTCCCAATTCCCTTATTCTCCTATCCCTCGAGCTATCTCACTCTCCATCCTTACACCCATCTAATTCCCTCTCTCACCTCTTTCCCTCAGTTTCTTCCTCACTCCCTCCACTCTCTAGGTCCTAAGGGCTCATAGGACACCATATGACCCCTTAGGACACAATATGACCCCTAACGACACCTAAGGGGTTATATGGTGTCCTAAGGGGTCATAGGACACCATATGACCTCTTAGGTTACCATAGGACCCATAATAACACCATATGTTGTCCTAAGTAGTCATAGGACACCATATGACCCCTTAGGACACCATACAACCCATAACAACACTATATGGTGTCTTAATGGATCATAGGACACCATATGACCCCTTAGGTGTCGTTAGGGGTCATATTGTGTCCTAAGGGGTTGTATAGTGTCATATGATCCCTTAAGACACCATATGACCCCTTAGTACATCATATGGTGTCAGTATGGTTCATATGGTGTCCCATGACCCCTTAGGACACCATATGACCCCCTAGTACACAATATGGGGTCAATATGGTCTTATGGTGTGCGATGATCCCTTAGGACACCATATGACCCCTTAGGACACCATACAACCATAATGACAACATAAGGTGTCTTAAGGGGTCATATGGTGTCTTAAGGGGTCATAACACACCATATAACCCATTAAGACACAATATGATCCCTAATGACATCTAAGGGGTCATATGGTGCTCTATGACCCCACAAGACACCATATGACCCCTTAGGACACCATATGACCCATAACGACAGTATATTCTATCCTAAGGGGTCATATGGTGTCTTAAGTGGTCATAGGACACCATATGACCCCTTACAACACCATACAACCCATAACGACACCATATTGTGTCCTAAGGGGTCATAGGACACTAGATGACCCCTTAGGACACTTGTGACCCCTTAGAACACCATATAGTTTTGTTATGGGTCATATGGTGTCCTAAGGGGTCATATGGTGTCCTAACGAGTCATATAGTGTCCTATGACCCCTTAGGATACCATATAACCCCTTACATGTCGTTAGGGTTCACATTGTGTCCTAAGGGGTCATATGTTGTCTTATGACCCCTTAGGACACTATATGACCCCTTAGGACACCATATGGTGTCATTATGGGTCGTATGGTGTCCTAAGTGGTCATTAGGTGTCTTATGATCCCATAGGACACCATATGACACCTTAGGACATCATTTGACCCATAATGACAACATAAGGTGTCCTAAGGGGTCATATTGTGTCTTAAGGGGTCATAACACACCATATGACCTGTTAAGACACAATATGATCCCTAACGACACCTAAGGGGTCATATGGTATCCTAAAGGTTCATAGGACACCATATGACCCCTTAGGACACCATCCAACCCATAACAAAACCATATTGTGTTCTAAGGGGTCATATGGTGTCTTAAGGGGTCATATGACACAATATGACCCCTGACGACACTATGACCCTTAACAACCCCATATTTTGTCCTAAGGGGTCATATGGTGTCCTAAGGGGTCATAAGACACCAGATGACCCCTTAGGACACCATGTGACCCCTTAGGACACCATGTGACCCCTTGGAACACCATATAGTGTTGTTATGGGTCATATGGTGTCCTAAGGGTTCATATGGTGTCCTAATAGGTCATATAGTGTCCTATGACCCCTTAGGACTCCATATAACCTCTTACATGTCGTTAGGGTTCATATTGTGTCCTAAGGGATCATATAGTGCCCTAGGACCCCTTAGGACACTATATGACCCCTTAGGACACCATTTGGTGTCATTATGGGTCATATGGTGTCCTAAGGGGTCATATGGTGTCTTAAGGGGTCATAACATACCATATGACCCGTTATGACACAATATGATCTCTAACGACACCTAAGGGGTCATATGGTGTCCTATGACCCCATAGGACACCATATGACCCCTTAGGACACCATACGACCCCTTAGGACACCATATTGTGTCGTAAGGGGTCATATGGTGTCCTAAGGGGTCATAGGACACCATATGACCCCTTACGACACCATACAACCCTTAATGACACCATATTGTGTCCTAAGGGGTCATATGATGTCCTAAGGGGTCATAGGACACAATATGACCCCTTCGGACACCATGTGACCCCTTAGAACACCATATGGTGTCCTAAGGGGTCATATGGTGTCCTAAGGGGTCATATGGTGTCCTAAGGGGTCATATGGTGTCCTAAGGGGTCATATGGTGTCCTCACGGGTCATATAATGTCATATGACCCCTTAAGACACCATATAACCTCTTTCACATCGTTAGGGTTCACATTGTGTACTAAGGGATCATATAGTGTCCTATGACCCCTTAGGACACTATATGATCCCTCAGGACATCATATGGTGTCATTATGGGTTGTATGGTGTCTTAAGGGGTCATATGGTGTCTTAAGGGGTCATAACACACCATATGACCTGTTAAGACACAATATGATCCCTAACGACACCTAAGGGTCATATGGTGTCCTATGATCCCATAGGACACCATATGACCCCTTAAGACACCATACGACCCATAACGACACCATATTGTGTTATAAGGGGTCATATGGTGTCCTAAGGGGTCATAGGACATCATATGACCCCTTACGACACCATACAACCCATAACGACACCATATTGTGTCCCAAGGGGTCATATGACACAATATGACCCCTTAGGACACCATGTGACCCCTTAGAACATCATATAGTGTTGTTATGGGTCATATGGTGTCCTAAGGGGTCATATGGTGTCCTAATGGGTCATATAGTGTCCTATGACCCCTTAGGATACCATATAACCCCTTGCATGTCGTTAGGGTTCACATTGTGTCCTAAGGGGTCATATGGTGTCCTATGACCCCTTAGGACACTATATGACCCCTTAGGACACCATATGGTGTCATTATGGGTCGTATGGTGTCCTAAGCGGTCATTAGGTGTCTTAAGGGGTCATAACACACCATATGACCCATTAAGACACAATATGATCCCTAATAACTCCTAAGGGGTCATATGGTGTCCTACGAACCCATAGGACACCATATGACCCCTTAGGAGACCATATGATTCATAACAACCTCATATGGTTTAGCATATTGGGTTATAGGGTCTATGGTTATTGTATAGGGCCGAGGATTTAGCATATTTGGTCATACGATCTAGGGTATTTTTTATAGGTTTGAAATGGTTTAATTTTTATGGTTATGGCTATCAAACTATAGGGTATAGAGTAGAAATTTATCAAAGGTTGAAAATTTTCAATGGAAGTCATTTGGCTAGTGCCAAATATGGTGCTAGCCAAATGAACTGCACTAAAGAATAGTTATATGGGACCCTTGACCCGTGATCCAAGCCCACATTCTCTTATTTTGTCTTCTTTCTGCGCATGATGAGACAAAAAAATGCTTTTTGCATGCTGTTGACATTTTATGCAAGGTTATTTTATACATTCCATCAGCTCTCCGCCACCTTTTTTTCATTTGGCAATGTCGAAGAGGAAGAACATAGTTTTTTTTATCAAATTTGGATAATTGAGGTAATATTTTCTTGTTTTTAGAATTCAAATACCTGTTAAGTGATATTTTGTTTAAATGTTAGAATAAAAGTGTGAGTCAAAATTGATTATAATCCTATTAGATTTACATTAGATTTAACAATGCATTTGAAGGAAGTTGCATAAGAAAATTATTTGTTTAGTGGTTTAAAACAAAATTTTCAATTTCATACATCCTTTTTAAGATCTTATGAAATAATTTAAAAAAGGAATACATGTAATAATTTCAATTTCATATATCCATTTTAATATATGCACAATTAGGATAGTCATAGATGCATTAGGACTGTCCTAACATAATTAGGACAGTCATAGATCCATTAGGACTGCCCCTTACGCCTCTTGAAATCTCTTTATGAATTAACTTTATTCTCTTTTATGTGCATGTACATGTAGAAATCATCATCATGCCAAGGAAATGACCAAAAAATGTAACACCGGAAGAGCGTGAAGCTAAGAATGCAAAAAAAGAGAAGGAATGAAGCAACTTCATGAAGAAAGGAAATTGAATACCATAGAAGAAGAGGTCCCAATTGAAGATGTGCCAATTGAAGAGGAACATAAAATATCCATCCAATCTAAGAGAGAGAAAATTGGCCACACAAAGGCAACGGATGCAAAACCTTTGTGCAATGAGACAATTGAATCCTGAGGTTGAGAGCATGTCTACCACAATTCAAGTTGAAGGCATCCCATCTCTTACATCTCAATTTGAAGGCACACCGTCTCTTATTGTCAC
Organism: Cryptomeria japonica; assembly: GCF_030272615.1. Lineage (NCBI taxonomy): Eukaryota > Viridiplantae > Streptophyta > Pinopsida > Cupressales > Cupressaceae > Cryptomeria > Cryptomeria japonica. The sequence goes on along the minus strand of NC_081410.1, from coordinate 518,165,848 downwards.
ACCGTTGGTGTCTACAACATCTCATATTGAATGCACTCCCTCTATGACATTTGACATTGCAAGTACTTCACGACTGACATCAAGTATTGGAGCTACACCATCTTTTACTCCTCAATTTCAAGGTATGTCATTATTTTCATCTCCGGTTGAAGGTATGCCACCTATCCCTAATGTTGTTGACATTCCTAATCTTGAGGTAACTCAAAGTTTGAGAACACCTCCTAGATTTTTGTATAGAAAGCCTAAGTATTTGATTGATATTGATGCTAATGTTTTGAAACCAATGGTTGACAAGATTCCAAAGCGTACTTGTCAAAGACATGCTAACCGGATATGGAAAATATTTTTTGAGCCTTTAAATAAGACAGGAAGATGTCAACTATTTGTTGAAATGATGAGAAATCTGAAATTTAGGCCCATAATGAAGATTCTTGGGCTAAGAACATCGATTGAATCAAGCGACAAATCTATTGTGAAGAATCTGATGAATGCATATGATACTGTTGGTTCTAACTCATGCACAAAAGATAGTAATGCCACACGACGTGCCATTACATCAACAATTGTAAGCACTCAAACTAAGAAAGCTCGCCTCCTTAGAAAGACAAGTAAACAATTGAAGATAAGTAGACAACTCTAATGAGAGCTATGGGAAGGCAACAAAGAGTGGAGGATCCATATAACAATGAGTTATGGGAATTTTCTGGTAGATTGCCATAGAGAGATAAAGCAATTGTTGAAGCCTTGAGATCGCTAATTGAATATTTTTGGAAGAATAACACAAGGGTATCTCCAAATCAAAGAGATGTTGTAAGAAGGAGGATTGGTAGTAAAATCCATGATCCACATCCGAAACATTTTTTGGATATGACTCAAACACAATTTTTTTCCAAGTTTCAACGTATGTATCCTCAAATTAAAATTAGTCAAAGATTCTTTGAAATGGTAAAGCCTTTTTATGTCAAAATAAATCACACATGCACAACTTGTTGTTGTAGAGTACATATTGAATTTTCTAACCATTGTGATGTTTATCAACACATATGTATAGATTTGCATGCTAACAATCTTTTGCAGGAATGCAACATAAATGGTCCACCGACATCTTCAAGGGAATTCATATCTAGCATCTTATGTGAAAGAATAGATGGTCAAGTATACTACAATAAGTGTTGCTTGGATGGCACATGTGTTGATTGTGGTGGATTGCAACATTTACAAATTTGTCAACATATGGATATTGGACAAGAAATTGGTAATGAATTAGTAGAATTTGGAAAATATAAGACAGTGGCCTACATGCTAAAAGATGGAAAAGAAGCAAAAAGGTGTGAATTGGTTAGTGAGAAGAATCCAATGTATCAGTTTATGGGTATCTTTCATGAGAATATAGTGTATGAGTATGCAAGGCATAACCATCGAACTCGTTGGTTGGACTCACAATTTAAGTTATGCAAGGACACATTTCCACTTCATACAATCATTTCAATTGTTGACTTTGTAGAGAACTACACACTACAACCACAGAATGAGGTGCAATCACAATATTACAACTCCACACAAGTTTCTATATTTGTGCATATAGCATTCATTCATGCACATGATAGTATGAAAGAGGATACGAAGATATTGAGGGAGTATCATTTTTACATCAGCGATGATCGCTCACACTCTATAGAGTTTGTGTAAGGTTGTTTTCAGATATTCTACAATGATTTGGCTAGCCGAGGCATATCATTTCGTCGACATATCATATGGTCAGATAATTGTGTATCACAATTTAAGAACTCTCTGATGTTTAATTGGTTGAGTAGGATACATAAGTTGACTGCTATTCAACATATATGGAATTTCTCTGAAGCTGGGCATGGAAAAGGGGAGCATGATGGTGCAGGAGAATGTATTAAAAGAGCTTTAGCATGAGAAGAGTTAAAGTACAAAGGGAATGCAAACTTGAAAGATGCAAAATCAATTGTTCAGTGGTGCAATGGTACAATTGGTCCAGGTAATCAAGGTAAGTCTATAGTTCACAGATTTTTTTGGTTGGTAGATGATACTAACATTGCAAAATTAGAAGATTATTGTACATTAACAGGATCGAGTGAGCTACACTCTTTCAAAAGCTCTAATGCAGGTTCATGGACTATCCATACATGACAGATGGCATGTTATTGTTCTTCATGTAGATATGGTGCCTATAATGAGTGTGAGTCAGAGGAGTGGGTGGGCGAATGGTGTATGAGGCCTCTAATCCCACTTGAGACATATCGACCTCCGAGTGCACTACAACTAACACAGATGGAAGCATCAGTTGAATTTGACCATGTGTCAGATTTAGTCCAACTAGGTAAATTATCCACATGCAATTTTTTGTACTTTAATATTTTACCTTAGTTGTTTGATAAGTTCTTCTCACTTTATCATTGCAAGGCATGTTTATGCAGTTATTGCAGCTGAAGACAATGAAGAAGGAACATATTATTACCTTTGTCATTGTGTGGACACAAAAAATAAATTGGATGACCCTGTGGTAGATGGAGAAAATATTGAGTACCCCACAGGATCAATAGTTGTTACTGGTACATGGCTTAGAAGGTACCCAGTGAAGAAGTCTAACTTGTGGGTGTTCGAGGACTTTGAGACACATATGAAGATTCTTCATTATTCTAACCTTGTTGTAGCTTCATATGTTCATTTGATCAGATATGGGGGTAGACCACTAAAAAAGAACCTATGGAAGGTTCGTGAGTCTGACCATGAGGCCATACTAGACATGATAAAGAGTAGAGCAAATCCAGATGGTTCATTGGATTAAATGTAAATGTAAAAAATTGTAATATCAATCTTATTTGGATATATGTACATGACTTGTATTTTTTACTACTCAAGGCATTGTAATATAGAAAATTGTGTTTTTGTCTTGTTTTGTGTGATTTTATGTAAATAATGTCATTTTGGACCATTAGAGATCACATGGGATCATTTCGTGAAGTTTTAGGCTAATATGGTAAAAGATGTAAAAATTGCTCATTTGTTGTCAATCACTCAAAGTGTGAAAAATTGTCAAAATTCGGCATCGTTATTCTTGATGTTAGTGACATGTAAGAATGATTCATCTAATCCTGCAGGATCGTGTTATGGCACTCTAAAAAATGCTCTCTCGGTTTAGGTAGACACGGATCCAATTGCTCGTGGCAACACTTTCTCAGTTGCGACAAAAAGTGTCAGATGGGTTCAATGAAAAGTTGCACAATGCCCCATCTTTCAATCTGCTCATTGCAGCACCAAACCATCAGCTCGTATGCATCGGGGTGGCGGGGTTTATGCTAGGAATTCCTTCTTTTTTCTCTCCAACTCATCCGATCGTTGCGGGCCACACCCTAGCAGTGAAATCGCCTAAGTGCTCAAGTTGCTCAAAGTTGTCAATATTTGGCATCGCGTTTCTCGGTGCCTGTTAATCATAAGAATGAGTCATCTGATCCTACAGGGTCATGTTATGGCACTCTAAAAAAGTCTCTCTCGGTTTCGGTAGACTCGGATCCCGTTGCTCATGGCGACACTTTCTTGGTTGCGACAAAAAGTGTCATATGAGTTCAATGAAAAGTTGCACAATGCCCCATCTTTCAATCCGCTCGTCATGGCACCGAACCGTTAGCTAGTATGCATTGGGGTGGTTGGGTTTACGCTAGGAATGCCTTCATTTTTCTCTCCAACTTGTCTGATCGTTGCAGGCCACACCCTAGCAGCGAAATCGCTTAAGTACTCAAGTTGCTCAAAGTTGTCAATATTCGACATCACGTTTCTCGGCGCCCGTTAATCATAAGAATGAGCCATCTGATCCTATGAGGTCATGTTATGGCACTCTAAAAAATCCTCTCTTAGTTTCGGTAGACTCGGATCCAGTTGCTCGTGGCGACGCTTTCTCGATTGCGACAAAAAGCGTCAGATGAGTTCAATGAAAAGTTGCACAATGCCCCATCTTTCAATCCGCTCATCATGACACCGAACCATCAGCTGGTATATGTTGGGGTGGCTGGTTTTATGCTAGTGTGTGGTGGAAAAAGCGAGACTAGGTTAATCATGCCCTAATCCTACCTTTTGACACACATTACGGAATACGAAAGAGCCTAGAGATATCGCACAATTGGCTACTTCTTTTTGTGAAAGAGAGAGCCACGGGATATCTATTAGGATTTCAATTCCCTTGTTGAAATTGTAAGATCAAGTAATGCAAGTTCAAACCTTAATCCCAAAATGCAAGTATGAGCTAATAACAAGATTGCAGAATTGAGATTAAACAATGAACAGCTGTAAATACAAGGATGAAATAAGAATGCAGATGTGTACCCGGAGTCAAAATCGGACTAAAAATGTTCGGGACGGGGGCGCGGGCGCCACTGTCCTGAAAACTGCACCGGAAACTGCTGTTCTGCACTCTGGAACACTGTCGGAAGGTGGTCTGAAAGCTGTCTGTCCGGAGGACCAGGGTGCCCAGCGCCTCTTTCCCAGGGACCAGGGCGCCTAGCGCCCCTGTCCTGGCAAGACCAGGGTGCCCAGCGCCCCTGTCCCAGTCTTCTGCTCTGCAATTTGATACAGAGTGCTGTCTCAACCTTCTCTCTTCGGATCTGTATCCCGCGGCGTCGTCTGAATCCTGAAACCTGCAATGATATCTGAAAAAGGGTGTATGGGCGGCTATATAGGGTTTTGCCTTAGTCAAACCCCCGCTTCGGTGATTTCCACCTCCACGAATAGCCATGTTGTTTTGTAAAATGTATTGTGTGTGCAGACCTAGTGTGTGTGCATGGTCCTAAGATGCAAGAAAGCAAACTAGAGCAACCTAGAAAGTAAACCCTAATTGCTTGTAAATGATAACGTAAATGCTCTAAATCAAGATGCAAAGTGATCTAAAGCATGAATAAATGATGTATTGAAGCTTATGTAAAGACATGAAAACAACATGAAATCATACCCAATCCTCAAGGGAGGAGTACAAGCCAATCTTCAGTCGGTAATCTCCTATTGTTCTTCAATGTCTTCCAAGCCCTAAGTGGATGAATGAATTTGATAGATGCTTGATAGAAGGATGTTGTAAGATGTTGAAGTCTTCAAAGATCTGCTCTTTCGCTGCATATGAAGTTCCTGAAAACAAAATTCCGATCCTTTCAAATGAAGAAAGAGAGCTCTTATGTATGAAACCCTAGGTCGCAATTTCGTCTTTTGGCCGACCTAAAGATTGAATATCCCACCAATTTCTTGGGGTTAAGCTTTATTTTATGATTGGGTCGCACTCCTAAAATTTTGAGAAAAATGTCCGGGACCGTGTGCACTCCGGGCGCCACGGTCCCGACAACTTTTCACCAAATTTTCAGGGCCGTCGGATATGATGATTTTAGATAGAATCCCGAAGTTACAGGTGATTTCGAGATGTTTTGACCCCGAAACCAAGCCCCCAAGTTTGAAATAGGACTTAATTAGGGTTTTTGATTGAGTGATGTATTGGAGGAATAAAATGCGAAGGGCACGCTTTAGTGAAAGGGCCCAACTTTATGATGTAGAGAATGATGAAATAGGACCTTTAGACCTAATTAATTCGATTAATCAAGTGCTAAAGGGGAAATGCAATGCAAAGTGCAACTGCGCCAAGGCGGGTGCTAAACTAGGTGTTAAATTGTATTGCTTTAGAAAGTGCGTACAATTTATGGCGTTACATTTAGCCCCCACTTTAGCGGTCATATGAGTACTACATGCATATGCAAGCTAAAGTACAGAAAGTAAACATTATTTGAAAAAGGATATATCCATAAGTTGTCAGACGAAGCCCCCAGCGGCATCTGCAGTACACAGTTAGGAACCACACCCTACAAAACACACGTTAGATCACAAAATCACCTAATGCTTACTAGGGAAAGTGATGAAATCTGTGAGTAGCTATATGCCCCCCCTGTTTCGACTTGCTTATTAGGGAGGTGAAACAGGGTAGCATGTTTACTTGCAACAAATTGTGTAAGGTAGTATTGATGAGGGGTGTTCACTAAATAGGCTTCATCAGAGAACTTTTTGGAACATCCCGAGAGTAGGGGAAGGAAAATACGATTCCAACGCAACAAACGGCTCAAAAATCACATCTCCCAAACCCAAGTTATGATAAAAAATTAGGGTTTCAAAAAGTAAGAATAAACAAACGAGAGTATATACCTCGAAAGTGACACTTGTATTCATCACTTTGTCGATTTTAGAATACTATTCAGTGCAGCGGAGCCCACATAGCCATCATCATGCCTTCACGACGATCGGAGCATCCCACGAGGATCGAGATCCTGCACCAGGCCGTGATCGACGACGAGCCACTGGACGAGGTGAGTTGACTGAATGTTTGACTTTTGATTTTTCGCATGTTGACTTTTCTGTGACCATATGCGGGGCCCTGAAGGCTGACCCGGGGCCCACCCAGGGCACCATGGTCCCTATGGGGCACCCTGGTCCCCCCAGGGTGCCATGGTCCCTGACAAGGGCGCCATGGTCCCTTCAGGGTGCCATGGTCCCTAACAGGGCGCCATGGTCCCCTCAGGGCGCCATGGTCCCTGACAGGACACTATGGTCCCCAATCAGGGCCTGGCGAGGGGTTTTAGGACTAGCACACGATGTTCGATAGTTTGCATTAGCGATTTTGATGATTGAGTACTGATTACGGTTATGTTTTTGTGTTGCAGGGCCTTCCGTACATGAGAGAGCATACAGTGGGACATATTCTTCGCAGTTTGCGAGATCAAATTCCGTGGCTGACTCAGTCAGAGAGAGACACACTATTGATTGTGGGATTGTGGTATGTGATCCTCCTACCGGCCATTCGGTTCCATCCTGCGATGCTGATGGCATTGATGGAGCGATGGGATCCTGACACATGCACTTTTCACCTTCCAGCAGGAGAGCTGACAGTCACACTCGAGGATGTGTACCGTATACTTCGTCTTCCTATCAGAGGAGCGACTGTTAAATACGTGACCGATCGGTCGGCGGAGGATCATCAGAGAGAGCAGGTGTATTGCATAGGGAGAGTCATGCCGAGCGAGACGAGAGGTCGCATCATGGTCAGCTGGCTCTTACATCCTACAGGGGAGGTACCCCTTCTGAGACGCCTTATGATAGCCATCATAGCACTAGCCATCTGCCCTAATGGGCGAGGCACACATGCATGGGGGTCTCACATGGTGTATCAGGGCGATGGAGAGACACAGGAGAGTGTATGCTTGGGGTCGGAGTATGCTTGCGCATCTCTATCACGACCTTGAGGAGTATGTATTTGGACAGGGTTGTAGTTTGATGACATGCACACTTCTGCAGGTGTGGATTTTAGAGCACTCCACATCCACCAGGCCCGTCGGCTTTCCGCTGAGTACAGTGAGCGAGCGACCTAGGGTGTTCGCTTATCCACTTACCAGCGAGTGGAGATTTGGAGATTTGTTATATTGGAGAGTGATTTTTGACAAAGTGACAGCCAAGGTGACAGTGTGGAGACCCTACCTACGGATGCACAGATGGGATGGTATGGAGAGACAGTTAGCATGCCTACAGAGGAACCGCCTACTGCGGGCATGATATGCACACATCATAGTCCCTTTCTACTTCGACCGAGTACGGAGGCAGTTCGGGCTAGAGCAGTGTGTTCCAGCCGATGTGCCCATCTATACTCGACACTCGCGGGTCCTTCCCAGACCTAGAGCAGTAGCGAGACCGACGATAGATGACATCGAGACTACAGACTTAGAGGGATCTGATCAGGATATAGTCACTGACTATTCCGCAGAGCCTGGAGCACAGCGAGGTACGTCTCATGGTTTATGAGATCATATCCAGGTCCTATCTTTCCACCAGATCATCCGACAGGCTATCCAGGCCCATGGAGACATGGAGACCAAGACGAGGACCAGGGATCCAGGTCAGAGGAGGCAGAGGAGGGAGAGGGTCAGGAGGAGGCGAGAGATCCTGATCTACCTACAGGCGATCAGCCCAGTGCCGAGGAGGAGGAGGAGGATACAGATAGAGAGGAGGACGAGGGAGATGCAGGTGATGATGTGGATGAGGACAAGGATGAGGATGATGAGGAGGACGATGAGGAGGAGGATAGAGATGATGAGGAGGAGTCGGATGCAGCTCCCCACCATTCAGGAGACGATACCATAGCTCTAGATCCACCTCTTATTCCCCAACAGGGGGAACATGAGGCGATACGGAGACCTATTCCTAGTACCGTCCAGCCCACACCCATCATGCATAGATTATTTGAGCGAGGGGAGCCTAGCGGTTCCCAGGCACAGATACTACCATATCATGATCCCTACTGGCACGAGGGAGATCCAGGTATAGTAGCTTTATATTGATTGATTAATGTTTTGATGATATAGAATGGTACTAACAAAAATCTGTTCTACTACCACAGCTAATGTGTAGGAATGGCGTTCCTTGATTCAGCAGGCAATGACAGATATTTCCATGATAGCACAGATCCCCAGTTCCTCACAGATTGCCTATAGGCCTCAGGGGAATGCGGGTCGGCATGAGGATTTGTTTTTCCCATTCTGAGTACAGGTAGATATATGGAGGGAGAGAGAGAGAGTCCTATCAGAGGACCTCCAGCAGGCGCGGCAGAGAGAGAGAGTCCTATCAGAGGACCTCCAGCAGGCACGGCGAGATCTAGCAGCGGCTCAGACCGAGGCTACCACCTATCGCGCGATCCTTATGGATAGGGATCGCAGGAGTTCCTCTCGGAGTCACTCACGATCTGTATCGCGCTACACACCCATGGGTCCACCTTCACAGCCAGATCAGGAGGGAGCATCCAGTCGACACTCTCCAGCCACTAGCCCTAGGGATAGGAGATGATTTTATGATGTAGGAGAGGTCACATTTTGGATATATAGTGACCTATATTTGTATACGATCCACACACATATATATATATATACATGCTTCTCTTTTGTCTCAAATGTGTTATCTTTAATGCTTAAAACAATGTATATTTTGTTTTGATTAAATCTAATACATCTGGTAAACGTACATGTATGTTCAGAATTTAATTTCCATGTGATTGATTTCTCAATCCTCCATGATTAAATTGATACATGTGTGACTTAATTAAATATTTAATCAAGTACAACATTGATGATAAGGAAGAAATATGTATTAAGTCTAAGAATCATATAACTAATGTGATTTAATTTTGAACTTAAACCCAACATGATACGATTCTACTTAACACATAACGACACTGTATAATATGCTAGCATAATGGAATGTAAATCTTTCACAATTTACATAAATGAATTCAAGAAAAACCATAAAGTAAGAAGACACGCTTGTCAGGAACGAAGCAATATAGATTAAACAACATAACATTTAATTCTATTTTGCTTTAATTAAGAGACACTAACATATTATCCAATGTTGAAGAATTGAAAAGAAGATAGATGAAGAATGAAGAATTAAGCATAATATCTACGCAAGTGCATAGCATTGATAGGTTCTTTAAGAGGCGTACCATCTACATCCGCTATTTTGTAAGCACCTGATCCATAATCCTCAATAACGATATATGGTCCAAGCCAATTAGGACTAAATTTTCCCTTTTCTGCAGGTAAGGCATTCACATTGCGCTGATTCTCATAGAGGACTAAGTCACCCACTGAGAAGGAACGTTGAATAACCTTATCATTATAGCTTCGTTGTAGAGTTTTGTGATACGCTTGAATATGCTCAAGAGCGTTTATACACTGTTCATCAAGCATCTCAAGCTGTTGAAGTCGTTGTTCTCTATAAGAGTCATCATCTACTATACCTTTGAGAGAAACCCTAAGTGATGGAATCTCTAATTCTAAGGGCATAATAGTGTCAGCACCATAAACAAGATTATAAGGAGTAGTTCCCGTAGCAATTTGTACACTCGTTCGGTAAGCCCAAAGAGCATAGATTAGCTGGTTACTCCAATCCTTACCATGCTTATTCACGGTTTTGTGAAGAATTTGTTCAATTATCTTATTGGATGATTCAGCTTGACCATTTGACTGAGGATAGTATGGTGTAGAAAATCGATGTTTGATATGATACTTCTTGAGGAATTTCTTCACGTCCTTGTTCTTAAATGATGTCCCATTATCTGAGATAATAGTAGAAGGTATCCCGAATCGAGAAATGATGTTTTCTAGAAGAAATTGACAAATCACTTCAGCAGTGGTAGAGCGAAGGGGAATAGCTTCTACCCACTTCATAAAGTAATCTGTTGCAGTTATAATGAAGGTGTGTCCTTGAGATGAAGGAGGAGAGATTTTACCAATAAGATCCAAACCCCATGCGGAAAAAGGCCAAGAAGCTACTTGAGAACGGAGTTCTTGGGCAGGAGCATGAATCAGATTATTGTGTTGTTGACATTGATGACATTTTTTAACAAATGAAAAGGAATCCTTCTGCATAGTTTGCCAATAATATCCCATACGAAGCAATCTATGAACCAAGGATTTGCCCCCAAAATGCCCCCCACAGGCACCTAAATGTGCCTCTTCAAGAGCAACAGGGATTTCCGACTTGTTAAGACAACGAAGGAGAAGACCATCATAACCCCTTCGGTAAAGGACATTAGAAAGAATGATATACCTAGCAGACAGCTTGCGGATTCTAGCCCTAGTGTTCCTATTAGCGGAATCAGGAAAGGTACCATCGGTCAAATATCTTACGATATGTGAGTACCATTCATCTGAGTCTATAAAATCACAACATGTTACCAAGCTAGAATCATCTACAATAGCTGGAGAAATAAGGTTGTGAATAACAAATTTAAGATCAACCACAGGGTCCTCTAAAGATACAAGAGAAGCCACACATGCCATTGCATCCGCATGTCGATTATCTTTTCGAGGAACCGGTTCCATAGTATAAGAATCGAAATTTTGTAATAAAGAGATAGCAAGATCTTTATATTGTGATAATTTGTCTTGTTTTGCTTGATATATTCCTGTTACTTGTCTTATAATCAATTGCGAATCTCCATAGATATGTATGTGTTTTATATTCAGAGCTAAGGCTGCTTTTATTCCCGCTATAAGAGCCTCATACTCAGCAATGTTATTGGTACACAGGAAATTTAGACGATAGGATAAGGGAATGGGTTTCTTTGTAGGAGAAATCAGAACAACACCTGCCCCCGATCCCGTACGACACTTAGAGCCATCAAAGTATAACTCCCAAGTTTCATCTTTCTCTATAGAAAGAATGAAGTCGTCAGGAAAGGACTCAGGGTTAGGGAAGGAGAAAGGTGAAGGGGCCTCAACTAAGTGATCGGTCAACGCTTGTCCTTTAATTGCTCTTTGTGAAACAAATTTAAGGTCAAATTCAGTTAACATCATAACCCACTTAGCTAGACATCCTGATAAATCAGTTTTAGAGAAAATATGTTTCAAATGATCAAACTTTACCATGACATGGACTTCTGAATTTAAAAGATAATGTCTCAATTTCTGAGTCGCAAATACCAAGGCCAAGCATTGTCTTTCTATCGCAGAATATCGGGTCTCATAATCGAGTAAAGTACGACTTATGTAATAAACCGGACATTCCTTACCATCTTTATCATGTTGTGCCAACAATGCTGCGAGAGCATGAGAGGAAGCAGCTGTATACAGAAGGAAAGGTTTAGAAGGTTCGGCAGGTTGAAGAATAGGAGGACTAGCCAAATACACTTTCAAATCTTCAAATGCTTGCTGACAATCCTCATTCCATTGAAAAGTGATATCCTTTTTAAGAAGTTGAGTAAAAGGAAAGGTACGATCCGCAAGCTGAGACACAAACCTACAAATAGCTTGAATCTTTCCTTGTAATCTTTTAAGTTGAGACACATTTCTAGGAGGTGGCATGTTGACAATAGCATCTATTTTCTTAGTATCCACCTCAATCCCACGATGCGAAACTATGAACCCTAATAGTTTTCCACTATCCACACCAAAAACACATTTGCGGGGATTCAAGCGCATGTGATATTTACGAATTCTTTCAAAGATTTGACGAAGGATTTTAACATGATCCATGCGAAGAAAGGATTTGGCCAAAATATCATCAACATAATCCTCTAAAATCTTATGCATATAATCATGAAAGATAAGGGTCATCGCTCGTTGATAAGTTGCACCGGCGTTTTTAAGTCCAAAAGGCATCATTATCCAACAAAACATACCCCAAGGAGTGGTGAAACCAGTTTTGAATTGATCTTGAGGGTTAATAAAAATTTGATTGTAGCCTGAAAAACCATCCATGAAGGATAACAAGGCATGTCTTGTCGTAGAATCAACTATCATGTCAATGTTTGGAAGAGGGAAATCATCTTTCAAAGAAGCCTTATTTAGATCCCGAAAGTCAGTACACATTCTTATTTTATTGTCTGGTTTAGCCACAGCAACAATATTTGAAATCCATGGGGAATAGTCAATAGGGCAGATAAATCCAGCCTCCAATAATTTTTCAATCTCAGCCTTAACAAGCAAAGCCACCTTAGGATTCATTTTTTGAATCTTTTGTTTCATGGGCTTAGCATCAGGAACTAAGACAATATTATGAGTAACGATCTTAGGATCTATACCAGGCATGTCAGAATATGCCCAAGCAAAGATCTCAGGGAATTCATGCAATAGTTCTTCATATTGTTTCTGTTCCTCTTCATCCAAACATTTCCCAATTTTGATGACTTTCTCTTTATTGCAAGGATCCATCTTAACATCAGTGGTGTCACTTATGAGAAGATTACTTTGTTGAGTATCCTTTAACTGAGGGAATTCTTTCACAATCTCGTCATTATCAATCTCTTTTCCAAAATAGGCTTCAGTGTTCAAACAATAAGGGAGTCCCCTATTGTGATGATAACGAGGAAGAGTGTCATAGGCTCCCAAGAACTCAGCTAAAGCATCGTCGGTAGGGAAAACATCCAAAGCATAGGCACACGAAGGATCCCCATCAATATACTCAGGATGTTGTATTGATAGAGATGTAGAGATAGCATTAACACTAATGCATGGTCTTTTAGAAGCTTTAGTACGTTTGCAGGGATTAAAGCCAAGTCCAAAGGCATAATTGTGAAAATTAGTCTCTAGAGGAACTCTTATCCCTTGTTCATGAGCACCACAACCTTTTCCATGATACCCATGCTTAGCAAAAATGCGAAAACCACGACCATAACGATCAGCCATTTCAGGAAGAGAAGGTGGTTTTTCATAAGACAAAGAATCAAACTCTTCATAATTAGAGATGTGAGGAGAAGAAGTTTGAGAGGCGGCCACAAAATTATTACTCATAGATTCAGGTAAGGTTGATTCTTTCTTTTCAACTTTATGATTTTCAGCTTCTTCCTTCTTTTCAACTTTAATTTCTCTAGAAGGAACCTTATATTCACCCACAAAGGTAGGATTAAAATCAAGGGATCCCCAATCGTCGTCTTCGAGGATCTTCCCAGGGTCAAAATCCTTCTTATGTGTAGTTTCAAGTCGAGAAGAATCTTCTCCAAGAGCTCCAGACTCATCCAAAGAATTTTGATCATCGGAGAGCGAGGATTCACCGATAGGTATCTTATTTAAAGATTCATCACTAGATGAGGACGGCTTAGAAGAACCCCCCTTAGAAGTGGATGTTTGCAAACAAGCTTGAAAATTAGTATCACCTATCAAGGTATATGTCTTATTGTTATAAATAAATTTAACTTGTCTATGCAATGTAGAAGGGACAGCTTGCATACTGTGAATCCAAGGTCTCCCCAATAGCAAGTTGTACGTTAGATTTCCCGACATAACATGGATAGGTGTAGGCAAAGTAACAGGCCCCACTATGATGGGTAAGGTGATAGTACCTAATGAAGTTTTAGCCACATTATCAAAGCCTCGAATAGGACGAGAGTCCGGTTCAATTAAGGATGTGTCCACATTCATCTTATGCAAAAGATTAATGCTACACACATTAAGACCAGAGCCATTATCTACTAGTGTTCGCCTTATAGCCGTGTCTTTCATGATAACCACAATCATCAAGGGATCATATTGATGTTGGATTTCACTAGTAGGCAACTCATCTTGGGAAAACACAATTTGAGCTTTAGGATTCATCACAGAGTTAACCAAAGATGCTATATTACTAGATGTATTCGGTGGAGGAACATTCAAATCTTTCAAGGCATCTTGTAACATTCCATGATGAGCGGAAGAAGTTTGAATCAAATCCCAAAGGGATATCTTAGCAGGGGTAGCTTTAAGTTGTTCTATGAGATCATATTCCTTTCCAAGAACTTGTGAAATACGGGGAGCTTGTGGAAGCACCGGTTGAGGATTAGGAAGGGAAACTGGAATAACAGGAGGGGGATTAGGTTGCCTATTATTTCTGGTATGATAAGTATGGGCAACCACATGATAACTCTCTCTAGTTATTTTCTTGGCATAATTATAAGGACTTATAGGTTTTCTTCCTTGCACAGTGATGATTGGTTTATTCGGAGTACGAAAGGAATCATGATCATACCCTCCTTGGACAGTAAGGAGAGGTGACTTAGAAACTTGAAAGGTGGGAGAAGGATAAGCTCCTTGGACTTCAAAGAGAGGCTTTTTATGCTCATTCAAGTTTATCATGTTAACTAATTTAGAAGTTTTGTTCTTGTTTAAAGATTTCGATAAAGCCACAAAGTCATCAAGAGCATCATCCAACAAAGCATGATCATATCTATTGAAAGGTTTATCTTTTGATTCAAAAGGAGACATCTCCTCATAGAGGGGATTGTTGAAAACAACCATGTTACTAGATTTAGTGGAAGAGTGGATAGGAATGTATCCTTGAGAGGAATCATTCGACTTATCTTTCTCATCACACCTAAATGGCATAGTAACAAGGTTTATGAGTTTTTGGTAAAATGAAGGTTTGGCATCCTTAGGGTTCAAAAACTCATCTAAAGCTTCATCTAATTCATCTTGGCTATACTCATAATAATCATCGAAAGCATGAACATTTTGCAAATAAAAATCTGACATTTTGAAAAGATTACACAAAACTTAAACACCCAATGCAAAGAAACACACTTTCTTTTTTTTTTTCTTTTTCTTTTTAATGAAAATGAAATGAAAACACACTAAATCTAGATCTAGATCTAACAAATGCAATGCAAGAGGAAGCAATGATAGATTCACGTCGGGTTCACCAAAATGTGTGGTGGAAAAAGCGAGACTAGGTTAATCATGCCCTAATCCTACCTTTTGACACACATTACGGAATACGAAAGAGCCTAGAGATATTGCACAATTGGCTACTTCTTTTTGTGAAAGAGAGAGCCACGGGATATCTATTAGGATTTCTATTCCCTTGTTGAAATTGTAAGATCAAGTAATGCAAGTTCAAACCTTAATCCCAAAATGCAAGTATGAGCTAATAACAAGATTGCAGAATTGAGATTAAACAATGAACAGCTGTAAATACAAGGATGAAATAAGAATGCAGATGTGTACCCAGAGTCAAAATCGGACTGAAAATGTTCGGGACGGGGGCGCGGGCGCCACTGTCTTGAAAACTGCACCGAAAACTACTGTTCTGCACTTTGGAACACTATCGGAAGGCGGTCTGAAAGCTGTCTGTCCAGAGGACCAGGGCGCCCAGCGCCTCTGTCCCAGGGACCAGGGCGCCCAGCGCCCCTGTCCTGGTAGGACCAGGGTGCCCAGCGCCCCTGTCCCAGTCTTCTGCTCTGCAATTTGATACAGAGTGTTTTCTCAACCTTCTCTCTTCGGATCTGTATCTCGTGGCGTCGTCTGAATCCCGAAACCTGCAATGATATCTGAAAAAGGGTGTATGGGCGGCTATATAGGGTTTTGCCTTAGTCAAACCCCCGCTTCGGTGATTTCCACCTCCACGAATAGCCATGTTGTTTTGTAAAATGTATTGTGTGTGCAGACCTAGTGTGTGTGCAAGGTCCTAAGATGCAAGAAAGCAAACTAGAGCAACCTAGAAAGTAAACCCTAATTGCTTGTAAATGATAACTTAAATTCTATAAATCAAGATGCAAAGTGATCTAAAGCATGAATAAATGATGTATTGAAGCTTATGTAAAGACATGAAAACAACATGAAATCATACCCAATCCTCAAGGGAGGAGTACAAGCCAATCTTCAATCGGTAATCTCCTATTGTTCTTCAATGTCTTCCAAGCCCTAAGTGGATGAATGAATTTGATAGATGCTTGATAGAAGGATGTTGTAAGATGTTGAAGTCTTCAAAGATCTGCTCTTTTGCTGCATATGAAGTTCCTGAAAACAAAATTCCGATCCTTTCAAATGAAGAAAGAGAGCTCTTATGTATGAAACCCTAGGTCGCAATTTCGTCTTTTGGCCGACCTAGAGATTGAATATCCCGCCAATTTCTTGGGGTTAAGCTTTATTTTATGATTGGGTCGCGCTCCTAAAATTTCGGGAAAATGTCCGGGACCGTGTGCACTCTGGGCGCCACGGTCCCGACAACTTTTCACCAAATTTTCAGGGCCGTCAGATATGATGATTTTAGATAGAATCCTGAAGTTACAGGTGATTTCGAGATGTTTTGACCCCGAAACCAATCCCCCAAGTTTGAAATTGGACTTAATTAGGGTTTTTGATTGAGTTATGTATTGGAGGAATAAAATGCGAAGGGCGCGCTTTAGTGAAAGGGCCCAACTTTATGATGTAGAGAATGATGAAATAGGACCTTTAGACCTAATTAATTCGATTAATCAAGTGCTAAAGAGGAAATGCAATGCAAAGTGCAACTGTGCCAAGGCGGGTGCTAAACTAGGTGTTAAATTGTACTGCTTTAGCAAGTGCGTACAATTTATGACGTTACAGCTAGGAATGCCTTCTTTTTTTTCTCCAACTCGCTTGATCGTTGCGGGCCACACCCTAGCAGCAAAATCGCCTAAGTTCTCAAGTTGCTTAAAGTTGTCAATATTCGGCATCGCATTTCTTAGTGTCAATTAATAATAAGAATGAGTCATCTAATCCTACGGGGTCATGTTATGGCACTCTAAAAATGCCTCTCTCGGTTTTGGTAGACTCGGATCCCATTGCTCATGGCGACACTTTCTCAGTTGCGACAAAAAGCGTCAGATGAGTTCAATGAAAAGTTGCACAATGCCCCACCTTTCAATCCACTTGTCATGGCACCAAATCATCAACTAGTATGCATCAGGGTGGCTGGGTTTACACTAGGAATGCCTTCATTTTTCTCTCCAACTTGCTCGCTCATTGCGGGCCACACCCTAGCAGCGAAATCGCCTAAGTGCTAAAGTTGCTCAAAGTTGTCAATATTCGGCATCACGTTTCTCAGCACCTATTAATCATAAGAATGATTCATCTAATCCTACGGGGTCATGTTATGGCACTCTAAAAAAGCCTCTCTTGGTTTCGGTAGACTCAGATCCAGTTGCTCGTGGTGACACTTTCTCGATTGCAACAAAAAGCGTCAGATGAGTTCAATGAAAAATTATACAATGCCCCATCTTTCAATCCGCTTGTCATGGCACCGAACCGTTAGCTGGTACACATCAAGGTGGTTGGGTTTATGCTATGAATGCCTTCTTTTTTCTCTCCAAATCGCCCGATCGTCGCAGGCTAGACCCTAGCAGCGAAATCACCTAAGTGCTCAAGTTGCTCAAAGTTGTCAATATTCGGCATCGCATTTCTCGATGTCAGTTAATCATAAGAACAAGTCATCTAATCCTATGGGGACATGTTATGGTACTCTAAAATATCCTCTCTCGATTTCAGTAGACTCTAATCCAGTTGCTCATGGCAACGCTTTCTCGGTTGCGACAAAAAGCGTCAGATGAGTTCAATGAAAAGTTGCACAATGCCCCATCTTTCAATCCACTCATCACGGCACTGAACCGTCAGCTAGTATGCATCAGGTGGCTAGGTTTATGCTAGGAATGCCTTCTTTTTTTTCTCCAACTTGCTTGATCGTTGTGGGCCACACCCTAGCAACGAAATCGCCTAAGTGCTCAAGTTGCTCAAAGTTGTCAATATTTGGCATCATGTTTCTTGGTGCCTATTACTCCTAAGAATGAGTCGTCTGATCCTACAGGGTTGTGTTATGGTACTCTAAAAAAACCTCTCTCAGTTTCGGTAGACTCGGATCTCGTTGCTCGTGGCGACACTTTCTCAATTGCGACAAAAAGCGTCAGATGAGTTGAATGAAAAGTTACACAATGCCCCATCTTTCAATCCGCTTGTCATGGCACCAAATTGTCAGTTGGTATGCAACGAGGTAGCTAGGTTTATGCTAGGAATTCCTTCATTTTTCTCTCCAAGTCGCCCAATCGTTGCGGGCCACACCCTAGCAGCGAAACCGCCTAAGTGCTCAAGTTGCTCAAAGTTGTCAATATTCGGCATCGCGTTTCTCAACGCCCATTAATCATAAGAATGAGTCATCTGATCCTATGGGGTCGTGTTATGGCACTCTAAAACTCCTCTCTCAGTTTTGGTAGACTCCGATCCAGTTTCTCATGGCGACGCTTTCTCGGTTGCGACAAAAAGCATCAGATGAGTTCAATGAAAAGTTGTACAATGCCCCCTCTTTCAATCTGCTCATTACTACACCGAACCATCAAATCGTACGCATCAAGGTGGCCGGGTTTACGTTTGGAATGCCTTCATTTTTCTCTCCAACTCATCCAATCGTTGCAAGCCACACTGTAGCAACAAAATCTCTTAAGTGCATGCATTAGATGAATAGAAGTTTATGGGCTAGGCAATTTTTTTAGAATGGGTATTGGTACAATGGTGTCTTACATTGTCTAATTTTGGTTCTTTCCATGTTTCCTTTATATAGTCTTATTTTGACTATAACTATTGAATTTGTGTTGATCTCCATAAGCTTGTGTCTTGGATTACAAACACATATTTAGGTTCAAAGATTAAGTAACAATAAACTTTGTGCAATTATTCATTTAATCATTTGTACTACAATTATGGATAACCATGATAAATGATTTGCATTAACCAAAAAGCTACAAATACATGCAACATTGTATACCGTTAAAACTATCAAATGTATCCAATACAAACAAATAGGCTTGCCAAAAGCTATATGGACATAGAATTTCACGTATTCATAAAAATAACATATGCTCAAAATTTCTATAAAGGCATACAACATGATATCCAATAAAGTCAAATAGGTGCTTGCCAAAATCCATATGGACATAGAAATTCACATATTCATAATACAAAACATATGTTCAAAATTGTCATATTAGGCATACAACATGGTATCCAATAAAGTCAAATAGGAGCTTGCCAGAATCCATATGGACATAGAATGTCACATATTCATAATACAAAACATATGTTCAAAATTTCCATATAGGCATACAACATAGGACCCTATTCTATTCATTTCCCTCTAGGGGAAGGAAACAGATCATGAGATATCTTTGCCTATCAAGGGGATGGAGATGTATATGATGCAGGTGTCTTTCGAGTACGTCCACTCAACCTACTCTCTAGAATTTTTTGTAACTCCATCTGATACAATGAAAATAATGATGTTAGCATATACAAAAATTGAATTTTAGAATTACATATAATAGAATAGTCACTTACAGCATACAAATAATCATGATGTTCATCCACAACAGGTGCACATTCATGATCTAGAGTGACAAGCCCCTCTTGTAAGCATCACAATATAAATTAAACTAAATACAAGTGTTGTTAAAATTTTCAATAACATTTTATTAAGATAACAAATGTAATGCTAAATTTACAAATATGTCTCATACTTTTGTTAAAGCAGTTGAACTTGCTACTGCTACAGCAACACCACACTCCATTAACACACGGATAGCAGGAGGAGTCTTTGATGTCAACATCTGAAAATTAAACAAAGTATATTGATTAATCGCCAAAACTATCTATATTATTTAATAACAACATTAAAGATAAATTGTTTACCTGGGTGAAAGATTTTTGATGAAATACACTACGAGGTGTTGATGTTGAAGCTCTAGCATCAAACTATTTGACATCCAAAATGAGTAATTAGAAAATCATTCACATAAGGTTCAACTATCTACATATAATAATTATACTTCTTCACTCATTGTATACCTGTGGAGTCGACGAAGTCATGAAAAAGGGTGCTGCGGGAATGTTGCTAGTATTGTGAACACTTTGACCTTGATTTTTTATCATAATAATTTACTAATTTAGATATATTCTCAAATTTCCATATAAGATTTAATAAAAAGAATGAAATGAACTTGTAATGAGATTCACCTGGGTATCAATGCCAAATGTTTCATTCAACAAGGATTCTATCATGACAATGTTCTCTGTAGCAAACACCGCTCATGCACGTGCATTCTTAGATTTATTAGGATCATAAGTGTAAAGAGAACCACAAGATCAACAAAAATGAGCTGTAACTCAATGCCTATAAGAATCACCATCATCACTCACATCACCCTCTACTAGAGGCCTATCATACTGTATAAGGGTATGAGTGAGTTAGCTAATGGAATCTAGATTTTCGACCTCAATACTCTCCTTCACAATGGAAGGAATAATAATATGCTCCACCATAGGTCTGGCCAAGGGTCTTGGTGGGAGATTTGGGTCATGTTGTGCACCCTCTCTATCATGTGAGGAACCCCCACCTCTACCTTGGAAATCTAGAAAATCAAAATAGTTTGGGATCTCATTAAGAACAAACTCATAGTATAGTTTTCTCAAAAAGTATTGAGGTACCTCATGATTATTGCATGGGGGCTAATCAAATACCATCCACCACCTATCCCAAAAATTGTTCTTAATCCCTTCATGATGATACCAATGAATAGGGAATCTCCTACATCCCGGGTGTAAAGGTTCATTCATTCGGGGGTCCATAAAAAGAGCACACAAGTCAAATTTATTAATTTTCTTTTTCTTCACTGCTGCATATGATAATTTGTCAGCATAAAATTGCTTTTGTTCTTCCTTCTTACTGGACCAAATATTTATTTGCCCACTCACAGATCGTATGTGAGATACAATAGATTGCAAAGAACTGGCAAGGTTTGTCCTATGGGAGTTTGTTCCAGTGGGATCTTTTATCCTTGTGATTAAACCTTCAAGCTCTTTTTGGCTATTTTCTATTTGACCTAATAGGTTTTCTTGTGTACCTATGGGATGTCTAGGGATTGTAGGAGGTTCTTGATGTGCTTCTTCTTCAATATGGTCTTCATGAGGAGGTGATTGAGTGTTTTCAACATTTTCTTGTCTAATCTCATTTCCTAATAATGAAAACAAATTTAAATCAATAAACCTAGTTTAATCTTCAAATTAATAAAAAAATGACAATAAGAAAAAAAAATACATACCTCTTTGAGCTCTTCGATGGCGTGGTGGCATTTTGATGAGAGATGCACAACTTAGTGCCCAATATCAAGCTTCTACAAAGGGCGACCGCAAGAAAATGGCACCCCAAATTGCCCAAACGCGGGTTTGGGAATGAATAATGCATCCAAAATGCGGACATGGGTTTTTTTAAAGTTTGAAATGCTCATAAGGCGGGGTTTTTTTAAAGTTTGAAATGCTCATAAGGCATGCACCTTATGAGCATTTTTCATTTTTTTTGAAGTGTGGCACCTTTTTGGTACCACAACTTCGTGCATATACCCTATTATTGAATTTCTTTTACCAATGTCTCCATAATTCTCACAGACATACATGTACCATTTTTTAACTTTTGATCTACTTATCCAAATTTTAAAAAAATTATATATTATTGCAGTGCACTTGATTCCTTACAATTTTAAAAAAAAAATTATATTTTCGATTTTTCTAGTGTAAGTTATGCTTCGCACATGAACAGGTACCTAATTTTTAGGATGTGCTCAATTAGAAAAACCATAAAAAAAAACACTCAACAAAAAATTACAAAAAAATACACAACTTATAGTGCTCACTCTTAGTTATCTTTCTACCAAAGCATTTGTCAAAATACTAAATCTAACTATGGCTTTTTTGATGCACACTTCAGACACTATGTTATGTTTTTCAGAAAAAATCAGGGTCTCTTTTTCGTGTGTGGAGGATTTGACCCCCTTAATCTTATCCAATTTTGAAAAAGTTTAGTAGTTTGGAAACTAGATTCAGAGTACTACAATATTTGTTCTTTGATTATCTTCATATCTTGAGTGGATGACTTTCAAATTTTGCCTCTCAATTCATGTTCACCTAATTTCTGGAAAAAAGTGTCCACTTATACCCCCCTTTTTTACCACCATCTTTGTGCACTTACCCTTTGATCAACATATGAAGAATCATCCTCATCAATAGGAACAAAATCTGCAAAGGAATACAACCGAGATGCATGATCCACTACCCCTCTAGCAATAATAGCTCTAGTCTCCAAGTCTCTAATGATAACTAAATTAGGTGTGAACTCCACAATTTTCCTTGTTGCCCCATGAGTGATCTGATAGATGGAAAGAAGATTGTTTGTCAAATGAGGTACACACAACACATCATTGAAGGAGTTATCCCAAATGGAAGTAGATCCTTTCCCAATCACATTCATATATGAATGATTGCCCATCAAAATCGGTGGCATGTTGTAAGGCTCGAATAAAGAGAACATAGACTATGAAGATGCCATATGATGAGAAGCTCCTAAATCTAGAAGCCATTTCCCTGAATCATGACTTAAGTAGTAGCACAAAGATATTTCCCCTTACCTTTTGACTGTAAGGAAGGGGAAGGAGATGAATCCTTATTCTTATAAGTGGACGGTAAATCAATGTTGTTCTTCTTGAGGATGTTGCTCAACTCATCAATCGACTTGGTGTGGCAACACTGCTCATCACAACCACTTTTCTTGCAATATGAACAAGAAAGCCTCTCCTTATATGATTTTCCCTTAGGTGAGGAAGTAGAATCCTTTTGTTGTGGAGAGGAAGATTGTGCTCTATCTTGTTGTATCTTAGGCTTGAATTGATTTTTCTTCTTTTTGGAATCCTTTCCTCGATTCTCTTGATTAACCACCAAAGCCATGGACTTTCAAGACTTAAGAATACCCATGCTCATCAACTTATATTTATCTAGCATCAACATTTCTGTGAATCAATCAAATGAAGGCATAGTGAAGGAACTATCCACTATCAAGCGATGGGTTTGGAAGCGAGAAAAAAATGTTGCATATTCTGATGGAAGCTTTCCCAAAAGGTTGCAGACTAACTACGCATCCTTCTTATCAATGGCATAATCCTTCAGTTTCTCTCTTAGCTCATTTGCTTTGGTAAAATAATCTTTGATTGTATCAAAGTTCTTTGGATCCAACATGGTGAGATCATTATCAAATTGATAGCCTCTAATCTCATCAATTTGTCCATACAATTTTCCCAAGACATCCCATGCATCCTTAACTATTTTTACACTTGTCAATGCGAAAGATGAGATCCTTTGATATGTATTTCCTCAATGTGCAAATAGCCATAATGTTTTTAGTGAGACATTCCATGTGAGAATTAGGATCAACTTTAGGATCAGCTAGTGCAATGATAGTTCAATCAATATAATGAGTTAATCCTTTTTCCATTAGCTTACTCCATACATCAATTTTCCATGAAGCATAGTTATGTGGAGTTAAAAGTGGAAATTTAGGAGAACCCATAGAAACAAAATGAAAGAGCACAAAGAAAAGAGAGGCACAATCACACAAGATACCCCCCCCCCCCCCAATTTCACTCAATCAAAGAACCCTCCCAAAATGATGATTTGGCACTTTATACTTAGTGCGATTACAATGAGCCAATTGCAAAAAATGGCAAAGTAGACTTTTGATTTTAAATTTACAAATGTCTCAAATAGGCTATAAAATAATCAAACAAATACTGCAATAGATCTAAGCTAAGATCCAAGAAAAATACAAGCACCAAATAGGCCAAAAATGGCCAAATAATGAAAGTACATTTTTTACTAAAAATGATGAAAAGCAGATAGCACATGTGAAAGTAGACAAAAAACTATGTACTTTCAAAAAAAAAGACACCTGAAAAGGAGGTCATATGAGCTCGAACGAAGTCTCTAAAGTTGCAAAATTGAGGATTTGATAGGTACGATTGTGAAAAACTGAAAATTGTAAAACATTTGTCCATGAAAGTTAGAATAATCCACCACCACTGTGAAGAGCATGAAAAATTAGACCAAATAAAAAAAATGCACTAAAAAAGGAGCTAAAATGAGCAAGTTATGGGCCTCCAAAGTTGGCCTGCAAAACCAAAAAGCTCATTGGAGAGGGGCTAATAAATTTTCAAAAAATGGCTAATGCAGTGCTAATGTCATCATTTCACAATCTTAAATTGGATGCCTATCTAGTTGTCGTCAAAACGTTGCACACCCTATCCATTGTAAGGATGTTGATGTCATATATATGGACAGTGATGTCAACAGTATAGAATCTTGCTTAAACTATACGGAATTGCTGATGAAGCTGCTTACTAGACAAGCTGACCGGGCAGTCCATATAATGACATGTCTAAGTGACTATATGGATGATGTCGAAGATCATATGCCTATGTGTCATTGATGTGGCTAACTAGGTGGCTATCCATACAGATGACTGAGATGTACGGCCGATGACTAGGCGGTTGAGTAAGATCAACATGGGAAAATGAGGATCTGCCAAATGGCATTGTCGTTGTATTGATTGGGTAGAGCCTCGTAATCAAATGTTGTCGCTTGTTCATGTAGTGTAGAGGTTTGTCTGAAACACTGGCTGCAAAGTGTTGTCCTGTCGCATGGCATTACTAGAAAGGCCGAGTGCAGGAGGAAGGAGGTCAGGTAGTGGCCACCAATGATGGAGGGAGCATGGGGTTGTCAGAGAAATTACGGCAATGGTGGGAGCATGGGCAACTAGGCCGGAGATGAGGCACTGGGCGCGACATCGGGGTGGCAGCGCATAAAGCGACAGTGGGAGAATTGTTGGGAAGATGGCAGGGGTAGTGACAGGTGGAGAACAAGAGCAAGAAGGAGGGGGCCACTAATGGAGGCTGTTGTCGGTGGCAAGAACAATACAACCCTGCAAAAGTGTACAACCCTGCCAAAAACAGTAAAGTGTAATTATGAGACATAATTTACACCAACACATACACATGGAAAGATGCATATAATATATGAGGAAAAATATCGCACTTTGCACTCATACCATTTCACAAATCCACTTCTATTCCCTTGAGCTCGGAAAGATTAGATAAATTGATGAAAGAATATCAATAGTTGCATATTGTTGTCATTGATGAGATATTGCTAGTTGGAGCTAGATTGCTTCTTTGCATAGACAAAAGATTGTGTGAAATAATACGAGCACTAACTAAACACTTAAGTGGCTTGGAAGTCATCTTCTGTGGTGACTTGTACCAAGTAGAATCTATACATGATTTTCTAGTGTTTCAAGTGCCAACAATAGACACTAACCTACTATCGTATGATTTTTTGTCACAAAATATCAAATGTTATAATCTAAGAACTACAATGAGGCAAATAGATCAGCTTTTTATTGTCGTGATCAAAACAATACACACAAGCTCTCAAAACAATGATGACATAGCAGATTTGAATAATAAATTCTTACAGTCTCCACATACAAACCCAACATTTCCTGGAGAACTAATTATAGTTAATGCAACTGATGAACATGACAACACTCTTCCTATGGAACAATTGTACAAGCATAGTGTAAATTTGGCAAATCAAATAATGTTAAAAAAAATATATATATATTGGTTGAGATCTATGGTGGAAACTATGATATACAAGATGGCCTCGTCAATGGATCAGATGGATGATTCAAAGCATATACACAAACCAACAATATAGATATCATTTGGGTTGAATTAAATGATCATTGAATTGGAAGATGTAAAGTTGCAAAATTACCATATCCAAATTGAACATATGTTGACAATGGATGGGTACCAATTCTTCGAGTTCGAAAACCACTCCATAGACAAGCTGCTACACAAAAGAGTACTATTAGGCAACAATTTCCACTTCAACTAGCATGGGATTGAACAATACACAGATCACAAGGAATCACTATGCACAATCTTGAATTTGAAATTTTCAATGTGCACCAACATGGGTTATCTTCTGCAGCTCTAAGTCACACATCAAGCATCACACTTTTCTTCCCGAGCCCTCTAACACCAATAAAATTTAAGGAAAAATCAACAGTCATATATTAGATGGCATGATTCAAGATAACTGCTAGTTGGAATCTTCAAAATGGTGTACATTGTTAAAAGAACATAGCCTAAATTTTCAAATCTACATTAAACACACAACATTCCAACCCCACAAAGAAGACATTTTACATGATAAAGACCTAATATCATTAGACATTATTTGCCTACAAGAAACATACTTGAATACACCAACCATGGAGAATACACTAGCAAACTACAATTGTTTTTCAACATTCCATATTCATGGCATAATGACTTGTGTTAGAAAAAGCATACATTTGTTGAGTACGATACCTTTAACAATTGACAGTGTTGAGTCACTATTACTCTCATGCATACTTAATGGATACACACTTTTCATTTATAATCTCTATACCAAACCAAGAACGATGCTTACCAATATCATAGAAATTATCAATGAAGCAATGACAATTTCTCCTAGTCAATCCTTGCCTATGTTTTAGGTGACTTCAACATTGACATATTGATATACTAAAAAAAAGTACAAATGTTTAAAAGACACATGCAAATAAACAACTCAAGAACTCGTTAGATGAACAAACAAATCCTTTGTCAAAAACCAATATTGATCACATTTGGATAAATGATGATGCACACATGGCTAAAATCAAAAGGTTTGAAGCATATTGGAGTGATCATGACATCCTTCTCGCTCACATAGACAATATTGTCTAGGCACATTATAGACTATGAAAGAATCAAATATGAATAGCAATTACCCTTCACACAATGTGTAACTGTCTACCTATATCGTTTCTTTTGCCAATACTATTGGAAAACATCATTTATTCTAAGCTCCATACTATTTATATTCACTTGACAAAATCTAATGTTGCTCTTTTGAAGGTGACTTAAAATATGAATATGAGTCAAGCAACATCATTTGGATTTGTGTCTTCTAAAGAACAACATGGATCCAAAAAAGAGTACACTATATAGACAATATAAACAAGCTTCTTACCTACATAGAATTAGCACAAACATTTACATTGAATAACAATCTTGGTTCTCTATGTAGCTCTAAATGTTCTTCTTTTGTAGACTTTCCATGGACATTCATCTCATAGATCCAGACCTTCCCAGTTCAAAACAACACCTTAGAAAATGGTGAAAGATATGAATACAATTGTTCCAATTGCTTAATAGTTATGTATTTTGCATAAATCTCCTATCATTGCATAATTGTGAATGTTTTAATTTTGTAGATGCCTCGTCAACAAGCAAATCCTGCAACAAGGAGCCCCTACTTCACAAATACAAATACAAAAGTGGTAAAAAATGTCTACTATGCTAAATAAATCCAAACTTATACCATAATCTAATAAGCATCACAAGTTATAATATTTTATTTTCTCTCTTAAAGCCAAGTGGATACCCTCAAGGGAAAAGACATTCCCTGCTACATCCTCAATATACAAGGAAGTCATACTAAACAAAGGTATCAATATCAAACACTTCATTCACAATAGTGTTGTTTCTGACATGTACTTCTATTAGTTTCCTCTTTCTACTTCGCATCACATTTTCAATTCTTTAATTGTTATAGTGTATGGCTATATGTCAATGAGTTATACTTATGTAAGTTAACAAAGTACTTCACACCTCCTTGACATTGCATTCTGATTGCACTGCTATGTTACCCTATGTTACTCTATCTTCTCTATAGAAGTTCCCCACAAAGATCAAACACAATAAGCAAGATCACCCCACTTCACACGAGCATATACCAAAATGGTAACACATGTCCACTTCCCTAAGAAAATTCACATTTGCAGCATATCGGATTGATTTTATGATGTCAATAAAAGTTAGAGTAACATTGAAAATAAATATGCATGTTTTTATTTTGTAGATGGGCCAGTTTATACCCCACATTGCATAAATATGCTACAAATGCATTAATCTCAATATTCTAAATTTGTAGATGCCTCACCAATATGGAAATCAGTAGGCCAAATGTTGTCTCTCCACAAGAACACACAATAAAATGGTAAAACCTATGTACCATGCAAAATACATTGATCCTTATAGCATCTTTTGATTTACTCTATAACCTGCAATCGCTCCTTTCCTTTCATATATCCAAATGAGTGACATTGAATAAAAAAATCCACAGAGAAGTAAAAATAAGGAAAGGTATCAACATCAAACTTCTCATTTGTAGTGACACTGCTTCAGATTGCTTCAATAATTCATCTTCCTCTTTATATCTCGTCAATCAATATATTACATTCCTTTCTAACCACCAATTAACTCACTTTTTAGTTTTGTTTTGTAAGTAGATGCACTTCTAAGATAGTCAGGCTCTTATGGAAAATGCTTTGACATTTTGTCTTGCCCTCCTCTCTCAGATGCAATAGAAACATGGATTCCAATAAGCAGGAAAGTTCTAGTACAAAACTACATGATAGGAAAAGTTAAATCATGTCCATCATGCTAAGCAAAGTCAAAATTCTAGCAACCTTTACTAAATCTATGTCTAACCCTATTGTTTGCCTTTGTCATAGTCATTTGAAGAGAAAAAAACCACATAACACAACCCCTTCCAAAGATCCTATCGAGATCAAATAATTAAGCCAAAGGTATTGATCTCAAATCCTTTTTTAACTTTAACTTTATGTGGTTCTTATTGTTCACTTGGTACTTTTTCTATGAAATTGTTAAAAATCTCTTCTTTGCTATTAACATTTAATTAAAATGAACTTCTGTAATCTACCAACCCAAGGCAACCTAGGTGATAAAAGTCATTGTAAAATTTCATACACAATTCAACTTAAAACATATAAAATGAACTATCTATGGATAATGGATAATGAGATTATACTTAGCAGCTAGTACATGCGAACACTTGAAACAAATAAACTAAAATATCTATAGATAAGGGATAATGAGACTGCACTTAACAACTCGCACATATGAATAGAAGACACTATCTGAATATGCACTAGCAAGCCATTCCCTTTGCCTCTAGATTTAGGGTAGACACGTCTAAAAATGCAATGATGTCATTAGTTAAGACATACAATTTTTTAAATCATTTCAACCCCTTAAGGTCTATTAGGGTTTGACTGAAAAATATGGATTAGGGAAAAAAAAGATTAAACAAAAGAAGAAAATGATCAGATTATCATCCTTCTTAAGGCGTAAAATGGTCCTATGCCATTTTCTTGATTTTGTAAAAGTTTTTGTTCGTCTCTTGACATGATTGTAAGACAATAGAAAGGCTAATTTTAGGTTTAAAAGAAGGGACATTGTTGTTTTTCTAGTCTGACATAGAATGTTATTTGAGAATCATTTACGCTACTAGATTAGATTGTCTTTTGTTGGACTCCGCTATCTAGATTGCACCTCATAGTGGTGTATATTGCGACAACACATTCATTTTTTTCCTTATAAATGAACATCATAACAAATCTTAATCCTATAAAAGTAATTTCAAATCTATACTCCCATCCACCATTTCAAAGATCAGTAATTTGTAAGAAGCAAATAATCCTAGAACAATAGAGCAACAAAAAATAGAGGAGCGAGTTACACAATCACCATAGATTCGATCTTATTCTTGGTTTACCTAAAACTTTTTTAGACCTTTGTTTTCTATTCTCACAAATAGAATATAATCAAGGTATTCTCTAGGGAACCTCAAGCTCAAAAAGTTAGAGAACATCCTTGCCTCAGTAATACATTGCACAATGCACACTTTGCAATATACATATTCAATGAAACCATAATTCATTTGGGCTTGTTATGCGCTCAAATTGTAATGCTTTCAATATATTATTTTTTGTGGCTAGATTTTTGTTTATTCAACATTTTAAATTTCATTTGCATGATAAAAACTTGATGAATCTTAAGAAAACAAAAGATAATGACATATAAATGTGTGTAAGAAGTTTAATTTCAATGGATCGTCAAGTCCCCACCAATGACATCAGATTGAAATCCTTATTTTGATTTATTCTGCTTGTAAACAAAACCTACTCATTATCTTGTGTACCTTAATATATGAAAAATTTGTCTTGTTTCTTTTGTGAATTGCTCTATCTTCCTTAGCAGTGGTACATGGGATTCCACATTACAACGACCATATACCTAATCATCCCCTATTTCAATTTTTCATTTTCTATAACCATGAACTCTATTCAACTACGTAACCTATGTATACATTCTTAGTTCTTTTCCCCCCATCTTTTATTTTAATTAGTTTTTAAACTTATACTTTCTTTTAGTCTTTAAAGTTATTAACATTGATGGTTATTTTTAACAACACTAGTTGAATGGTATTTCATTATAGTCATTGTTGCATGATTCATTGCTCTGTACATTGCATTCTTTCACACAACATTTAATGATGCTCTTGTATGCTCAATACTTAAATCTTGAATTTACATTCTCACTATTTTTTTATTATTCTTGCTAAATAGACTTCTAAATTAGTACCAATGCACTCATATTCTTTTTTGTACTCCTTCTCCAAATGCCCCATACACATGGAATGTAATAAGAAAGAAAGTTCTTGTGCAAAACTACATATAAGAAAATGGTAAAACATGTCCTTGACACTAAGAAAATTTAGCCTTATGCAATGTTTCACTAATTCTATCACTGAGACTTTTGTTCTCCTCTTTCATCAACAACTTCAAAGAAAAAAACTGCAACCCACAATTCCTTCAAATTAAAACACAATCCACAAACCAACCATGCAAGTGACAAGTATAGATCTCAAATACTGAAAAATATAATATATTATTGCCACCCGCCTTTCTATTGCTTGTAGCACATTTATTTTCCCATGTAAATTTGTTTAGGTTTAGCTTTCCTCCTCCACCAATTCTTCACATTCTTTTTCATTTTACCCACCTTCCTCTCTACTTATACTCTTACTCCTTGCTTGTGTAGCCTCACTTCAGTGCCTCCAAAGCCTAGTACAATACTCGACCTCTGCAGGCAGCATGTTGGCTCTATCTTCGAAGGCAACATTCTTGTCATTTATGGACTTGCCAAGTACAACAATATACAACAAAACAAAGATATTTCATGTGGACCTTGTAGATTGAAAATGCTAGATGAAAATTACTATGAATGTTTTTTATTAGGCATAAAATAAGTTTTGAGGGGATCCAAAACCCCTTACAATAGGTTTTGAACATACCCAAAACCCTTTGGAATTAACGAGAATCTAGAACCAATAAGTAGAATTCTATAAAAAGATACCAACAAAGAGTATCAACAACCAATCGTCAACCAACCATTAGCAAGATGAGTAAGATCAAGCAAAGCCCCCCCTAGGCCTAAGCCCTCAGACAAGAGTTGTTAGCAGCACAATAGATAAGGGTTTTGCAAGGCTCCCTTAACCTAAAACAAGGGTTTTGGCAAGGATCTCATAACCTTTTAACATGGCTAGATCCAAGATCCAAGGGTTTTACCAAGGAAGCCTTAACCTGCATCAAGATCCAAGGGTTTTTTTAGGCACCCTTAACCTAATCATTGGGTTTTAGCAAGGATCCCAAAACCTTAATAACCAAATTCAAGAAGAAAAACCTTAAAGAACAATATGGAAATAACTGAGTGTCCAAGACAAAGAAATGCAAGACAAGGATCAAGGGGATTTGAAAGGCTCCCCAAACCTTCAACTTGGGTTTTGAAATGGCTCCCAAAACCATCAAGTTGAAACCAAAAAAGACTCTCGAGTAGAAAGTCATCTCCCCTCCAGTGAAACTCCTCTCCACCTTAATAAAAAAGGAACCCACCTTAATAGGAGCAGAACATAAACATACCAACAACTAGAAGAGCCAAACACGATTCAATCCCACAACAAAGCTACTAGAGACATAAGTAGACCACATAAATCCACAAATAACCTATCCCACCATGCAAATTACCACCTCCATAGGAATTTTCTTCACCTCAATAGGAGCAGTAAAAGAGAAAGAGTGGAGAAAAATGAGCCAAACCCACACCATGACTTCAAGAGAAAACTCCACCTTGATAGTCAGCCACATGGGGAAGAACCCAACCAAGAACAATAAAATCCCACTGTAGCATCCTAAAATTGCGACACTTGCGATTTCGACTGCATTTGGGTCTTCACGATGGCGATGCAACACGGAACCTGAATGGAGACCCCGAAACTTGTTCATGACATCAAAAACTGCATTTTTCAGCACCCTGGCCTAATCCTCCTTGCACCCTGCTGTCCCGGGAGGTGGGACCATGGTGCCCAGCACCCTGGTCCTTCAGGATGAGGGCGCCCAATGCCCTGGTCCCCCAGGACCATGGCGCCCAGCGCCCTGGTCCCTGGCCCTATTTTGGGCCCGGTCTCTTATGGGGCTTCGGGTCTTTAAGTTTGCAAATTGGAAAATAATCTTCCTAGGTCGGCCTAAGGTCGGGAAAATCAGTCTATCAGCCCTAATTGACAAGTATATAAACTAAATTTCCTCTCCCATTTTGGTAGATGGAAAAAAGGCGGAAGCGATATTCAAACATTCAAGCATTCAAGCATTCCTTCAAGCAATTGATCATTCTAAGTCTCCATTCAAGGCTAAGTGTTGCATTCAAGACAAGGATTCAACCATTGAAGAGGAGATCACATACAACATACAACATACTACATGCATTACACCTTCGCATGTAAGAATACAAACATTCTTACAACAAGGTATCAGTACTTGTTTACATTACAAACATTTACATTTACAGCATTCTCATTTCTTGGTTAATTCCAAAACTGGGGTTTGACCTAAAGGCAAACCCCTCATCCCTAACCCCCCAATCGTCCTCTCTTTTCTGTGTGTAGGTTGCAGGTACGCGGCTGTAATTGAAGATCTGGAATCCTTGTGCAGAGACGAACAGATCCCCCTTCGTTTCGCGGATTTTTCGGAGGACCGTGTGCACGCTGGGCACCATCGTCCCATCAACTTTTGCTCAAATTTGCAGAACAGCACTGTCTCGACATTTTACTGCTAATTCCAAGTCCGCAGCTTCATCCTATATCCCTATCTCTGTTTATAAGCAAATATTTCCTACTTTACATGCATTCCTAGCTTAATCTTTCTATCCACATTTCTTTACAAAAGAGGGTATCCTTGATGTCTTAACCCTTGAAACTCATTTAGAATCCAATCTTGCATTGTGTGGGATTGGATCTTGTGGGTTTCAACCCCTCTTTTGAATGTAAAGTCTCTCCTAAGTGAAAACCATCAACCCTAGTGACTCTCCCTTCTCTCTCCTCAGAGTTGGGGAGGGGAGAACGACTAGGGTTCGATTTTTCCGCTTTACATTTTGGTGAACCCGACGTGAACATCCTCATTCTGATTATTCATGGTTAGATTTGAAAATTTTGTTTCCTTAATTACATTTCCATGTTTGATCTTTTGCAAATTTTAGAGGCTAATTGCATAAAAACCCTAAAATTTTCTTTTTAGTAATTAAACTTGTGAAATGTTTAATTGTTAATGCTTGTTTCAGATCTACCCTTCTATTGCAAATTGTCAATTCATACTTGTGCTTTAATTCTGAAAATTAAGTGGTTAAATGTCAAAACCCTAATTTTTAAGACCTTCTTGATTCAACCTTTGACTAATAATTTCACTAATCAAAACACCCCCAAATCGGCTGTAATTTTGGATTCCGCAATAAAATCACAATATCTTTCATCCCTGAAAATTTGGAAAAAAGTTGCGAGGACCGTGTGCACCCCGAGCGCCATCGTCCCCGACATTTTTTCCGAAATTTCGGGAGCTAGATCTTACTGTATTTTTCTGCTAAAATCCAGAATTTTGGCTGATTTTATCAATTCTAACACTTTCAAAATTAAAGTCAAAGTTGGTTGGATTGAGGCTTCTAATCATTCAAAAATTGTTGAAATTAAAATTCATATCAAAATTGTGTTTCTTACTGTCCTAAATCTGAAAAGTGTGTTAGCATTCATCCGAAATTTCAGTGCTTTATTCAAATTTTTGCAGTTTGTGACTTCTGAAATTAAGTGTTTAATTACAACAACTTTGATTTCCACTTTCAAATTCGAATTTTGCATGAAATCGAGTCAACTTTTAAATTTCAAAGCCTGCATTGCTTTCAGTATTCCCTCTAAAATCATAAAATTCAAAATTTCAGTTTCCCTCTCTTTTTCAAAATTCAAAATTTACATTTTTCAACAATCTTGGTAGGGTTCCATTTTGATATTACAACTTTATTTTGGCCTACCTACAGATCGTAAAATCACTCGATTTTTTCAGATTAGCTTTAAAATCATCATAACTTTCATCCCTGAAAATTTCGAAAAAAGTTGCGAGGACCGTGTGCACTCCGTTCGCCACGGTCCCGGACATTTTTTCCGAAATTTTGGGAGATTGTCCTGATTGTATTTAACAGCTTAAATCTAGGAGATTGGCTGATTTTATTGAAATTTGCTACCTCTAAAATTCAAAATCTTCTCTCTCTCTTTTGTGCATGATTTTTACAACAATAAGCCCTACTTACACTATTCCCGTTAGACGAAGCCTTAGAATTAAGTCTTTCCAAGGTTTAATTACTGAGGAGATGGAACCTAATTTGAATGGCCTTTTTAACGAGGACATGGGTAATACCTCTAATCCTCTTAATGATGAAGAAGCTCTCCATGAGGTTTCTGTAGAACAACTTTCAAAATTGGATAACCAGTTTCATGATTTTCGACAATGGATGTCTCAAGAATACCCCGACAGTGAAGCTCTTTCCTTAATTGAGGGTCTAAAACATATGGTTGAAAGTGATAAGAATGGAATTGATATTTTGCGTGGTATTGCACACATTGTGGATTCGAATGTGATGCTGATGAAAAGTTGTGCCGAAACCTTAGGTTATACACAACCTCCTACTCAAGTTAATCATTCTATTCCTTTGACAACTCCTATTGCTAGTATTCCTACTTTTACATCAAACATAATGACTACTTCAACACAAGACATTCCTCCTATGATCACCAGTCATGGGGGCAATCCCTCTTCTTCAATCAACCCTCTGCCTCCACTCAATCCAACTTCTTCATTCATTCCTTCAATGAGTGTTCCTATTATATCACCAGAAATGAACATGACGCAAGGGGGCAATTCGTTTAATCATTCCATTCCTCCTTGTAGTGTTCCTCCTTTCCAATCATCTCCTATGACTAACTATCATAGTGTCCCACCACCTTTCTCTCTACCTTCTTTCAATAACATAACACCTCCATCACAATCTAACACGTCTAATATGAACTCTTCGACTAAAGCGACCATTAACAATCTTGCACAAACTGTCTCTTCTTTACAGCAACAAATTGCCTCTATGAATCAATCTAAGTTTAGTGTGCCCACATTTGATGTTGCGAGCCCACTTTCTCTTGACATTGTTAGAGCTATCCCCCCTAAACATGTTTAAATTCCGCATTTGGAGCTTTATAATGGTAAGGGTGATCCTCTAACACATGTTAAGACCTTTCAAACAATATGTACCGATTTTGCTTATGACCAAAGGTTGCTTGCAAAACTGTTTACTAGAACATTAAGAGATAAAGCCCTACAATGGTATTGCTCGTTGCCTTCTTATTCTATTACTTCTTTCGAACAACTTGCAAATGCTTTTATTCAACAATTTCAAAACAATATAAGTCCTAAAGTTACTTTGATTGATTTAATGCATTGTAAACAAGGTGTTAAAGAAAAAGTGACTGATTTCATTGGTAGATATAAACATTTGTATGCTCAAATTTCCTTTCCAGTGCCTGACAATGATATTTTAAAGAATCTTTATTTCTAATTTACAAAAAGATATTAGAGAAAAACTCCTGTTTTCTGAGTTTACTTCTTTCCAACAGTTGTGCGCGACTCTTCACAATTATCAACTGACTATGAGTCAAATGGAACAAGCAAATCCTATGGCTCCGAGTGATAAGGGTGATAGTAGTCAACAACCATTTGGGAAGTTTAAACCGAGCAGAGAGTCCATTAAATTCAATGAAAATATCATCAACAACAATGTGAATGCAGCATCAGGTGTGCCTCCTATTTCTAAGTTTTTCAAGAAAGAAAGAAATTTTACTCCTTTGAATGAATCATTGCATAGTATTATGAATAAGTTATTGGAACAAAATGTGCTTACCCTCCCTCCTATAAGGCAAATAGATCCTGCAAAGATTAATTCACCCTATTTTGATAACAAATCTTTTTGTCAATTTCATCGTCATCCTGGGCATGATACTGAAAAATGTTTTGCTTTAAAGGGTAAAATTCAAGATTTGATTGATAATAATACTATCTCTGTTTCTGGTGTGAATGATAAAGGCAACACATCTGTAGCTCCTCCTAACCAAAATCTTAAGATTTTTACTGATCCATTACCTTCTCATACCTCTAATGCGATTGATACTACTGATTCATCTGTCTCACCTGATGATCTTGTGTCTATGGCTCCGAATGTGATTAACTTTGTAGAGCAGCAGAAAATCCCTAAAGAACCTTCCATCACATTTGATTCCAGTGAAACTATCAGGGCACCTGATGGTCCTTTATATATAGTTGCAAAAGTCAAAAATACACCTTGTCGTGGAGTGCTTATTGATCCTTCTTGCATGGTTAATGTCATTACTGAAGAATTTCTTTTTACTTTGCAATTGAATCAAGTGATCTATGATGAAACAAATGTGGTTGTGAAATTATTTGATGCATTTTCTTCTCCTGCAATTGGTTCTATTACATTACCTTTTGAGGTCCATAACAAATCCCTTGATGTGGACTTTGCTATTATTCCATCATCTGAACAATTTCGTGTGAAGCTAGGCTATCCTTGGCTATCTTCCATGAAAGCTGTTGCTTCTCCTATTCACAAGTGTTTGAAATTTCCCCATAATGGTGAAATTTTTACTGTCAATCATTGTCTCTTTAAACTAGCTGAAAGAACTTCTAGCGTTCCTATTGATTACTTTTGGCCTAAACAATTCCAATCTCTTCCTCCGCGAAGTGATCATCTTTTCAAATCTTATCAAAAGTGGAAAAAAGATATGATCCTATCTCTAAGTGAACCTAGAACACCCAAACTTGATATTCCTATCATTCTTGAGAAGGAAGTTTTTCCTTTGAAAGATAAAACCAATGTCTTTCCTCAAGAAGATTCCCAACCCATCCCTATGGATGTGACTATGTCTATATCTAATAAACTTCCTAAAAGTAGACCTATACCTCCTCGTCATGATGGACTTGGTCTCCTTCCTAAACCAAATATTCCTCCTTTGTATGGAGCAGTTCCTCCTCCTTCCTCTTATGGAGAGAAGAGACTTTCCTCTTCTCCTATTGTTCAACCTAAGAGACCACAACCTAAACACCCAAGTGATAGGGATGAAAATATTCCTCCTTCTTCTCAACTTCCTACTAAGATTAGACGAAATCGTTCTGCATGTGAACGCCGATGAAAGCGTCGTCTTAGAGCTTAGGCAGCTGCTTCTCAAACTTTGCAATCCCCAAGAACACCTTCAGCTAGTATTATTCCATTTTCTCCTCAGCCGACGATTGAGCCGAAATCTCCTAAACATAAGATGCATGATGGTCTTGATCCTGTGCGAGTTAAAGATCCTATTTTTATAAATCTTGATGATGATATAGATGAAAATGTTATTCATGATGAAAATGTTACTCCTGTTCATTCTGATAGTAAATATGAATATGTTGATGTTGATAACCATTTATCTAACGAATTTTCTAAAGCACTTATCCTAGCTCCTAGACAAGAACAACATGGCTCGGAACATGAACATAGCCCTTGTTTGGATCTTGTGATAGCTCCATCTGCTGTGTTGGATGTTCCTCCTCTAGCGTGTTTCCTACCTTCCCGAAATATTGATCAGCAAGATCGGGGGTAGATGACGTGCTAGACTAGTTTCATTAGCATAGCAGATTTTCTCCTCCTCTCTTTTGTTACTTCTTCTATGTGTTATTCTCATTCTTCTATTTGTTGTCCTTAGTGTAGTCTACTTGAGGACGATGCAAAACATTGAGATCTCTTTTGGTCTCTCTCATGTTGACTCAAAAGACACATGTGTTCCCTTCTTCTAGGTGACCTTCCTTGATTGGGGAATGAAGAACAATTATGCATACATACATATGATATACATGAATTATCATACAGCATACTGACCCCGAGGAAAGCGAAGTCACCTTGTGCTTTGTGTTTTGTGTCTATTATCCTTGGGCTTATCTCACACTTGGGGGGCTAAATCCTTGTGATAACGTGCTCCTTTCTCATTTCTTATATGTATCACTACCTTAAAACAATCACCCCCGGTGAGGCGTGTGCGATCGCTTTAACGTAGGGGGGCATACATCCCGTTCATATCTTTTCAAGATACTTGAAAATTTCTTGACAAATTTAGCTTTGCCTTGAAAATTTTTGATATCTTTCTTGCATGACTCATAGTGAGGGAACCTTACTACTGACAGTCGTGGTTCTCCCTCGTGATCTTCCCTTTTACTTTGTCAATCGAAGTTGTAAGATCCTTAGTCCACTGGGGGCTTGGTGTATCTTGCCTCCTTGACGTGGTGAAAGTCTTTCAATGTTGTTTCCTTGTACTTTACCGGAAGTATGAGCGTACGCTTATACTCCCGCTAAAGTGGGGGCTAAATGTAGCGTCCTAAAATTGTGACACTTGCAATTTCGATTGCATTTGGGTCTTCACGATGGCGATGCAACACGGAACCTGAATGGAGACCCCGAAACTTGTTCATGACATCAAAAACTGCATTTTTCAGCACCCTGGCCTGATCCTCCTTGCACCCTGCTATCCCGGGAGGTGGAACCATGGCGCCCAGCACCCTGGTCCTTCAGGACTAGGGCGCCCAGCGCCCTGGTCCCCCAGGACCATGGCGCCCAGCGCCCTAGTCCCTGGCCCTATTTTGGGCCCGGTCTCTTATGGGGCTTCGGGTCTTTAAGTTTGCAAATTGGAAAATAATCTTCCTAGGTCGGCCTAAGGTCGGGAAAATCAGTCTATCAGCCCTAATTGACAAGTATATAAACTACATTTCCTCTCCCATTTTGGTAGATGGAAAAAAGGCGGAAGCGATATTCAAACATTCAAGCATTCAAGCATTCCTTCAAGCAATTGATCATTCTAAGTCTCCATTCAAGGCTAAGTGTTGCATTCAAGACAAGGATTCAACTATTGAAGAGGAGATCACATACAACATACAACATACTACATGCATTACACCTTCGCATGTAGGAATACAAACATTCTTACAACAAGGTATCAGTACTTGTTTACATTACAAACATTTCCATTTATAGCATTCTCATTTCTTGGTTAATTCCAAAACCGGGGTTTGACCTAAAGGAAAACCCCTCATCCCTAACCCCCCAATCGTCCTCTCTTTTTTGTGTGTAGGTTGCAAGTACGCGGCTGTAATTGAAGATCTGGAATCCTTGTGCAGAGATGAACAGATCCCCCTTCGTTTTGCGGATTTTTCAGAGGACCGTGTGCACGCCGGGCGCCATCGTCCCGTCAACTTTCGCTCAAATTTGCAGAACAGCACCGTCTCGACATTTTATTGCTAATTCCAGATCCGCAGCTTCATCCTATATCCCTATCTCTGTTTATAAGAGAATATTTCCTACTTTACATGCATTCCTAGCTTAATCTTTCTATCCACATTTCTTTACAAAAGAGGGTATCCTTGATGTCTTAACCCTTGAAACTCATTTAGAATCCAATCTTGCATTGTGTGGGATTGGATCTTGTGGGTTTCAACCCCTCTTTTGAATGTAAAGTCTCTCCTAAGTGAAAACCATCAACCCTAGTGACTCTCCCTTCTCTCTCCTCGGAGTTGGGGAGGGGAGAACGACTAGGGTTCGATTTTTCCACTTTACACCCACATTAGAAGAAAAAGCATAAAGCACTGGGCAATAGAAAGGATGAGCACCACCCCAAGAGACCAAAACCCTAACCAAAAAAAACCAACGTCAGCCCAAGCCCTTGAAAATTGCCAACAACTGCCTAACCACCAAGAAGAACAGAGCCACCAAAAGCCCTAGCACCAAAAAAATTGCTCAAAATAATAAACAAGGAGAGAACATGAGCAGAGAAAAGGGCTTTGCCACCAACAGCCTCCCCAATATCCACAACCCTAAAGAGGAACACCACAAGCCCAAC
Source organism: Cryptomeria japonica (assembly GCF_030272615.1). Lineage (NCBI taxonomy): Eukaryota > Viridiplantae > Streptophyta > Pinopsida > Cupressales > Cupressaceae > Cryptomeria > Cryptomeria japonica. The sequence continues at coordinate 518,125,415 of NC_081410.1, read as the reverse complement.
AGGGAAAGCAAAGAGGCCAACAAAACATCGAGGGAACCAAACCTCAAATGATAGAGAGAGCTCCAAGAAAATACCCATGAAAGAAGGCATAAACCCATAACAAAAGTGTAAAAGATCTCCAATGGCACAACGAGAAGAAGAAACATGGATTCCCTTGCAATCCTTGCTAGACACCCTCTAAGATCAATCACACAAAGCGGACCAAACAAAAACACACGTAGGGGAGAAAGGGCCAAAAACCGCACCACATAAAACGACACCTACAAGGTCGAAAGGAGAAAATACCTCCTCATCATCTGTGTCTGAGTCATCTAATGATAAAGATGAATCCTATACACCCTCGCTCCCACTTGAAACCCTACACCCTCACACTCTGTCCCTCTTGCTCATCTCACTCTTCATTTTAAGTGGTAAGAGTATGTTAATGTGTGGGGAGGTGTGGATATCCCACATCTACTATGAATATTAGCAACAACTTGGTAGACACTTTCTTACCACACCTCACCATTGGATCGAGCATTCACATAACTAATTTTTCAATAAAAAACAAATCACAATATGAAAGGGGAGATGACGATTGTTGCATTGCTTTAACTAAAAATACTACCTTTGAAACTATAGCATGTGTTTGCAACCAACACAAACCAACTCCTGATTTCACCATCTCGCAACTAATAGAATCCAATTGCAATTACTCGTTTGGATCCTTTGGAGCGATTGGTACAAGTTAAATGTGAAAAAAACTCACCTTGATGTCCATGTAAAAGATGGCGATCTTCAAGAAGATATGACTGCTATACATTTTTTAACACTTTATTTTCTTTTCTTATTCATTTTTACTTACTTGTCCTCTCCTACACACTGATCATACTTTTCACAAGTTCTTATCTCAAACACCTACACAGAATTATGTGCAACTTTACAACATCTATTTTTTAACAATAGATATGCCCCTCATCCTCTTTAAAAATATTGTTCATAATGGTCCATAGGGTACATGTGTCTTCCATATCTCTATTGAAGAGCTCAATAATCAATATACAAACGCACATCTGCAAACACTTGCCAAATGCAATATTCAGGTAAGCACACAAAAATTTACTACTCTAGCTTTAACTTTCTATTGCATAGTGCATGCGATTCTTTTCTTATTGTATACAATGCACTAATATAACTATATTACATTTGTAGGTTGTTGGCATCCTGAAGGCAAAGAATGTTCATTTGTAGCCTTATGATATTTGTTGCACAACATGCCACCACTCACTATCATTTGACATTGCCATTGACATGTACTATGTCCATTAGACATATTATAATACTGCCACATAGGCCTCTTGTCACCACAACATAATGTACACCTTGAATACGCAAGAAGGCAATATCGAATGCTCTTTACAAGGACATATTCTTCAACAAAATTTCTCAAAAATTACATAAATAACATATAAACAATACCAACAATACATTTCACCAATGGTATTTATGTTGAGCCACAAAAACTACACATCTATGGCACATTCACATTAGCAACTTGAACAACATTATTATCCACATTGTTAAGCAGTAGGAGTTTTGTAATCCAAAAGCTTTAATCTAATATTTTACATAATAGTTTTGCACAGCTTAATTACACTTGTATATGTCAACATAATATGTTTTTTGTTTCATGTTGTTCAAACACATGATACCATACTTTGTTATACAAAACTCCATATACATACTCAATTGAGTTTGAATTCTCAAACTCTAACACTCTTATTTTGGCTAGACTGAAAGTGATTTGATAGGATATGTTTCATTCTATCAATCTAGTTTGAATTCATTTTAATGGATTTGTGAACATGTCTTGTTCAGATTAGGTGATGCTCACCTTCAGTTTAGTTCAAATTTTAGATAAAACTATTATGCTAAAGTACTAGCTAGTTTACAATGTAATGTAAAAAGAGTGTTAGATCTAGAAAAGACACATAGAGAGGAATCTATAGTTTAAATCTAGAGCCAAAAGTGTTGGACATGGCTGGAGGGTTCCCTAGTCATGATGGTGTCCAAACTGATAAGAAGGAGAAAAAATGTTTTCAAGAGCACTTGTAGTCATGTTTTCCAAAATTATAGGAAAAACACCTCAATAAAGTTGGAGGGCACCTTAGTCCATGAGTTTTTTCCTATTTAAAATTTGGTACTATTTGTCTCAGCCTTCTCTAAACACCCATAACCTCCTCTATTGTTGAATCTACACCTGGACACACACAAAAATGGGGGAAAACGATTACATTTTATAGGGTCTTGCTTAAGTAAAACCTTGTGTTGGTGCCTGCACCTCCATAAATAACTATTGTTGATTAAAAAGAGATTTTATCCTCAAAGAAGATAGAGGCTAAATTATAATTGAAATGTTTATTTAAAATGATTATACCTTAGATTCATAATGATGGTGATGCATTGCCCTTTAGACAAGTTCTTCAAGTGATGATGCAATGACATGACAAACATAGCAAATTCAATCATGAAATCATACTTGAATGTAGGTTACTATAACTTGCTGCCCAATAGGCTAAATACTCAAATTTCAAATGCTTTCTTGATGGTTTGAATTCTCATAAAATCCCATTAGAATCAACTAGGTCTTATGAATGGTAAAGGGTTAATTTATATAGGATTCACAAAGTATCTTTCATTAAAATTCAACATGTATAAAATAGTCATGTACAAAAATTGAGACTACAACTTCAATTGTGAAGGCTACCACTAGGAATGACAACTATTTTAGGGAATTTTGGTGAGATATGTTTGGAGGGCCCCCAAGTCTTACCAAAATATGGACTTTGAAAGGGAGTCACAAATGTTGGAATTTGTGATTTCAAATGAGGTTTTAATTGAGTATTTGATGATAGTTAAATTGTGGGGTTAGTAATTAAATTATAGGGTAGGATATAGCCCAGTTAAGCATAAAATGATCTAGCAAAGATAACTCTAAAGTAGGGGTCCAAATAGAGTATGAAACTACAAAGGAATACAATTTAGTACATTACACAACCAGTCCAATATTCTTGTTTGTTATTTGAATCAACTTCTCCCTATCAAAATATTTTTACTATATATGTTGAATTTTTATATAAGACATCACTATAACTCAACATAATTTTGATATTCATCTAATTTTAACCCCTACTAGTGGCTCAAATTGTAATCCTTCTGGTCGCACTTTGCACGTGTTGAGCTTTCAAACAACCTGGAGAACAAAGATGTTGGCTCCACTCCTAAACCTAAAGGGACCCCTACTTCGGTTAACCCCAACATAATGGCTAAATCTAAGAACCCCCCAACCCCTCCCACTATTGAAAGCATTATCAAAGAGCCAAGCAAAGGGGAAAGTGCCTCTGAGGGTTCTTACTTCTTCATGGTCTACTAGGTCAAGGTGGACCCCGAATAACCCTATTAACAAAGCGAGTGCCCCTTCTAATCCTTCTTTTGGTTCTCCTACCCCTCACTTGTGAATTCACCAAGGAAATGGGATTTCCCTGCCTTTGTGGATAAAGTTAACAAACTTTGTGATGGATACAATGAATAGAAAGCTTTCATCTATTGGATTTTAGGTCAGCTTAATGTGGCAAAAATAAAAAATTAATAGACTTGAAGCCCTCGTGGAAGCAAATTCTAGAGCTTCTATCTAGTAAACAGAGGATAAAGACAAGAGGGTTTGGGCAGTAGCTATCGATTTGGCCAAGAAGATGGATAAATGGGAAGGCATGGAGGAGGAACTAAAGGGACTTTGTGCCAAGATTGACCAAAAGGAGGACATAAAGGAAATGATGAAGGCTATTGAAGTGCTTTAGAATAGCCAGGTGACCCTTAAAAGAAAAATGGAGGATGTGATCACTTAAAACAATGAAATGTTCAAAAGGAATTTGGCAACTTTATAGGTCATCCAATATGAGATCGACAAGAGGCAGGCTACAAAGAAGCTATTTTGTCTAGTAAAGGATTAAACAAGAGAAACTCCCTCTTTGATAAGATGAAGGCTATGAGTTAGGACTAGAAGATTGAGAAGCTCCCCACCAAGTAGGCCATCGGTTTGTGCCTTTGGCGATGGTCAGTATGTGTGTGTTTTCCTATGTTTGTCTATAGTCTTGTCTATCTTTGAATTTTGTGGCATCTAGTTTTGGGTGCCGGTTGGGTTCTGTTTATTTTTGGTAGCTCATGCCTGGGTTTTAGGCTCTCACTACTCATGAGTCCCATGATTTTTCTTTCTTTTTCATTTACGTAGCAGTTATGTAGGCCACTCCTAGTTTAATCTAATTAGAACATAATTTTAATATTGAACATTATATTATAATTTTTATATAGATTATAAAAATCTAAACTTACTATACAAGTACTAAATAAATAAATAAATTATCTTGAATTAAAAAAATTTACAAACATTCTTAAAAAATTGACAACATGAATTTTTCTCAATCCATGATATCATTGTGTATAGATTTTTGGATATGATTATGTAATCTTTTTCAGTTTCATTTATCTTTTATGTTCCGATAAACATATTGAGTTGAAATAAATTAGATGTTGAAAATGCTACACAATAAAATAAAAAAGGCAATTAATTGGTATGAAAAATATGCAATGTGAAAATTGTGAAATGTAAATTTTGTTGGGTGAATTTACTTATAATAAAAATACAAGCAACTCGATAGCCATGTATTCTCTATATGTCTCCCTTTTTTTTTTTTTTGTCAATTTGATTCCATGAGTGTGTCCTTTAAGTTGCAGAGTACCATGTGTATATCATTAAATAATAAATTTGGTGCACATGTCAACTCAATTACTAGATTCATATATAAATGAAACATGATCTCAAGATTTTATGATTGTTACTTGAATCAAAAAATATTTAGGTATTTGACATCTCTTGGCCTTGTTGACCAAAGAATCGTATTTCTATTCTTTGGAGGTAGAATTGTCAAGAACAAGTTAATTGTCCAATCTAGTTTTTGGTCATCGAAGGCTAAAAATATCTTGACATATCCTTCAAGCTCTTGCAATTTTCATCCAGTGGTAGTTGAACAAATTCCCTCAAAATTCCTTTCATTCTTTCCATTCTTAGGAATTACATGATTGACAACTTACCATAATGGCAGGCATACTTTGTTAGAAAAGAAAGCAATTATGCAAAATATATGCGCGAGCTATATTTAAAATGAATAAATGAGTTGTATTTAAAATGCCACACCCAAAAAAAACTAACACACATGTATATAAAATGTGTTAGTAGAGACAAGACACATGAATTGTTTGTCAAATGTCACGTAACCACCAAAAACCCTCAAAATAAACATTAAGAAACGTCTTAAATTCATGCTTTAACGAAACTCTATTATTTAAAGATAAAAGATAGACAAATTTGTAAGACCCAAAACAATAGTCTCTTCTTTAATATTTACTCCTACTCATCGCTCATTGGATGGAAGATTTTTTCCCAGTATTTGAATAGGAAAAGCCGAAAACCCTAGCAAAATTAAGAACAACCAATTAAAAAAATGAGAAATAAGTGAAAATTAGATTTGGAAAATCACAACTGACCAAATCATAGGATAAATGTTTTATTTTTCTATTGGCACAATTTTTGAGACAAAGATTAATCATATTTTGCCCACCGAAAACATTAGTCTCTGCCTATATAGGCAAGGACTAATAATCCTTGCCCAAGATGCTCAATTTATAATGAATATTAATTAGCAGGTATACCTCAGTTCATTTCTTCCACTAGATTCCTTACACCACTTTCTTTATATTTGTTGTCACTGATTATGATCCTCTTATGTATATTCATTGCTTGTTTATTAGCATTAAATAAAGTATTCGAATATTAAGTTATACAAAACCATGATGATAAATAAAGTTAACTTAAACAATTTTCGATAAAGTTTTACACTGAATATAAAAATATACCAAAAAAAAGTTTACTTTAATTTATATAATGACAATAAGAATCAATAAAAAATTACAATCAACACATACTTAAATTACAAAAATTACAATATGCTTGATTAGGTGACATTTGTTGACTTTAGTATCATATCATTTGAATAAAACGTTCAAATGATCCCATTGCTTGACTTTAGTGTTACATCATCTTATCTGAAAACAGAAATCGTTAATCCCTCCAGACGAACGAATCATACAAAAATAGCAAACGTTTATTGTGTCGTCACTTGCAGACTTGGTGCATGAAATTTAGTCCGAAGTCAAAATAATTGAATTCATTTCGGGCACTTTGTCTATCTGCAATTGGGTCTCCCATCCCATCAATCCCAAACTCACCTTATCAAACAGTATGGTGGGTACGTGTCTTTTCAATCGCCAACCCATAGAACTTGATCAAAACATTGTGTAACAAACGAATTAACACCTGTGACATTATGTCCTGTTATTTTACAGAAATTCCCTACACCGGCTCAAGTAACCTCCGTCAAGAACGGTGCTTGTACATTCCAAGTTTTGTGGAATGAATCTTTCCCACTCCAATTTTATCTGTTGAAATATGCAATCTTAAGAAGTAGGGAATTGAAAATCGAAACTTAAGCCTCCTCATGAAACCGCACCCGAAACCTGTGCTTGTATATTATAAGGGTTTGTCTGTGGATTTCCATTGATTGCAAGCCTGCGCAGATTTCCTTTCTCTCATAGCATGGAATCCTTGAATGAGGCCGTGATTATTGGACTTGGGATTATCTTCTTCTTCTATTGCTTCCTCTATAAGCTGAGGGTTGGGAGGAAATTGAAATTGCCCCCAGGACCACGTCCATGGCCTCTCATAGGAAGCCTCCATCTCTTGGGAAACCTTCCTCATCAGTCTCTTACGGCGCTGGCAAAGAAATACGGATCCATTATGTTTCTCCGTTTGGGCTCCGTTCCCACTGTTGTGGTCTCTTCTCCTGCCATGGCTAAAGAATTCCTCAAAACGCATGATTTGGCCTTTGCAACTAGACCAAATTGTACACTGGGGAAATACATATGCTATGATCATAATAACGTTTCGTTTGCCCCCTATGGAGCGTCCTGGAGGCAGGTGAGAAAGCTGTGCACGGTGGAGCTGCTCACAGTGAAGAGAATCGATTCTTTCAGATTCGTAAGAGAGGAGGAAGTGTCTGTCATGATCTCCTCCATCTGGCACGAAAGCGGGCGCGGAGCGCAGTGTGTGGATTTGAAGAAGAGTCTCTCCTCCGTTACTCGAAATATTACCTGCAGAATGTTTGCCAGCAGGACGTACTCCGACAACGAATTGAGTGGAGGGCATGGCTTCAAACAAATGGTTGAGGAAATTTTCGCTGTGGCCGGTACATTTTGCGTTGGTGATTTCGTTCCTTTTCTCGATTGGCTCGACTTGCAAGGAATTCGTCGTCGTATGCAGGCTGTTCACAAAATATATGATGGATTTCCTGAGAAAGTAATCGACGAGCACGTTCATCGTAGATTGGGAAAAGGAGATCCCAAGGAAGAAGATCATGTTAAAGACATGGTAAACGTGATGCTGGACATGATCGAGACGGAGGGCCAAACAATCTCACGGGTCCACATCAAAGGAATCATCTTGGTAAGTTTAGGAACCTCATGGACCAGCTTTGAAATATGATATTCTGTTTGCCATTGTCACCGTATGAATTGTGTATAAACTCAATAAGAAAAGGAAAATTGTGCAGGACATGTTAAGTGCGGGAATCGAAACATCGTCGACAACAGTAGAGTGGGCTATGAGTGAGCTGCTGAGGAATCCTGCAACCTTGGCTCGAGCACAGAAAGAGATCGAATCAGCAGTGGGCAGAGACCGCAGAATAAAGGAGACTGATGTCATGAGCTTCGACTATTTGCGATGCGTGGTGAAGGAAACTTTTCGACTTCATCCGCCATTTCCTCTGCTCATTCCACACGAGTCGGTAGAAGGGTGCAGTGTCGAAGGATATTTTGTTCCGCCAAAGACGAGGCTGTATGTGAATGTGTAGGCGATTGGAAGGGATGAAAACGTTTGGGAAGATGCTCATCAGTTTAAGCCCGAGCGTTTCATGGGTAGTAACAAGGATGTGAAAGGTCAGGACTTTGATTTGCTGCCGTTCGGAACAGGAAGAAGAGGATGCCCTGGGATTTCAATGGGTGTTTCTGTTGTTGAGTTGGCACTTGCTCAGCTTCTTCATTGCTTTGACTGGATTGTGGAGGGTGAGGTGGATATGGCGGAAGATTTTGGATTAACTGTTCCCAGAAAAACTCCACTGCTTGTCCGCCCTTCATGGAGGCTCACGGCTGAATATCCTATTTAAGAGAGTGCTGTCTGATTCATGTAGTACTTCTGTAAAGCGTTTTTAAGTATTTCCCATTGTCTTAGCTAATAAGTTCATATGCATCACCTAGTCGACAGCTCCCTCGATCTTCGAATTCATTTATCATATCTAATTCAGAACAAACCCCAGTAAAATATGTATGGAAAGCCTATCCACAAGGTTTATCAAAAGGAAAGTGGTTGGACTTGCACACTACACATTAAGCATGGAAATGTCTCATGTAAATGTTTTTTTCTTTTTCATTTCTTTTTAGTGTCTTAATGTTTCATAAATATTTGTTTTATGTTCTATTTTATCTGTATTTGTCAAGTTACATTATAGAAAATAAGTTTCACATAGTGATGAGTATTTATCTTTATAGTATTGAAATTAAAGTAGTATTGTCTATTTGATGATTAAGTTGACATGACATAGTTATTTAGAAATAGGAAAAGTAATACTTTGAGAATAATATATTAATGTAATCAAAATATATTTAATTGCAATTGGTTAGTAAAGATTATAATAGTTTTGATTAGATAAGCATACGAAAGGGCTTGAACCCATTGCACAACCGTCATTAAGGCAAATAGAGTGAATCACACCAAAAGTGAGATTAAACAAAAAATAAAAAGTTATAGTTAGTGATGACAAATTTGCTAATTTTGATTTATAGTAGACGCAATTTGAAATTGAGATTGGTCATGAAGATAAATCATTCATTGATTAGATTATTTTAAATTTGATTATGTAACTTGTAGAAGTGCAATGAAATTTGTGTTTTTCAAACTAAGAATTGTGATGATTATGTTTATTTTATTGATTAATTAAGTTTAAGTTTGATAAGTATATGGATAAACATGTAATCTAAGATGCATTTGTTGTGAGAATATTAAAAATATCATTTAAATTAAAATCATTACTTGAAAAAGATATGAAAATATTGAGGCCTTAATTAACAATTTTTTTCTATATTTAATAATAATAAATTAATTTATATATTCTTTATTACTTGACATAATTGTTATGCTAATCATAATTATAACTGTAACCATAATTATAATGTGCTTAGGAATACAATAAATAATATTAATTAATATTATAATTATAATGTAATTAATATGGATTTTTGTATTGTAGTTTTTGTTTTAATGCAATAACAATTGTTAATATCTAATTTAATAGTATCTATTTTATATTTTAATGTATTTTTCTGGATTCGATTATATGTATTTTTTTCCATCAACGTTTCAAATCACACTCTGTGATTCATCATCAGGATGAAAAGAATTCCAAAGACATGAAAGATGTTGAGTTGCAGATTTTAGACAAAATATAAAGAGGAGTGGGGGGGAGAGAGCACGAGGAACAAGGAGAAAGGAAAAGAAAAATAAAAAAGACCACATGAAGGATGGGTGACCAAAAAACTCCTAGGAATAACCACCCAAAGAAAAGAAAAAGGAAAGCCAAGCAACACAGACAAAACCACTAAAAAACAAAAAAGAATAAAAGAAATTAAGTCAAAAAAATATATCTAAATGTATATATATACATATATAAACACACACACACACACACACACATATACACATATATACATATACACACATATATATATACATATACATATACATAGATACATATACATACATATATATATACATATATATACATACATACATATATACATGTACATACATACATATTGTAAAGCGGAAAAATCGAACCCTAGTCGTTCTCCCCTCCCCAACTCCAAGGAGAGAGAAGGGAGAGTCACTAGGGTTGATGGTTTTCACTTAGGAGAGACTTTACATTTAAAAGAGGGGTTGAAACCCACAAGATCCAATCCCACGCAATGCAAGATTGGATTCTAAATGAGTTTCAAGGGTTGTGACATCAAGAATACCCTCTTTTGTAAAGAATGTAGATAGAAAGATTGAACTAGGAATGCATGTAAAGTAGGAAAGATTCGCTTATTAAAAGAGATAGGGATATGGGATGAAGCTGCGGACCTGGAATTAGCAGTAAAATGTCGAGACGGTGTTGTTCTGCAAATTTGAGCGAAAGTTGACAGGACGATGGCACCCGGCGTGCACACGGTCCTCCGAAAAATCCACGAAATGAAGGGGAATCTATTCGTCTCTGCACAAGGATTCCAGATCTTCAATTACAGCCGCGTACCTGCAACCTACACACAGAAAAGAAAAGACGATTGGGGGGTTAGGGATGAGGGGTTTGCCTTTAGGTCAAACCCCGGTTTTGGAATTAACCAAGAAATGAGAATGTTGTAAATGTAAATGTTTGTAATGTAAACAAGTACTAATACCTTGTTGTAAGAATGTTTGTATTCTTACATGCGAAGGTGTAATGTATGTAGTATGTTGTACGTTGTATGTGATCTCCTCTTCAATGGTTGAATCCTTGTCTTGAATGCAACACCTAGCCTTGAATGGAGACTTAGAATGCTCAATTGCTTGAAGGAATGCTTGAATGCTTGAATGTTTGAATGTTTGAATATTGCTTCCGCCTTTTGCACACATATGTCTTCCTCTTTCTTTTTTTACCTTCTCAAATGGGAGGGGAAATGTAGTTTATATACTTGTCAATTAGGGTTGATAGACTGATTTTCCCGACCTTAAGCCGACCAGGAAACATTATTTCCCGAATTGCAAACTTAAAGACCCGATGCCCAAAAGAGGCCAGGCCCAAAATAGGGCCAGGGACCAGGGCGCTGGGCGCCATGGTCCTGGGGGACCAGGGCGCTGGGTGCCCTAGTCCAGAAGGACCATAGCGCTGGGCGCCATGGTCCCACCTCTCGGGATAGCAGGGTGCAAGGAGGGATCAAGCCAAGGTGCAAAAAATGCAGTTTTTGGTGTTATAAATAGGTTTCGGGGTCTCCATTCAGGTTCAACGTTGCGCCGCCATCGTGAAGACCCAAATGCAGTCGAAATTGCAAGTGTCACAATTTTAGGATGCTACATTTAGCCCCCACTTTAGCGGGAGTATAAGCGTACGCTCATACTTTCGGTAAAGTACAAGGAAACAACATTGAAAAACTTTCACCACGTCAAGGAGGCAAGATACACCAAGCCCCCAGTGGACTAAGGATCTTACGACTTCGATTGAAAAAGTAAAAGGGAAGATCACGAGGGAGAACCATGACTGTCAGTAGTAAGGTTCCCTCACTATGAGTCATGCAAGAAAGATATCAAAAATTTTCAAGGCAAAGCTAAATTTGTCAAGAAATTTTCAAGTATCTTGAAAAGATATGAACAGAATGTATGCCCCCCTACGTTAAAGCGATCGCACACACCTCACTGGGGGTGATTGCTTTAAGGTAGTGATACATATAAGAAATGAGAAAGGAGCACGTTATCACAAGGATTTAGCCCCCAAGTGTGAGATAAGCCCAAGGATAATAGACACAAAACACAAAGCACATGGTGACTTCGCTTTCCTCGGGGTCAGTATGCTGTATGATAATTCATGTATATCATATGTATGTATGCATAATTGTTCTTCATTCCCCAATCAAGGAAGGTCACCTAGAAGAAGGGAACACATGTGTCTTTTGAGTCAACATGAGAGAGACCAAAAGAGATCTCAATGTTTTGCATCGTCCTCAAGTAGACAGCACTAAGGACAACAAATAGAAGAATGAGAGTAACACATAGAAGAAGTAACAAGAGAGATTAAGAGAGGAGGAGAGAGTCTGCTATGCTAATGAAACTAGTCTAGCACGTCATCTACCCCCCAATCTTGCTGATCAATATTTCGGGAAGGCAGGAAACACGCTAGAGGAGGAACATCCAACACAGCAGATGGAGCTATCACAAGATCCAAACAAGGGCTATGTTCATGTTCCGAGCCACATTGTTCTTGTCTAGGAGCTAGGATAAGTTCTTTAGAAAATTCGTTAGATAAATGGTTATCAACATCAACATATTCATCCTCACTATCAGAATGAACAGGAGTAACATTTTCATCATGAATAACATTTTCATCTATATCATCATCAAGATTTATAAAAATAGGATCTTTAACTCGCACAGGATCAAGACCATCATGCATCTTATGTTTAGGAGATTTCGGCTCAATCGTCGGCTGAGGAGAAAATGGAATAATACTGGCTGAAGGTGTTTTTGGGGATTGCAAAGTTTGAGAAGCAGCTGCCTGAGCTCTAAGATGACGCTTTCGTCGGCGTTCACGTGCAGAACGATTCTGTCTAGTCTTAGTAGGGAGTTGAGAAGATTGAGGAGGAGGAATGTTCTCATCCTTTTCACTTGGGTGTTTAGGTTGTGGTCTCTTAGGTTGAACAATAGGAGAAGAGGAAGGTCTCTTCTCTCCATAAGAGGAAGGAGGAGGAACTGCTCCATATAAGGGTGGAATATTTGGTTTAGGAAGGAGACCAAGTCCATCATGACGAGGAGGTATAGGTCTACTTTTAGGAAGTTTATTAGATATAGGCATAGTCACATTCATAGGGATGGGTTGGGAATCTTCTTGAGGAAAGACATTAGTTTTATCTTTCAAAGGAAGAATTTCAAGAACGATAGGAATATCAAGTTTGGGTGTTCTAGGTTCACTTAGAGATAGGATCATATCTTTCTTCCACTTTTGATAAGATTTGAAAAGATGATCACTTCACAGAGGAAGAGATTGGAATTGTTTAGGCCAAAAATAATCAATAGGAATGCTAGAAGTTCTTTCAGCTGGTTTAAAGAGACTATGATTGACAGTAACAACTTCACCATTATGGGGAAATTTCAAACACTTGTGAATAGGAGAAGCAATAGCTTTCATGGAAGATAGCCAAGGATAGCCTAGCTTCACACGAAATTGTTCGGATGATGGAATAATAGAAAAGTCCACATCAAGGGATTTGTTATGGACCTCAATAGGTAATGTAATAGAACCAATTGCAGGAGAAGAAAATGCATCAAATAGTTTCACAACCACATTTGTTTCATCATAGATCACTTGATTCAATTGCAAAGTAAAAATAAATTCTTCAATAATGATATTAACCATACAAGAAGGATCAATAAGCACTCCACGGCAAGGTGTATTCTTGACTTTTGCAACTATATATAAAGGACCATCAGGTGCCCTGATAGTTTCACTGGAATCAAATGTGATGGAAAGTTCTTTAGGGATTTTCTGCTGCTCTACAAAGTTAATCACATTCGGAGTCATAGACACAAGATCATCAAGTGAGACAGAGGAATCATTAGTATCAATCGCATTAGAGGTATGAGAAGGTAATGGATCAGTAAAAATCTGAAGATTTTGGTTAGGAGGAGCTATAGATGTATTGCCTTTATCATTCACACCAGAAACAGAGATAGTATTATTATCAATCAAATCTTGAATTTTACCCTTTAAAGCAAAACATTTTTCAATATCATGCCCAGGTTGACAATGAAATTGACAAAAAGATTTGTTATCAAAATAGGGTGAACTAATCTTTGTAGGATCTATCTGCTTTATAGGAGGAAGAGTAAGCACATTTTGTTTCAATAACTTATTCATAATACTATGCAATGATTCATTCAAAGGAGTAAACTTTCTTTCTTTCTTGAAAAACTTAGAAATAGGAGGCACACCTGATGCCGCATTCACATTGTTGTTGATGATGTTTTCATTGAATTTAATGGATTCTCTGTTCAGTTTAAACTTCCCAAATGGTTGTTGACTACTATCACCCTTATCACTCGGAGCCATAGGATTTGCTTGTTCCATTTGACTCACAGTCAGTTGATAATTGTGAAGAGTTGCGCACAACTGTTGGAAAGAAGTAAACTCAGAAAACAGAAGTTTTTCTCTAATATCTTTTTGTAAATTAGAAATAAAGATTCTTTGAATATCATTGTCAGGTACTGGAAAAGAAATTTGAGCATACAAATGCTTATATCTACCAATGAAATCAGTCACTTTTTCTTTAACACCTTGTTTACAATGCATTAAATCAATCAAAGTAACTTTAGGACTTATATTGTTTTGAAATTGTTGAATAAAAGCATTTGCAAGTTGTTTGAAAGAAGTAATAGAATAAGAAGGCAACGAGCAATACCATTGTAGGGCTTTATCTCTTAATGTTCTAGTAAACAGTTTTGCAAGCAACCTTTGGTCATAAGCAAAATCGGTACATATTGTTTGAAAGGTCTTAACATGTGTTAGAGGATCACCCTTACCATTATAAAGCTCCAAATGCGGAATTTCAACATGTTTAGGGGGAATAGCTCGAACAATGTCAAGAGAAAGTGGGCTCGCAACATCAAATGTGGGCACACTAAACTTAGATTGATTCATAGAGGCAATTTGTTGCTGTAAAGAAGAGACAGTTTGTGCAAGATTGTTAATGGTCGCTTCAGTTGAAGAGTTCATATTAGACGTGTTAGATTGTGATGGAGGTGTTATGTTATTGAAAGAAGGTAGAGAGTAAGGTGGTGGGACACTATGATAGTTAGTCATAGGAGATGATTGGAAAGGAGGAACACTACAAGGAGGAATGGAATGGTTAAATGAATTGCCCCCTTGCGTCATGTTTATTTGTGGAGATATAATAGGGACACTCATTGAAGGAATGAATGAAGAAGTTAGATTGAATGAAGGAAGAGTGTTGATTGAAGAAGAGGGATTGCCCCCATGACTAGTGATCATAGGAAGAATGTCTTGTATTCAAGTAGTCATTATGTTTGATGTAAAAGTAGATATACTAGCAATAGAAGTTGTCAAAGGAATAGAATTATTAACTTGAGTAGGAGGTTGTGTATAACCTAAGGTTTCGGCACAACTTTTCATAGGCATCACATTCGAATCCACAATGTGTGCAATACCACGCAAAATATCAATTCCATTCTTATCACTTTGAACCATACGTTTTAGACCCTCAATTAATGAAAGAGCTTCACTATCGGGGTATTCTTGAGACATCCATTGTCGAAAATCATCAAATTGGTTATCCAATTTCGAAAGTTGTTCTATAGAAACCTCATGGAGAGCTTCTTCATCATTAAGAGGATTAGAGGAATTACCCATGTCCTCGTTAAAAAGGCCATTCAAATTAGGTTCCATCTCCTCAGTAATTAAACCTTGGAAAGACTTAATTCTAAGGCTTCGTCTCACGGGAATAGTGTAAGTAGGGCTTATTGTTGTAAAACTTATGCACTAAAGAAAGAGAGAAGATTTTGAATTTTAGAGGTAGCAAATTTCAATAAAATTAGCCAATCTCCTAGATTTAAGCTGTTAAATGCAATCAGGACAATCTCCCGAAATTTCGAAAAAAATGTCCGGGACCGTGGCGAACGGAGTGCACACGGTCCTCGTAACTTTTTTTGAAATTTTCAGGGATGAAAGTTATGATGATTTTAAAGCTAATCTGAAAAAATTGAGTGATTTTACGATCTGTAGATAGGCCAAATTAAAGTTGCAATCTCAAAATTGAACCCTACCAAGATTGTTGAAAAATGTAAAATTTGAATTTTGAAAAAGAGAGAGAAACTGAAATTTTGAATTTTATGATTTTAGAAGGAATACTAAAAGCAATGCAAGTTTTGAAATTTAAAAGTTGACTCAATTTCATGCAAAATTCAAATTTGAAAGTGGAAATCAAAGTTGTTGCAATTAAACACTTAATTTCAAAAGTCACAAACTGCAAAAATTTGAATAAAACACTAAAATTTCGAATGAATGCTAACACACTTTTCAGATTTAGGACTGTAAGAAACACAATTTTAACACAAATTTCAATTTCAACAATTTTTGAATGATTAGAAACCTCAATCCAAGCAATCGCTAGACCAACTTTGACTTTAATTTTGAAAGTGTTAAAATTGATAAAATCAGCCAAAATTCTGGGTTTTAGCAGAAAAATACAGTAAGATCTAGCTCCCGAAATTTCGGAAAAAATGTCGGGGACGATGGCGCTCGGGGTGCACACGGTCCTCGCAACTTTTTTCCAAATTTTCAGGGATGAAAGATGTTGTGATTTTATTGCGGAATCCAAAGTTACAGCCGATTTGGAGGTGTTTTGATTAGTGAAATTATCAGTCAAAGGTTGAATCAAGAAGGTCTTAAAAATTAGGGTTTTGACATTTAACCACTTAATTTTTAGAATTAAAGCACAAATATGAATTGACAATTTGCAATAGAAGGGTAGATCTGAAACAAGCATTAACAATTAAACATTTCACAAGTTTAATTACTTAAAAAGAAAATTTTAGGGTTTTTATGCAATCAACCTCTAAAATTTGCAAAAGATCAAACATGGAAATATAATTAGGAAAGCAAAATTTTCAGATCTAACCATGAATAATCAGAATGAGGATGTTCACGTCAGGTTCACCAAAATGTAAAGCAGAAAAATCGAACCCTAGTCATTCTCCCCTCCCCAACTCCTAGGAGAGAGAAGGGAGAGTCACTAGGGTTGATGGTTTTCACTTAGGAGAGACTTTACATTCAAAAGAGGGGTTGAAACCCACAAGATCCAATCCCATGCAATGCAAGATTGGATTCTAAATGAGTTTCAAGGGTTGTGACATCAAGAATACCCTCTTTTGTAAAGAATGTAGATAGAAAGATTGAACTAGGAATGCATGTAAAGTAGGAAAGATTCGCTTATAAACATAGATAGGGATATGGGATGAAGCTGCGGACCTGGAATTAGTAGTAAAATGTCGAGACGGTGCTGTTCTGCAAATTTGAGCGAAATTTGATGGGACGATGGCGCCCGGCGTGCACACGGTCCTCCGAAAAATCCGCGAAACGAAGGGGAATCTGTTCGTCTCTGCACAAGGATTCCAGATCTTCAATTACAGCCGCGTACCTACAACCTACACACAGAAAAGAGAGGACGATTGGGGGGTTAGGGATGAGGGGTTTGCCTTTAGGTCAAACCCCGATTTTGGAATTAACCAAGAAATGAGAATGTTGTAAATGTAAATGTTTGTAATGTAAACAAGTACTAATACCTTGTTGTAAGAATGTTTGTATTCTTACATGCGAAGGTGTAATGTATGTAGTATGTTGTATGTTGTATGTGATCTCCTCTTCAATGGTTGAATCCTTGTCTTGAATGCAACACCTAGCCTTGAATGGAGACTTAGAATGCTCAATTGCTTGAAGGAATGCTTGAATGCTTGAATGTTTGAATGTTTGAATATCGCTTCTGCCTTTTGCACACATATGTCTTCCTCTTTCTTTTTTTACCTTCTCAAATGGGAGGGGAAATGTAGTTTATATACTTGTCAATTAGGGTTGATAGACTGATTTTCCTGACCTTAGGCCGACCAGGAAACATTATTTCCCAAATTGCAAACTTAAGGACCCGATGCCCAAAAGAGGCCGGGCCCAAAATAGGGCCAGGGACCAGGGCGCTGGGCACCATGGTCCTGGGGGACCAGGGCGCTGGGCGCCATGGTCCCACCTCCCGAGACAACAGGGTGCAAGGAGGGATCAGGCCAAGGTGCAAAAAATGCAGTTTTTGGTGTTATAAACAGGTTTCGGGGTCTCCATTCAGGTTCAACGTTGCGCCGCCATCGTGAAGACCCAAATGTAGTCGAAATTGCAAGTGTCGAAATTTTAGGACGCTACACATATATACATGTACATATATATACATATACATGTACATATATATACATGTACATATATATACATACATACATATACATGTACATATATATACATATATATGTATATATATATATATATGTATATATATATATACATGTATATATATATATGTACATATCTCTATATATGTACATATATATATATATATACATACACATATATATATGTATATATATATACATATATATATATATATATACATACACATATATATATACATATATACATATATATATATATGTATATGTATATATACCAAAAGACAAACACAAAAACATATATGTATATAAGCATTTACATATACCAATAGACATATGCATATATAAATATACATATGTATATATCTATATACATATATATAATTGAAAATATACAAATATGCAAATAAACCAAAGGGGGAGAGGGAGATGCACAAAGGAAAAAGAAAGAGGGGGAGAAGTCAAGGTGGGGGGCGGGGATGATACAAGAGGACAGAAAGCAGAGGGTGCCACGAGATACTGAGGTTTAACCCATTGTCTCGATTAAGTATCTATTTTCATTTTTAAGTGCCAAAAGTATTTGATATAAATTAAGAGAAATGTAAAGAGGTATGTAAGTAATGTGTTATCTAGTTGATCAATGGGTTTACATGATATTTACAAAAAAAATAATATAAATTTATTTTATTTAAACTCTAATCTTAACTTCAACTTTAAATGTAATCCTAGCTATAATCATAACTGTAACCCTTATTTGAATTCTTATCCTGATTGTAACCATTTTTGTATCCATAATCCTAATTCTAAGTGTAATCCTGACCCTTATTCTTTTGTAAACATAATTATGATTCTAATAGTGACCCTAATCATAATTGTAATTGTAAGCCTAACCCTATGTCTAACCCTAACCATAATAATAACTTTAATTCCAGCCAAAAAATCAACCTTAACTCTAATTTTAATTCTTATCCTAATGTCAAACCTAATCCTAATTCTAATTCTAGCATTTAGATCATTTTTGAAATGTGACTAAGAGGAATATTATTAAGTATTATTAACATTTTTAAGATTGTAATTATAATTCTAACCTTTATTCTAATCTTAATTCAAAATCTACTAATGATTGTGAGCCTATTTATAGTTCCCTAATTATAGCCTTGCCTCTAACTCCAACTCTAAATATAACACTATCTCTAATTCTAATCTTGATTCTAACTACACTCCTATACTCCTAATTCTAAGATTAAGCCTAATAAAAATTATAACCTTAATTATTACCATCGTTATAATCCTAGTTATTACTACAAATTTAATTATAAGTAAGAATCATATTTTATAAATGTTCTAGTCTTATAAAAAATAATTATTTGTTTTTTAGCACCTCATAGTTTACTTTTACTCATTATGGATAGGAGCCCTTGGAATCCATGAAAATTATTTGGACAACATTGTCATACTTGGGGCATAGTTCTAGTATATTTTTCTATATCTACTTACCAATTTGTCTATCTCCAACTTGCAAAATCTTAATACCTAGAGAAAGGAAAAAGATTAAAGGGATTTGTTATTTTCCTATTTGAAGATCTTTCGCTTTCCTCAGGACAAATGCCTAGATCCCAAATGTCTTGTATGAGGATCCATCATCCTTGTTTTTGATAAGGATAAATGGGTTTTACAAGGACCCGAACCTAAAGTTTTACAACAGTCGGCCAACAGCCAAACCGGCAAGAAACAACAGCAAAAAAGGGGAGCAACCTCAAACAGAAACAAAAACAAAAGAAACACAGAAAAACAAGCCGAAGAAAAAAATCCCTCAGCTAAGCGAGAGCACCAGATCCTTGTTCTTTTGGATAGAAATCCTATTTATTTCCTCAAGCTCCTCCATGATGAATCTGGAGGTACCCTTGTTGTTGCTTTTGCTCCTAGTTCTGGAACTCGGTCCTATGGTTTTGGTGTCTCCAGTAGCCACATCATCACCACCAAGATCTTTCACCGGGTCACTGTGGAAGGATCTATAATTAGCAACCATCTCGTTGATCTTTTCCAGCCCCTCAATGATGTTGCTCATGGCTTCTTTACTAATGTCGACCAAATTCTTGAGATTTTTCTTAATCTCAGCCATGGATTGTTCCACCTTATCAATCCTTTGTTCATGGTTACATTTCATAACCTCAACATTCTGAGAGAGTTTTTGAGTCATGATCATGAGTTTTTCCGGTTTGCTGGGTTCAGGGGAGGTGGTGAAAATGTCAATTATTTCTTTGCACATATTATTTCTTGGTAAATAATTAATGGTAGCACACAATTATCATTGTTTTACATTTTATTGGTCAATAATGAAGAGCATATTAGTGGTAATCTTGTTAGCAATGGTTACACATGCATTTTTTTGGTTAGTCCCTGCCTCTAGGAAGATACTAATGTTTTCATTTCATCTATTTGTAATTAATCCTTGTTCTATAAACTATGCAAGAATTTTTATCCTATGATCTATGGTGATTTTTTCATTAAAATGAATTCACTCATTTTTTTTTCTTTTTTAATATTGGCAGTTCGTATTTTCACCAGTGTTTTTTTTTAATTTTTTTTATTAAGAAATTGTAGGAAACATTTCATGGGTTTCTATTATTTTCAGACTGTGAACGTGTCTTTGCTATTAGGGTTACTGGCGAGTAGGTGGCATTCTTGAAAGTAGTTTACATGCTTTATTTTATACTACCACATTTTCCATACATGGGTTGTTATAACTTGTCTATCAAGGGGGGGCTTGAGAAACAATGATGATATTTGTATGATTATCTTATGCATTTGATGTTTGCATTTGAGGATTATAATAATCCCGAGGTGACAGATTGACATGTATTGTTGGTGATGGACTGGTATATGATTGTTGTAGAGAATCAGAATACGTTTGTGGAGGTGGTGGTTTTGCGGCCACAACCATTTGAACTATCTTAGAATCAGTGACCCCATTTCCCACAACATTCTTGTTTTTGTTCCAATACCTTTGTTTGTCCCCACTTGGTTTGTTATAAGAATCTTTATAGAGTTTTATGACTCCATCAATCATTCTTTTTCTACTAATGGTCCTTTGGACATGATATCCTTCAATATGGTTGCACAATTTAATCATATATGATATGAAAGCTTTGGATGAAGATTACTGATGAATTTTGGGACCAATTAAGTATCAGGTACTAAACAAGGGTGACGACTAGCAAGGGCTCTCCATCTTTGACTATGGTCTAAGAGACTTTCCCCTCCTTTCTATTTGGTTTGACAAAGATCAAGCATGAAAATGTTATTTTCCATATTGTAATGATAATGGGCCACAAATCTCTTTGATAATTCTGCGAATGTAGTGATAGTGCCAAATGGCAAGTTAGAAAACCATTCCATAGATGGACCACTAAGAATTTTGGGAAACAACCATAGGAGATAGTTATCACAATATGCCACTTCTTGATAGGCCATATAAAGCTCCTATATATGATGACGCATATCACCTTCCCCCTTGTATTTATCAAATTTTGGTGTTTCAAATTTTTTAAGGAATGTCACTGATGTTATTGACTTGTCAAATGAATATGTGCAAATCTCATCAAATATAAAAATCTCACTCGAAGTTGCTGTCTTGTAAAGTTTTGAGTTTTGCCTTCATTTCTTCCCATTCAGTGTTGACTAGAAATGGTTCAAGAGATGACTTAGGTGGTTGATAATGTGTTGTATCAACAACAAAATGGTTGATTATTATTATGAGTATTGATAGCCTGACATGTTCTAATAAACAGGAACATTTTGTTGAACAAAAAGTGGTTGTTGTTGATATTGGAGTGGTAATGTGTAGGTCGCAGTATTATATTGTGAAGGAATATATTGTTGTTGATACTACACATATTGAGGTTGTCAAACTTGAGGAATACCACCTTGCTGATTACTACCTCCAGTATAACTAGGATGAGACACATTAAGTTGTTGTCTATTATACAATGGAGGATTTTGACTAATTCCGCCTAATTTTTGTTGAATGTTTGGAACAATATAAGACAAAGATGGCAATTGCAAGTAATTGAATCATGGTTGTGAGACGGTAGGTTGTGAAATTACTTGAGCCTGACGTTGAAATACACTAACAATCTGTGGGAGAGATTGCATAGGTAGGGGCATGGATAACGTTGGTGCTATATAACTCATGCTCCTAGTCATGGCTTGTGTAATAGATGATGGAGGATAACTTGGCATTCCTATGGTCTAAGTTTGTTGTCATGTAGAAGGTAAGTTTAATGGTCACGTGACTAGATTGACAAAAGGAGTAATGTGCATGACACTAGAAGTCATGGGCATCTATGGAATCATGGGGATTGAAGTGAAAAGTTTGGTAGATGGTGCAACAGTTAGTGCATTGTAAATAATTCCCTCTGAGGCTAGGGATGGTACAAGCACTTATGAATTGTCATAGAAAGGTTGATAATACCTTTCCATTATACACATAGGTGGTAATCCCATAGACACAAATGGAGTACTTTTTTATGGTTGTGTTATTGAAGTTTATACTGGAAGTGACACTGATGAGGATTACAATGAAGGCAACCCTTGCGAATTAGTAGTCACAGGTGTATCAGGTGAGGCAATAGTCATACCTTGGGCAACCATATTAGAAAAGATTAAATTCTTGTGACTTTGAATTATTTTATCCACCATTTGAGAATTATCCAGGTTTTAAAGGAACTGATAAACAAGATTAACTGGGACATCACTATCATCTGGTTTATTAACCATACTTTCTTTGAAGACAATTGGATTAAGTGGTTAAAAAATGATAGGGATACTTTCTAACACAGTAGGGTAAACACCCAAAGTGGGATTCAGTTGTGGGTCAGACGTCCCTACTCCTAACTGAGAATATTATTGTTCTATCGCTTGTCTAGATCCAGATTGAGTGGTGATGGGTATGAACTAAGACGAGGTTGAGGATTCAGATTAATTGATTGATTCAATGGCGAAATGATAAATGAGATGATTTTTTGGGATGTTTTGATATTCAATTTGAAAATGGATGTCCAATTGAACAAGCCAACTCTAAGACTACTCGGGAGGATACACTTAAGAAACAAGATAGATCAATATGAACAAAATCTCTGGCTTGAGGTAACAAGGTCACAATGATATAAAAACTATGCTCTATACATGATATATTCAAAGAACTAGTGATAATAGTCGCTAGAAAAGGGATGTAAATTTTGTAATTTGGGATGTGAGATCAAAGATGACAAAATGGTCGACCTTTGATTTGATTTAATTTAAGTTGATTGACTTGATGAGATGGATGATAGAAAAAATGGAAGGATTAATTGATTGGATGCAAGAGCGTAACTGATTCAATTGAAATTGGATAATTCAATTAGTGACACAATTGATTAGTTAAAAAATTGAACCTTGATTAAAAATTAATCCTTGACTTGAGCAAGCTATGATGATGACGAGGATGTAAAGATGTGATGAGACGATAATGATGAAGTGAGCTCAAGATGATGACCAAGATTATCTTGACAAATAGAAGGGATCAAAGTGATGACACGAACTAGATCCTAGTAGGTGATAATAATGATGTCAAAATAGACCAACCAAGCCTGGACAAAAAAGAACCCACCAAACCTAGGTGCAAACCCACCAAAGACAAGATTTTTGGTAGTGTAAAAAGATCACAAACATGAACCCATGAGACTAAGAAGCAAATCTACTGAAAAAAAAAAAAAAGACAAACTCACTAAACTAAGGTGCAAACCCGCCTAAGAACAAAATTTTGGTAGAATAACAAAATAATAGACACAAACCCACTGGATAATGACAGACTTGGGTAAGATAGACCAAAAACCAAACTTTTCATTTCTTGGATCAAACTTGTTGGTCCTCGAAGTGAACTTGCAAGAGATAAAATGATAGTGACTGTGCTAAGTATGTCATTCCTGACTTAGAGTAAGGACATTCCACCTAGAGTAAATGATGAACCTGCTAGACAGTTATGACAAGTTGGACTAATTGTTGAACGAGTTTTGGAAAAAGATCATTTTGTGAAACTAAAGCATAGCAAACAAGGAAAGGATAAATTCTGACTCAACTAGAAAACGGGGGCCTAGATTGGCCCATAATGATTCACTAGTATGAAAAAAATAAAACATAGTTGTAAACATGTACTTCCCGGGCTAGAAATGTGATACTACTTACTAAATCCCCACTTGGATTTCTCCAAATACCTAAACAAGCTGGAAAAAAAAGAGATTTTTGTGGCATTGGCTCCGCCACCATGACACACACTTCTCAAGCACACTGAAATGTCATACCTTGAGGATATGGAGATCTTATGAATCAAGGGACATCTATCTCAACAATTTAAGGTACGAATTGGGATGGCTTTGGAGGTCCGGCCTCCTGCACCAACAAGCAAAAAAAATTTTGATTTCTAAAACTTTGGTTTGTTGTGAAGGAACTTAAGTGAAACCTGGTGTCTACCCATGTGCTGGTGACTCACTTAAGAGTCTATCCATCAGTGTAGATGCATATCACCAAGAAATCATGATTTTCACCTAACATTTTAATTTATAAAATAGGTTGAAGAAGTGTCGCTTGGGTCATTCCCTCTCACCCAACCTAATGGCTTCTTGAGAGGCAGACCCTCTAATAAAAATAAAAAACAAGCATCGCTAACACTTTTCTCTTGCACCTAGGACCACAAAAGTCGGGGGAGAGGATAGTGTGTGTTAGTAATCTAGGTCCACTCACATGCACAAGTGTGTCAAACACATAATGTAGAGGTTCATTTCCTTATGAAATTGAGGTGTTTTCTAACTAAGAGAAGACATGTGATTCATCCTAATAGAAATTATTTGCAAATGCACCCCTATTTGGCGATCCTACAAAAAACAAGTTAGAGTTTTGAGCTTTGGGGCCTTTTACTATTGAACCTGCACCAATATTAGTAAAACAAATAACAATCCAACAATAGATTAATGAGTTGGCAGGAAAATGATGAAATAAAGACTTGAGAAAAATACAGTAAAATGCCTAAACCCTGAACCCACTAAACCACAATTCAAACCTGTTGGAGTTTTAATGGGACATGCAAACCCACTAAAATATCCTTCAAACCTGCTATAATTTGCTTCAAACTCGCTATAATATGCAACAAACCTGTTGAACTAGTGAATGTAGAATGTAGACCCGAAAGCATAAACACAGAGAAAAGTTAACTAATGCAAACCCTTGTGAGTTACCCTCAAACCCACTACACTCCTTAAATGACTGAGTAACAACTAGATAGACTCGAGAGAAAAAGAAAAGACCCAGAGATAAATTCACTAGTACAAACCCGTGCGAGTTACCTTCAAACCTGCTATAGTGCGAAAAGACTAAAATTGTTAAAGCTATAGATGAAATGGCGAGAATGCATTCTCGCCATAGTTGGTATCGAACTTGCTATTTCTGGCCACATTTTTGCTAGATTGTACAATTTTATTTGATGACAAAATGACTCCTTCCAAAGTGGTAGTCAATGTCCAAGATCATGTTTCTACCTTAAGTATTGGAAATTTGCAATTAAAATTCACTAAAACAACTAAAAGGCATTAAAATGACCTATGAAGTGGGTCCCACCGGATGTGCCAAAAATGTGTGCGTGAAAATGTGAGCAGTAAAATAATTGAATGTTATTTAACAATCAAACTACATAATCAACAAGCAAAACACTCAAGGTTGGACTATAAAAAGAAAGCTAAAAAGACAATTGATGAGCAAAAAAATGCAAACTTATTAGCTCCTTTTGATGAGGATTTGTCCTTAGATTTGGTTCGATGTGTGCTTTCTATGTGATAGATGCTTGATTTCACTCGATGATGGTAAATGCAAGATGAATATTAAGCTAAAATGAGATGTAAGGATGTATTCTAAATGGATACGGATGTGAAAAAACTAAATAAATAATTTTGCATTAAGATGGCATGCAAATGAAAGTGGATGGATTGTGAAGGAAAATGAAGGGATTAAATAGGCTAGGCTAGGAGATGAGGAGGCATGAAAAAGAAACACTTGTCCTTGAGAAGGGCAAGTGTCATAGAAAAGAATGACAAGTTTCCTTGATGACACATGCCTATTTGGGAGAGAGACACCCAATTAAATAGGTTCCACTTCAAATTTGAAGATATTCCTATATTGTATGATATTTAAGATATTTCCCCAAATTTTAGGAAATTTCCCCAAATTCTAGGAAATTTGGGATAGTTTGGGAATGTTTACACATATGGTGGAGGCAAGGGGATAAGGTTGACTAAAACCTTTGGTTAGCTAGGTGGGTTAGGTTAGGAGAAGAGCTAGATGAGGGTTAGAGTTAGAAGACATGAGGGAAAATAAAATTAATTAATTTATGAGAAAATTAACAAGAAAAGTCAAAATGAATTAAATAATCAAATTATGCATTTGATATATTTAATAGAAGAAGGGGTCAAATTTAATTAATTAATCGATTTATGATTATCAAATAATTAATGAAAAGGGGACTATAGTCTAATTAACAAAACTTATTAGCCAGAAGAGAGGAACACTAATTAATTAAATAATGCGTAATTACTTAATTAAAGGTGCTCAGGATAACTAAATTCAATTAATTAAATTAATCAAATTTAGAGGTCTACAAGAAGCATTTCAAGGGAGTATGGTATTTTGTCTAATATATTGTAATTGACAAAATATATTTCATCAAGTTTATGTTGTTGACTCGTATTTGAAACTACTTGTATGAAGCATTTCTCATAAGCAATCATTTTTTGCCTTTTAGTCACTCCAATATTCTTGTTCACAATTTGAGTCAACTTGTACCTATCAAATCAATTATTGCTATATATGTTGAAACTTCATATAATACATTATTATAACTCAACATAATTCTTATATTGAACAATATTATAATCATCCTTTAGATTATAAAAATCTAATATTAATATAATGAAAATGACAATCAATAAAAACTTACAACCTATAATGAAAATGACAATCAATAAAAACTTACAACCAAAGTGAAGTTTTCAATTTCCCAATGAGCATGTTTGAATTTCCACACCTAACTCAAAATATCTAGGATGATTAATTCTATCACACATACTTTGACCTTAAAAGTTACTTCTTTGAATAAGATGAGTAAGTCTAACACGTGCTTGACCGTAAATGTGATACCTTTGAATATGATGATCGTTTCAATTTTTGGTAGCTGTCATTTCTTGACTTTAGCATTTTATATCATTTAAATAAAACGAAAATGGTCTTATCTGTAAACAATGATCCCGTGATACCCTCCAGATGAATGAATCATGCCAAAATAGCAAACGTTTATTGTGTTATAATTTTTTGATTGGCGTCTGCAATTTGTAGTATTGACGGTGGTAATTGTGTCGTGGCGGGCTACAGTAAACCTGCGCGTGTATATTATAAAGGTTCGTCTGTGGATTTCCATTCATTGGAAGCTTGCAGCTTTCCCTTCTCTCATAGCATGGAATCCCTCAATGAGGCCGTGACTATTGGAGTTGGGATTCTCTTCTTCTTCTACTTCCTCTATAAGCTGAGGAGGGATGGCAGCAAAATGAAATTGCCTCCGGGACCACGTCCATGGCCTCTCATAGGAAGTCTCCATCTCCTGGGAACCCTTCCTCACCAATCGCTTACTGCGCTGGCAAAGAAATACGGATCCATTATGTTTCTCCGTTTGGGCTCCATCCCCACTGTTGTGGTGTCTTCTCCTTCCATGGCAAAAGAATTCCTCAAAACACAAGATTTGGTCTTTGCAAACAGACCAAACTGTGCACACGGGAAATACATATTGTATGATCATAAAGACGTGGCGTATAGCCCCTATGGAGAGTACTGGAGGCAGATGAGAAAGCTGTTGACGGTGGAGCTGCTCACGGTGAAGAGAATCGATTCTTTCAGATTCGTGAGAGAAGAAGAAGTGTCTGTCATGATCGCCTCCATCTGGCAGGAAAGCGGGCACGGAGCGCAGTATGTGGATGTAAAGAAGAGGCTTTCCTCCCTTACTCAAAATATTGTCTGCAGAATGTTTGCCAGCAGGATGTATTCCGACAACGAGTTGAGTGGAGGGCTGGGCTTCAAACAAATGGTTGAGGAGATGTTCGCTCTGGCCGGTGCATTTTGCGTGGGTGATTTCATTCCATCTCTCGACTGGCTCGACCTGCAAGGAATCCGTCGTCGCATGCAGGCCGTTCACAAAATATTCGATTCATTTGCAGAGAAAGTAATCGACGAGCACGTTCATCGTAGATTGGTAACAGGAGGTCCCAAGGAAGAAGATCGTGTTAAGGACATGGTAGACGTGATGCTCGACATGGCCGAGACGGAGGGCCAAACAATCTCGCGGGTTAACATCAAAGCGATCATCTTGGTAAGTCTAATAAAATTGGGTCTGCTTTTCAATATGCTATTCTGTTTGCTAGTGTCACCATATGATGTGTGTATTTACCTAATAACAGAAGGAAACATGTGCAGGACATGTTAACTGCCGGAATAGAAACATCATCGACAACAGTAGAATGGGCAATGACTGAGCTACTGAGGAATCCTGCAACGCTGTTACGAGCGCAGAAAGAGATGGAATCAGCAGTGGGCAGAGAGCGCAGAGTAAAGGAGAGTGATGTCATGAAACTCGACTATCTGCGATGCGTGGTGAAGGAAACTTTTCGACTTCATCCACCACTTCCTATGCTCATTCCGCACGAGTCGATAGAAGGCTGCAACATTGGAGGATATTTTGTTCCGCCAAAGACGAAGCTTTTTGTGAATGTTTGGGCGATGGGAAGGGATGAGAACGTTTGGGAAGATGCTCATCTGTTCAAGCCCGAGCGGTTTATGGGGAGTACTAAGGATGTGAGAGGTCAGGACTTCGACTTACTGCCCTTCGGAGCAGGAAGAAGAGGGTGCCCTGGTATCTCTATGGGTGTTTCTGTTGTTGATTTGGCACTTGCTCAGCTGATTCATTGCTTTGACTGGACTGTGGAGGGCGAGGTGGATGTGGAGGAAGAGTTTGGTTTAGCTGTTCCCAGAAAAAATCCACTGTTTGTCCGCCCTTCATGGAGGCTCACAGTTGAATATCCTATTTAAGAGAGTGTTGTGTGAGAGGTGTCTTTCCATGGCTAGTACATATATAGTATTATTATCAGTTTCATGTTGTACTCCTGTAACGCATTTTCTATCATTGTCTGAACCAATAAGTTCGTGTGCATCACGTGGTCGACGTCTCCCCAATCTCAAATTCATTTTACATGTGTGATGAAGAACAAAACCCACTAAAACATGGAATGGTTATGGAAGTAACAAAGGTTTATCAAGAGGAAAGTGTGCCGCACAAGATGGTTTACTTAGTCAAAATTCAATAAACCTCTATTTAAAAGAATCTATGTCCAGTCATTCTTCACATGTTTTTTTCATTATGATTTTTTTAAAATGAAAAATAATGTTTATTGCAAGGTGCAAGTACGGAGCTGCAGTCTTAATGTTTGTAAACTCAGCATAGTGTACGTTCCTTGCTTCTAGAATTTTTCTCCATTCCCGTTTGGTAGGCTTTGAGGATTTTCTCAAGGTTTTGAGGCTATTTTCTTGATTTTGCTTTCAGCTGCTGTAGAGATTTGAAATTTGGCAGAGCTAAATCTTTATCTTTGTTATTTTCTCAGAAAGGGCTTTTAATTTGCTTCAATTTCATGGTTATTTGCTCAAGATTTTCTAATCCCCTGATTTGTTGAATGCACAGGTGCAGAGAGAATCAAAGCACGAGAAAATATTAGTACCAGTAACTAGTCTCCAGAGTGAGAACATAACTGCATAAGTGTCAAAAACCTAACATATTTCTTTACCTTGCCCCATGAAGCTATTGTAAATGAATGGTATGTTTCATCTATTTTTGTTTTTTCTTCTAGAAATTGGATTTTGTTTTGAAAAGTATTTAGTCCCCCCGGTTTGTGCAAGGTTTAGGGTTTCATTGCGTTCCAAAATTAGGACTTCATTGGCAGGAAGTTACACTCTGCTGGTATTCAACCAAGCCACATCAGCAAACCAGCTGCAGGTTCAGAGCTTTCTCAATCAGAAGGTCTATTTTTCTCAGCACTGTACCTTACATGACATGGGTAGAATTGCTTCTGAAATTATTTTTCTCAGGACTTTACCTTGAAGAAATTGTCGATTTGCAAATTAGTGGCAGCAGGGCACACTGGCAGAGTAGCCAAATCCATCTAAGAAGAGCCAAGGGTATCTTGTCAAGAAATTGGTTTTGTATTACCTAATTTCTCCAGCTTTTATTGGGTTTGCCTATTCACGTTGTTTGAGGCAACACCCACTTGCAATTTCTATATACTTATTTGCAGAGCAAGGTATCAACAGTCCTCATATGAAACTGCATTGGCATAGCATTGATTAGGTTTCCACAAGAGCATAAGGTAGATAGAATCTAGGCTTACCAACAACTTCAACAGAAAGGAAATAAATTGGATGGCTTCTCTGGACATTGATGATGAATATGAGAAATTGATCATCCAATGAATCCTCCAACGTCTCTTGCTTTTCTTAATACTTCAATTCTCATGTCTGCCTAAAATGTTAACGGGACATAACAGAAATTGGCCGCTCATGATTGGCGGTCATATTGGTTAGTTGGCAAAGTTTCCCTAACTGTTTTCAGTTTACTGCACTAGGTTGCTTGTGTTAATTGCTAAAATTAATTACGTCACTTTCCTTGGTAATGCCAACTTATAAAAGGGTTACTAGTTAATCCAAGTGCGAGTTTTTCTTGGTTGGGGTGTTGCTTTTGGATCTGGATTTTTTAGGCTATATCAATCTCCTACGGATAACTAACTTTCTAGTGGTTGTAACTTCAAGATTTTGAATTTTGATTCTTCTTGCCACGCATTTGTTTGTTTGCTAGATTGGAAGGCCTCTGGATTTATCATTTGTTTGTATGAAGTATGAATTTGGGACTTCTCAATTGGTCGGGCATTCGTGGATCTCCTGCCCTAGCCATTGGTTTAACATATATTCCCATTTTGGTGCTAGATATTATTATTTGTGCCCAAAAATCATAATCGAGTGCCTATAGTAAGTATGCTCATAAAACTATCATATCCTGTCATGACTTGTGATTAATCAACTGTTATTGAATAGGGCTTTGTTTTATCCCTTATAACAGTGAGTAGTGGGATAAATTACATGTTACTCATCATTTTGTGGCCCTTAGTTTAACATTGATTCATCCATACCTTCTACATTGCTATAAATAATTTTGGGATTAACCTTACATGACATGGATAGAATTGCTCCTGAAGTTTTTAATTAATTACCTGGACAAACAATTGGAGGAAACATGCCTCTGAGAACAATAACACAGAAATATGCAAAGTGTGGCTAGCTAACCCAAATTAGGTTTTGTTAGTTTTGTTTTGAGCGCGATGCACTCAACATTAGATTGACTGGCTTGTTAGTGCCTGCTATTTGATTGAAACCAATTTGCTGGATGCGCAATAAAAACTCATATAACAATCTAACCTACAAAATGATAATGAGAAAGAGTCAAATTCCTTGCCACCACAACATAAACAAATCAAGAATTTGAATGCATGAAAGAAAATCATAGCCAGAAAACTTGAAGGCAGAGAGAAGAGGATTTGACTCCTCCTGTGAGCATCATGCCAAATCAAACTGAAAGAAAAAAACCTAATAGCTCAGTTGAGAAACAACTCACAAGAGAAAAGCGCCAAGGTAGAAAAAGGAAATAAAGAATTTTCTTTTGAGGACAAGAATAGCAAAAATCAAGAGAACTGCTTGCAAAAATCAAATGTTAAAATCCAAGAAAACTATAATGACTTGATTTCAACAAAGAATGAAGAAAACCAAAACAAATGTATACTGTAATAGAATCATGTGTACATCATTTGAGCAATATTTCCTCTTAAGCAACTTCAATCGAACTGAAAAAAGAGACACAAAAAGATGAAATAGTAGCTTGTTCGAATCCGACGAATAGAGTGAAGCAATGTTAGTCTTAATGAATGCTATATTATTAATATCATATGTGGTGAAGCTCAACAGAGACCTAATGCGGGGAGGGCTTTACGATAGGAAAAACCCTAAAGCAACAGTATTTGCATCTGGAATTGCCATGACAGAACCTCAAACTAGTATTAAATAGGCTTGTGAACTAGTGACAGGACCTTTTCAAATCCACCTCCTAGTGGAAGTAATCTATTTCATTTACACTTCTTTCATGCATGGGACACTGTTTTCAGATAAATGTCAAATCCAAACCATACATTTTTTTAACAACTAGTTGTCATCTGCGCCATATGTGCCTGAAAAGCCGTCAATTATATAGGAGATTTAGTCAAGCTCTCAATTGGACAAGGAATTCAGTCTGTCCAAATTATGTTGGAGTTGAATTTGGTTAATTTTTTAAAAATAAATTTAATTTGGTTTAATGGATCTAAATTTGGTGTGTTTTAATAAATGAAATTAAATTTGGTAAATTTGAATTTTATCATTAAGTCGTTGTCATTTGGCAATAATTTTTCTAACCTATGCAAGTAAATTGAGAGTTTAGTGGTCAAATAAAAAGGTTCCTAAAACCAAGAGGCAATTGCTACATTTTATGGGGTTAGGAAAGCCAATGGACAGGATTGTTTGCTAGTTAAATGATTTTTTTTCTAAGATTTGAAACTTTTAAGGTCCGAGCAACAAAAAATTAGAGTCATCACAACATGGTATTGGCCGTAAATTTTGCTAAACATCACCCAGAATGGATGCATTAGTTGAGATCAATGTAATATATTAATACCAATCATTGGCTAATGTTTTTCCCCGTAGCCTACTGAATTAGTATTGTGTCACCTGGCATTCTTCCCATAACTTCTCTTGTCGATTTTTCACGGTCAAAGAATCCAATGTCTTGCCTGAGAATATTTGTAAGTAGAGATTCCTAATACAGCCTGTCTTTCCCCTGTGCACATCTAGCAACACACCTCTGCCAGCCAGGATGAAATTAAGCGAGATCATGAAGTATCAACCTTAATGCTGGTTACAAGCAATATACTGCTATATTACCAATTCATGTGTTTAATATCTTACCAAGGAAAGCTGCAACTCTTACACCACAAGCAAGATAAATAAACTCCAAAGCTACCTGGAGCAACTCAAACAAAAGAAGAGTAAGTTCAATATTAAAGTAAAATTAAAAGAATGGAAATTTCTACCCTACTTTCCTCATACAGAAGTTCGTTGAGTCAAAAGGTAACTGAAGTTTCTAATATTTCACCTTGACACTTCATGCATCAGCTTGTGTTTATCTTTTGTGTTGCTTCCAAATGCATTTATAAGGTTCCCAAACAAGACGGTCTCAAGTGAAATAGAAGTACCATTGACCATAGAACCGAGAGAATAAAGACACATCAACGTTATATCCAGAGAATCTGCAGTGAAAAATAATTTGTAAAAGGACACAGACTTGTTGCCATTTCTTTTTTCTCACCCTCTGCCCAGGAATCATCTCTATCTTTTTCCTTTTCTGTAAACCTCTTTGAGTTCAGTAATGAAACATCCTCAATGTTCAAGGATACGATGCATTGGCATGATTGCCCTCATTTTGATATTCTCTTTCCTTTAGCATATTGGATTTCAGGAATGAAATTTCTACCTTGGAAAGATCTCTCACGCTCCAATTAGAAATAATGGAACTGTCCTATGCATGCAGAGAAAATAAGCACCAAATAAAGATACTCTGACATATGCTCTGTATAAGTCTGATATCCTAGATTCTATTTGTGCCAATGTTCATGATATAGTCATTTCTCTTATCTATGTTTTGGATGTAGCATTAAAACACCAACGAGGCACCTCCATGGTTTGGACCACAACAGAAACAAATAAGGACCATAACTCGTCTGTTTTACATCTACAACTTCAATAGAGTTATGTCAGGCTTCCATAATCCATAATTTTATTAAAACTCGTGAAAATTTTAGTCTGCACAACTATAGTGATAAACTTGGGTTCTCCCTTTATCGAGTACTTGCTTATACGTATGCCATATGAGGACACCATGGAGTCATATATTGTAAAGCATCTAAACTTTTTAATAGGGAATGGCATGAAAATGATAGGATTATGTGTGTATACCCGAGTTGATATTTGAACTCTACTTTGACTTGCATTTAACAATATTGTGAAGCAATAAGAGGACTTGTACCTAAAATAATTCACCAAATAATCAAGTACATTATCGTATCTCTTCCACAGCCTGCAAACAAATGGATTGTTAAAATTTGTGAGCTTCCAGTGATGAAGATTAAGATTTAGACCTTTTTTAGTAGATCCTCTGCAATTTGAGGTCAAATGTTGGAAATAAATTATGCCAAAATTAGACCTACAACACCATCAATGGGCATAAGCATGATGCTAAATATACTTGTAACTTTCCTGACACAGATTCCTTGAATCTTGAAGATAAAAATAATGCTCTTAGCCATTGCAATGATGGTTTCTTTTGTCATAATGGTTGCTAGCACTTTGAATACAACAAAACAATGATGCTTTTGCTTCTGTTAGCAAAGAACCACATTCATGTTAGTCAAAACCAATGGTGGAAAGAGGAATAGAGTGATGATATTCATGTTTGCATGTAGACCCATCACCCGTAAGGCTATTGGAAGAATAGAAAAGTTACTAAGCCATAGAAATTGATAGATGATCAAGAAATTTGAATAGGGGTGATGATGCTCTAATTAAGTTTGTCTTGGAACCACTTGTAGTCATTTACATAATATTGCCCACA
This sequence comes from Cryptomeria japonica, assembly GCF_030272615.1. Taxonomy (NCBI): domain Eukaryota; kingdom Viridiplantae; phylum Streptophyta; class Pinopsida; order Cupressales; family Cupressaceae; genus Cryptomeria; species Cryptomeria japonica. Next base: position 518,090,625 of record NC_081410.1, on the reverse strand, counting down.
AAACAAACAGTTGAGGATAGTCTTTCAACACAATTAATGCCAGAAGGACATTGTTATATGGTTCATTGTGAATAAAACACCTTTATATAATAAGAGAGGCATTTGTGTCATTGTGTCGTAGGTAAATATTTTCCTCTTTGATACTTTTCCAATTTTTAAATTGCCAAGAGGAATTGAAATTCCATTTGCAAATAGTGGAAGCATATACATGGCACCAAAAAAATCAGAATTGAGGAATATTGGAAAATATTTGGATTCCCTAAACAAAAGGGATTCCAATTTGCATCATTAATTCTATTGAAAACCAAGCTTGCTGGATCATTATAATAGTCATCTGGATACCAAAACTACTTATAATTCCCTGATCTCTTTGTTGTGAGGCATTGTCCCACCATTCCTTTTGGGCATGGTGTGAATTCTACAAGCAGTATTTCAATATTCCCTATTCCTTCTACTAGATATGACTATTGTTGGTTGCAAAATCTCTTTTCCTTTTGTTGTTTGATGACTAACTATATAATGATTGGCAAAGTGTAGAATGATGGCTGATTTTTTAGTTGAAGGAAGACATAATGAAGATTCTCTAAAGAAATTATTGCATGGTTAGCATTCATCTGAATCCCTCCCTTAGAAACCACTCTGAGCGGGAGAGACCAAGAAATGAAGAAATGAATTGATGTTGGGTCACAATAATCTACCTTCGCATTAATCACTGCAGTGCCCTACTATCATAAGGGGCAGGGGGTAGTCATACATTGCATAATTCCTTACACCATTAGTTACGATCATGTCTCATTTTCATGGTTATTTTCTCAAAGTTTCCTAATGCTTTGATTTTTTGGACTAGTTTCTCTAAAGCGCATCTTAATTTTGATTTTGTTAATTTTTACAGGTTTCCAAATGCACAAAATCAAAACAGTCGAAACTTCCATGTTGCAACTACTTAACAGTTTTACCTTTTACTAAAAGCATTTGATACCATACTTAGTTTTTGCAAACGTAAACTTGTCATGTTTTAAGTTGCATATAGAACACACATAGAATTAGATACCATACTACTCAAACTGCCATTTTATAGTAATTTTGAATACTGGTTCTTAGCAAGCTACAACCGGTTATCATTTTTGTGGCAAATATAAGTTGTCACCATTAAAGGTGAACATCTTTCAACAAGTAAGAATGAAAAGACTCTAGATTTGCTTATTTAACTGGCAAAGGAAGTTATTACTCTGTTTGAAGAAAACAACATTTTCCAAACATAAATAGTTCTAGAGTAAAGGCAAAAGAAAAGATGATCATTTAGCTCGCCTTGTGTAGCAAGTATCCAACTCTAAGGATCATGGCTACGAGGTTCAACCTATTTCTTGTAGTACTGTGACAACATCGGGCCTGGTTTTGTTGCTAAGATGAATGCTAAGTTGGTGTCTGGATGGGACGTTGGATACGTTAATGCACTCACAAGCAAATCTATTGATCAGCTCTAGAATGACTACAAGACTGAGTATTAATCCGGCCCTTACTGGTGGTTTCTCACTTAGAAAAAGTAAATAAAAACACTCAAGTACCTTGTATGGCTGATTATCAGTACAAGATCCATTAGTTTAACACTACTCCTTTTACCAGTGTAATATATTAAGACTTTAGCTGCATAAAAAAAGTGATTTTAGCCTTGTTCCGGTAATTTTTATGTTCAAGTACTTGTGAAAATGTCAATCATTGCCAAAATACTAAATACGATTATTTAAACTATTTAACATGAAGTTGAGGGCTTCAACTTTGATTGGATATGTGTACTGTCAATGTAAGGTTTTAAGATGTGGAATTAAGATTCATGCTACTTTGTATGGTCCTCCATCTATGTCTGTATCATGCATTTGTTCAAAGTGGTTTAATTTTCTGTTGACCCCATCATGTAGATTTTTGCCTTTTTTGGCATGCTCTTGCACCGTTTTTGGCAGTGTTCTTACAGTTATGGATATTGTTGATTATATAGTGTAGCTACCTTCCTACAAGGATTTTAGAAGATTAATTCTTGTCTGGGGAGTTAATATTTCTCAGAACTATATTTATGTTAAAGGCATCAACATTTTGAATAGACCTTGATCAACATTCTGCTAAGCATGTTGCATGCTCACAAATATTCTTGTATTCATGCTGCAGTCACGTAGGGCATTATTCTTTCACAGTGTTGCAGAGGTTGTCAGGAAATTGGAAACTTGACAACCAAAAATCTACTGATGTGCATTTCATCGAGTTGTTTTCTTTACATCATGTATCCTGATATTTGTATAAGACCCCAAATTTTGGGTACAAGATAAGTTAGAGATAAAAGGAGGATTTTTTGGGTACAACTAGAGAGACCTTTAAACAAGTTTTAATTTTTTGTTGGCTCTATAACAATGCTTAACATTATGATGACACTGACTCTGATTATTTTGGTTTATTCTTGTTCGTACCTTAAACAATCTCTATACAAACTTACTACTCTTCTCCACATTTACCTGTATCAATCCTCTAGTTCAACATTTCACGGCCGACTACAGCTATACCACAGCTCTTGTTTTTCTAATGTAATGCCACTATTAATATTATATTATATTTTTATATATGTCAATTCATTTATTATAAAACTTTTAATTGTTGTTCTAGACTAGGTAATGAATTCTTATAGATTAAAATGTTGATGACATTAATATCCATCCTAATGAAAATCTGAATTCTTGTTGCCACAACAAATTGAAAATTTCAAAGAGTTGGACCATCACTTTTATAAACACTTTACCATCTTCTATAAATACCATATTGTTGATCTCTAACAATTATTATGATAAAAGAGGACAAATATGCATAAATGTCATGTTGCACAAGGCACAATCAAATGCACTCGAAATGAACTAAAATAATATATCTTAAAATTATAATAGCATTGACACATTTTGTCACAACCCTCCTTTATCACCTTTTTTGTTTTAAATTACAAAACTCTACTTATATTCTTTGGATGAATTATTGAATGAATATTGTAAGGGAATAAAAAAAAAAAATAATAATAATAAACCCCACACACATGGAAAATGCATATATATTTTAAATTAGTTACTTAATTTCCCTCACATTAAGGCACATGTTGTAGGAGGAATAAGAAGCTTCTAGAGGCTTCTCCACCTCCTTGCATGTAACTCCTCCCACTAAGCCCAATTAATTTGCATGGAGGCCAAATTGGGAGAGAATCTCATTTTTTTTAATTTAAAATTAGGTAGTGGGAATTTGAAATTTGCTTTATAAAATAGGTACAAGTTTCAAAAGAAAAGCTAGCTATTCCATAAGAAAATTCTGCAATTTCTCCTTTGTAGTCCATTTTTCATTTGCAGCCAAGGTTTTGTTGGGAGGATTTCTCTTCAATTTGGACGATCAAGGAAGACTCTACACCATTTTTGCAAGCATCCAGGTTCCTTCAAGCTTAGTTTGTGCATCTTGTTCTTGTTGTAGATTAGATTAGATTATTTTATGGAAAAGAAATTCATTCGTGAAATTAGTTTCAGACTTTGATAAGAATTAGATTAAAATGTTTTAAATTGTTTATTCATTGTTTGGATTCTTGATTTTGGAAAATAAATTGTTGATTCATTATTCAGATTTTGATAAAATTTAGTTCAGATTTGGAGTAGATTAAAATGTTTGATAGAAAGAAAAATAAATTTGTTGATTCATTGTTTCAAACTTTGATAAAATTTAGTTTTAAATTTTGGAGTAGAATAGAACAAATTGTTGATTATTAGTTTCAGATTCTTGATAAGGAAGTAGATTAAATTTGCTTGACAAAGAATTAGATTCACTGTTTTTTAAAAAATAATAATGTAATATTAAATCTAGATCCAGATTTAAATTGTTCCTCTTATTCTTTTTGATTCTTGCTAAGAAGAACCATCTTTCATCTCTCTGGTTATTGTTATCCAAATCTCATTTAAGGAGTATTCTTATTATTATTTTCTTTTTGAAACTCTCTGTGGATTGAACAAAGAGCTCACTGAAATTACCAGTCGAATAAATCCTCCTGGACTCTGAGAATAACCCTGGAAACAAACCAATTTCCTGAGAAGTCTGAGAACAACTCCCTTCCTGTAATGGCTGGATAAATCTTTCTCTCTCTCTCTGTGATTCAGATAAAAATATATATATATACATTAAAAGTCTGGTTTCTGTAAGGAGACAAACCAAGAAATGCTCAGTTATTTTACCTGTTCTTACCTTCTTAAATAAAAATTATCCTTTGTAAAGAATTTGAAACCATATATATATATATATATATATATATATATATATATATATATATATATTTATATATATATATATATATATTTATATATATATATATATATATATATTTATAATCCTAATGTCAATTTACAAATATTAATGTTGCATTATCAATCACTGCATTCGGCACAGACCCCAAAAATATCCGCACGTACGCACAGACCCGAAAATAACCGCGTGTACGCGGAGCGGCGTTACCGAAAACCGGCAGGGTTAGTGGTACCCCCCACTACCCTGCGGTCACTACAAGTGGCCGCAGGGGAGTGGAGGGGACCACGTGGCCCCGCCAACCCCTACGGGCCTGCATATGCAGGACCGCAGGGAGTGACGGGACCCGTGGTCCCCACCCCCTGGTTTTATATATATATTAATAAAACGAGATTGCCGTAGGAATTTTCGATGGAAGTTTTAACATTCGATTTAACATTTAAGTATTTTTGTGTATCGTTTTAAATTAAAATTAAATTAATTTCTTTTTCATGTACATTTGTTTAGTTAAATTTAATTTCCTTAAAATTAACAAGAGTTGAATTCAATGTATTATTTCAATTCCTTAGAGAAATGAATGGATTATTTGACCCATAATTTTTGGAGATAAGTAAAGTCTCATTATTATTCAATTTGGTCACTCATGAGAAATTTGTAACCTTATAACTAATTAAGTCTTGCGATAGAGAAAACATTTCTGCATTTTGAATATAAATGACGTTACTTTTGCATTGCATTATGATTAATTCGTATTTTTCATGCAATTACTCGTAAGTTCGCAATTATCATTACCATGCCAATACATGTATTAATCCAATTAATTGTAGAATAATGATATTCTTTGTTCAAATAGTATTTAAGGTTTAAATTATGTACATCCATTTCATAATTATATTCAAGTATGATGTTAGTTTAGAAAACTAAACAAATGGAGTTGGAAAACTAAAACTAGCAGCGTTCGGTATATACGGTGCCTCTGGGTCACGCTTACGGGTAATGCCGTCGTGTTGAACTACTGCACTTAACGCCTAATAAAGCTGCATTAACGACGTCTGTGGCATCGTCCCTATAAATCGTCGGGGAGTAATAAGGGACATTTGGAAGTTAAAAATCCAAGGGGCGGGTAATCCCTCTTGGATCGATAATTTAATAAGATAACTTTCAATTGAATTCCACATCCATTGAGATAAACCATAGTAAACCCTCTTAGGGATGGTCAAGTTAAGAGCTCTCGTGAAATTTACTTTATTTATTTATTTATTCACCTCGAAGGGATATTGGTGATTGAAATTGGGTGACGCTCATGATAAGAATTAGGTTCTAGTTATTTTGTTTAGGCCACAAGCAATAGGCCATCTTGAGCCTTCGCTTAAGTGCTACCTTCGTGGGTAGCAACCGCAGAGAAACTGTCTGGGACACTGACCCTAGAAAGGGTTGCGTACCCACAAAAATCAGTTTACATCAAACCATAGATTAGAAGATAGAACTACATACTTTACGCCTTGATCCCACGCCGAAGTGGGTATGTAGGCAGTCTTGGGACGGAGTTGTCCCTCGTACTCAGGCGTTCATGGGTGGTGTCTAGGCTTGGTTGAGTAAGAATCCTAATTGAAAGATAAGATAATCAAACTTAATTCAATGCATACTCGGAAGGAATCCCGTATGGATTCGCTTGACTTCCCGAGGCTTTAAGCCAAATTCCGAGGCGGAATTCAAGCTTGTGTTATTTTTCTTATTACTCCTAAGGACGACGACCTCGGTGCATTCTTGTTAGAAGAATGTAGTACTTAGTGAGTGGCTCAGGACCCGAATGGTCCCGATGAGTCTAAGTCTCTGGCCAGAGCATCTCCTATCCCGTTTGGATAGATGCCTACCCCGTATGGGTAGATGCCTATCCCATATTGGATAGATGGAATTTACGTCCCGTATGGACAATTGCCTAACCCGTATGGTTAGAAGCTCATCCCGAATGGATGATTGCCCAATCCTATTTGGATGGATGCCCAGAGTATGCAATTGAATAAAACATAATAAAAGAAAAGAAAAAAAAATACTCAATTTTGTTGGGTTAATTTTGGTGGGTTATTACATGTGGTATCAGAGCAAAGGTTCAAATCTAGGCCTTGTGCTCACTTCAATTTATTCAGCTAAGGGAATGTTTTACAATAATAGGAAATTAAATTTTATTCTACAAAAAAGGAGAAACTAACTACATAATTTAACTTTCAGGTAAAACCTAGAATGGCAAGAGGAAGAGGAAGAGGGAGAGGAAGAGGAAGAGGAAGGGGTAATGGAAGACGTACTAGGAGTCAAAGGGAGGAAAACCATGAGGAAAACCATGAGGAAAACCATGAAGGAAACCATGAGGAAGATCATGAAGAGGATCGACACAACCTAGGTAATAACGGAGATGGGGTCCAAGCTATAATCGACCTTCTAACCGAACAAAGAGATAAAATCAACTTCCTGGAACAATCACTGCAGGACCTTAGGGAAAGGCAGAATGACTATGAGAATAGAAGTGGTACCGAGAATGGAAACCCTGGTAGCAATCAAGGAAATGTGATGGGTAATGGAAAGGAAAATAACATATTAGAACTCTCCAAGGATTTGAAGAAAATCACCCCTCCTAAGTTCGATGGGAGGCAGATTGGTGAAGGGGCTGAGAATTGGCTAAATGAAATGGAGAAATATTTTGAGCTAAGAGATTTCAGCGAAACAACTAAGGCTTTATGGGGCTCCTATCAACTCACAGGGGAGGCGGCTAGTTGGTGGACCAACACCAAGGAACAAAATGGGTATAACAGGGATACAATCACATGGGATCAATTTGTTCACCATTTTCGAGATAGGTGGCTTCCTCAATTGTTCTTTGATGAGAAAGTGACAGAATTCCATAACCTACGTCAAGGGTCCCTATCCATTCAACAATATTGGGATAAATTCGCCAAGTTGCTTAAGTATGTGCCTATGTACCAAAGGGATGAAGAAGGCCAAGCAAGGAAGTTCATTTTGGGGTTGAATACCAACATAGGGGCAGAGGTTGATATGCATGGACCCAGAAACATGAATGAAGTTCTTGAAAAGTCTCTAAGGCAAGAGAGGAAGATTCAAACACTAGCAGGACGAAACTATAATGGGAACCACTCATTTAAAAGGAAGCAAGAATTCAATGGAAACACTAATTTCAACAAGGGTCAAAGGAATAACTCTTCCGAAAGGAGACCACCGCCTAATCAATATCAGAGGAATGGAAATGATAATAACAGGGGCAACAATAATAGGGGCAATGATAACAGGGGCAATAATAACAGGGGCAATGATAACAGAGGCAACTATAACAGGAATGACCAGCAGAACAGGATAACTTATCCACCCAGGGGAAATGAAACAAGGAATGATCCCCCTAGAAATCAAGGTAGGAGAGGTCCTCCAGGCGGATGCTTTATGTGCGGGGAAAATCATTTTGCTAGAGACTGCCCCAGGATGCAAGGACAAATTAGAGCCAATCAACCCCAACAAGGGCCCCAACAGAGAATTCATGCAGCAGTTAGGAACCAAAGAAGAAGATACCAGAATGTTCCCGTGGAAACTACAGGTACACTATTTGAACAACCAATATCAATTCTAATTGACACTGGATCATCTGAATGTTTCATCTCACCTGAATTAGTGAACAAATATGCATTTAAAGTTAATCAAATGGAGTCATCATGGACGGTTCAATATGGGGATAAGGCAACTAGAGAAGTAACTAAGTGTTTACCAAGGGCAAAGGTACAATTCCCTGAGTTCGAAACAAGGGTAGATCTCTATGTGGCACCCTTAGGATTATATGATGTAATTATGGGAATGAGTTGGTTAGCAGACCATCAAGCTAATGTAGATTGTTATAGCAAAATTGTTGAATGTTTGGATGATGGGGGGGAAAGGGTCAAAATCCAAGGAAAGTTTAAACCCATTAATGTAGAAACTATCTCAGCAATGCAATTAAAGAAGGAAAGGAGAAGAGGAGGACAAATCTTTATGGTCGAAATTGATGAAGGGAAGGAGGAAAATACACCAACATTTGAAAATACCCCTTTCTTAAAAGAGTTTAGGGATGTTTTTCCAGAAGAACTACCCGGTTTACCCCCTAAGAGAAAGTTTGACTTTTCTATCGAAGTACTCCCAGGAGCTGAACCAGTATCAAAGGCACCTTACCGGATGAACACAACCGAATTACAAGAGCTCAAAATGCAATTAGAGGAACTCTTAGCTAAGGGATTAATAAGGCCAAGTGTATCACCATGGGGAGCGCCAGTTTTATTTGTTAAGAAGAAGGATGGAACCTTAAGGCTATGCATCGACTATAGGATGTTGAACAAAGTTACCATAAAGAATAGGTATCCCTTACCTCGCATAGAGGACCTTTTTGACCAAATGAAAGGAGCGGCAGTTTTCTCCAAGATAGATCTTCGGTCAGGGTACCATCAACTCAGAATTAAGGAAGAAGACATTCCAAAGACAGCTTTCAGGACGAGATATGGACACTATGAATTCACAGTAGTTCCTTTTGGAGTAACTAATGCCCCAGCTACATTCATGAACCTGATGAATAGTGTATTCCATGACTACTTGGATAAGTTTGTTTTGGTATTCTTGGATGACATTTTGATTTATTCTAGAAATGAAGAGGAACATTTAGCGCACCTACAGATTGTTTTGCAAAGATTGAGAGAACATAAGTTATATGGAAAATTGTCCAAATGCGCCTTCTTTGAGGAAAAGATTCACTATCTTGGGCATATAATATCAAAGGAAGGAATAGCAGTCGACCCAGATAAAATAAAGGCGATAGTAGAATGGCCAATCCCTAAGAATGTTTCAGAGGTAAGAAGCTTTATGGGGCTAGCAGGCTACTATAGGAGGTTTGTGGAAGGATTCTCTAAGATAGCAAATCCCATCACCTCGTTGCAACGGAAGGGCAAAAGGTTTGTATGGACCGAGCAAAGTGATAAGGCATTTCAAATCTTGAAGGGAAAACTAACTTCAGCACCCATTCTAAAGGTACCAGACCCAAATGGACACTTCACAGTTGTAACAGATGCTTCTACTGAAGGGTTAGGAGGGGTACTTGTCCAAGATGAAGGGGTAGTGGCTTATGAATCTAGGAAGCTAAAGACTCATGAAGTCAATTATGCACCCCACGACTTAGAGTTGGCAGCAATTGTGCATGCCCTGCAAAAGTGGAGACATTTCTTACTAGGGAAGCCCTTTGAGCTTAAGTCGGACAACCAAGGGCTAAAATACATCTTTACCCAACCTCACTTAAATGCCAGACAAAGAAGGTGGCTAGAGTTCTTAAGTGAATATGACTTTGAGATCGAATATATTAAGGGGAAAGAAAATAGGGTGGCAGATGCCTTAAGTAGGAGAAGACACTTGATGACTATAGCAACCTTCAAAACCTCTTTCAAAAAGCAAGTAATGGATGAACAAGGACATGACCCATGGTATGAGCAAGTCAAATTAACTATAAGACACAACCCGACCGACCCTAAGGTTGAAGGGTACACATTTGATGAAGATGGGCTACTCAGATACAATAACAGAATCTATGTTCCTAATTCAGGGAATTTAAGGGAAGTAGTTTTATCGGAGGCTCACAATGCCCCTTATTCAGGCCACCCAGGAGTTAACAAACTTTATGCAGATCTAAAGAAGTTATACTTTTGGCAAGGGTTGAAGAACGATATTGTCAAGTATGTAGCCAAATGTTTGGAGTGTCAAAGAGTAAAGGCAGAACATAGGCACCCAGCTGGATTGTTACAATCGCACGATGTACCCCAACATAAGTGGCAAGTTATTAGTATGGATTTTGTACAAGGGCTACCCATGTCACCTTCTAGGCATGATGCAATAATGGTGGTAATTGACAAGCTCACTAAGGTGGCACACTTTATACCACATTTATCCACACATATGACATGACAGCCCAAATTGAGGTGCCATATTACTTGGAAAAGAGCACGTCTTGTTCTAGGATCAAACACACTAGGGGAAAGGACCCAGTAGTCGTGCACCCTAACTTCACGCTTCTCAAAATCCTACTTGGAAATTTCGAATCACTCCGATTTTTTTACAGCAGCTTACTTGGCAAGTCCCCTGCTTATAACTAAGGTTTCAGGGCCACATCATCAAATATGATGCCACATCAGCATGCTTTTTGCCAAGGTGTCCAAAACAGCCCCAAAAAAAAGTGAGACCAATAGGCGTGCAAAAGAGACCCCAATAGTTGTGCAGCCGATGTGGCATCACCTGATTGGTTACTTTTTACAATATTAGTACATTTCTTAACAACTATTGGTACATTTCCTAACAACTGTTGGTACATTTCCTAACAAAAATTGATATTTTTTGTTTCAAACAATAGATTTTATTTGTTCAATTTTTGGAACAAAAGGTATCAACAACCCTCACAACAATTGGAACATGCTCAACTACTGGGTCCTTTCCCCTACATAGGAAAATAGTTGCATACTTATAATTTTACTTAGTTAAAGGCGACGACTTCTAAATTTAAGACAACAAATTAGCAAGGTTACCCAATATAGTTTGAGTTATCTAAAATAGCAGTCAGCAAAAGGTTTAATGAAAAGCAACAAATGTTGTGTCAACAAAAATCAACTTACAGATTAGACACAAGATCAAAAAAAAAAAAATCTACAATAAATTGGAAGGACAAGTAGTATCCACAAATTACACTAAAAGCCAAGTAAAATGAGAAACAAAAAAATAAAGAAATCTTTGAAAATGTATCTAAATCCATTGATTTAAATATATTATCAATTGATAAATAGCGACATTTCAACATCTCCAAATTTGCGCAACATAGATTGGAAAAATACTTCAAAACTTCAAACTAAGGCATTTAAGAATTCAAACTCTATTTAAATTCAACCAACTCAACAATTGGTAATCTACAAGATTTCAACAGCCCCGTATTTGCGATGTATGCACTAAATAAATAAATAATCAAACAAGAAATGTTAAGAGCTCTTTGAAATCCCATCTAAATTCACTAATTTGACTAAATTAATGATTGATGTTTTACTATGATTTTCTTTTTTTTTCTTTTTTTTCTTTTTTGTGAATATGTTTTACTATGTTATGATGTCACCATTCTCATAATGCCTACACAAATAAAGAATTTAAAATAGAAAAAACATAATAATACAATTTTTTAAAGAATTCTCGAACCCCCTACAAGAATTGATTCAACTAAAATTTCAAGAAAAAGATAAGAAGTAGACGTATGTCTGACCACCCTAATCACAATCAAATAATAATATTTTTTATAATATTTATAATATAAGTATTAGACTCATGTTTGGATGTGACACATTTTTTTATAATTTTTTATAAAGTAAATAATTATTTATAAATTTTTTACTACAACTTTTCAAAAATTCAGAAACTCTTACATCTGACCACCTTAACTTGGACAAAATTTTATGAAATTCAATTTTTTTTTAATTTTTCCATATAGTAGACGAAGCATAGGATGTGATGCATGTTTCAGACTCAAAAAATGTTATACCATTTGAAAGTATGAATGTTTTTCAATCAATCAGGACTATTGCCAGAATTCAATTAGAAAATAAATAATAATAATTTATTAAAGTCGAAATAAGACAAGCCTTATATTGTTGGAAAGCTGAGAACGTCCTTAAAAAACCATTTTCATTTTATCAATTTTGGCTACAAAAAAAGTCATCAGCCACTAGTGTAAAGTTTGGAAAATCAAGGAATACTAAAAAACATGTTTTTTCAGTTGACTTTCAAGGCTTGTCACTTCCAAGCCAAATCCCAAAGCGTTCCTGAGCCAAATTTTAAATTTGAAATTTGTACAACAAAAATCGGATATGCGATAAATATTCGATAAAAATGGATAAGTAAATTCACTAACTAAATTTGCACATAATTAATCTATTGTTTATTAATGTAAAGACGTCAATCTAGGATCTAACCCTAAACTACTCTTTATTCATAAATAAACTTAACATTTCAATCTCTAAGCATATTTTATACAAGATATAAGCAAACATCAAATATATATTAATAATGCACATGACTAATACAATATCCAATACTAAGAAGTTCTTATTTCCTACTTAGGCTTCCAAATTGCCTTAAGAATATAAAAGAAGATACATCTGTCGATCTTTAGTCTGGATCGCTTCCTTCTGTATTTTGAACGCAGATGAGAACAAGAATCAAGTGCTTTTTCCGTCCAACCTTGAAGCTTATGCTTCCCCAGAATTCTTGGTCAATCAAGAATACCCGACCCTGCACAAATTGGTTTAACCAAAGAATTTGAAAGCAAGAGGGAATCTGGTGCATGCCTAGATAATATATGCATTTTCATTTTTCCTACTTCATTCTAAGAAACAAGCATTCGCTATCATATTAGGATGTGGTATAGAGCATAAATAAGGAATTTCCATCTTTTTCTACAGATAATTCAAACAATAACTTGGCCAAGTATATGCCATGCACATCAAAATAATAGTTGGAAAAAGAAACTATTCTCCCTAAAACATCCACATTCGGCACCCGTCCCGAAAGGTAAATTTTTCTAACTCAAGCTTAACCCTAGCTTGATTCCCTCAAACCCAAATTCTATTGAGAATACAATCTTTCTTTTAAAACAAAAATAGAGATATCATTTTTGTTTACTAATCATTACTTGTCTAATATATCTATCGAAGACAATCTTTCATATTTTGGAAAACGATAAACTTTTATAAGCAATAATCTTAAAATCAATCTTTCGTCTAAAATAAAGTACATACAAAAGAAGGTGTTAAACATGTATGAAATTAATCTCATATGTAACCAAAAGTACGCAAACACATTCTAAAAATAGAATTAAAACTATTTATTTTTGTGTAAAATACGATATTAACATCATCTTTTCTCTAAATTATTTTCTTCTATTCCACAATGGTTTATAAAGCATTTCAAATGCGATATTAATAATTGATACCCATTTGGACGTACACATCTATTATCTAAACTTCCATTTCTACACATTTTATACCAAATTTAACAAATAAAATAAAACATAAACAAAGGATTCTAACCTTTTGGAATCTTAGATTGGATTGTAAGCTTTTGACCTTGTCATTCTTCGTCAAATGATTCCACACCTTGATCGCAAGTCTCTCTTTCTCTCCAACTATTCTTATCTCTATCCAACTATCTCTCTATCACTCAATCTCTACGATATTATCCAACTATCTCTCTATCCAACTATTCTTCCTCTATATCCAACTATTCTTCCTCTATATCAAACTATTCTAACCCTCCCTTCAAGAAATTATCACTCTTCTAATCTCGTGTAAGAAAGAATGAAAGAATGTGTGTGTGTATACGTCTATTTATTCTAATCTTTGTGTGTGTATACGTCTATTTATTCTAATCTTTGGCTATGTTTGCTACTATCCTCTAGGTCTTATTTACTGTTCCACTATTTCTATTGTCATGTGGTTGTAACTATAATCTCCACATAGTTCTATGAATTAAATACCACCCTCGATTTGTGGCAAGCTCGAGTCTTTTATTGTAAAAAACTTCCAACCATTTTAGTTGGAGCTTGATTGCTGCATGGAATCTATCGACTTCAGCTTATCCACCGTGTATTGGGTTTGCATGCCAAGTCTAAATCAATTTAAGTTCTTTTTATATGTGTCGATCAAGATAGATATCGTGGCTTATGTGTTTTACACGTTATTTACGTTTTAATAGTAGTAGTGGTAGTCGGTGATATCTCCCTTAAACTACGCCTACCTTAAACAACTTACCTTTAATTTGCCTCCCACCGTATTTGACTTGCGTTAAAGGTTTTGACAGCGGCTACCATGGGTGAAGGAAAACTGTTAACAAACTGACCAAAGCGGCTCTTCCTTTGGCTTCAAACGGTCGACTACTTTTTCAACCCGCCACCTTTATTAACATGTTTCATAAAGTGATATATAATATTATATTTGTTATATGGTTTTTCTTTTTTATGTTTTATAATTTATCTATAAATGACTTTTCATTAATATTTAAACATTAAACTTTGTTTTTAATAAATTCTTTGATAAACCTTTTCTTTGATTAAATATATATATCCGATTTTCATTACCTAATTTAATTTCATAAATACATATACAATATTTACAAATAGATGATGAAATTATTATTAGAATTCACACACACACACACACACACACACACACACACACAGACACACATAATGCGTATATATTTTTAATCTCAAATGATTACGTATATGTATAGACAAAATTCTTGACGAAGTCAAATTCACGATAATTGGATATTGATATATGTATATAATTGAATAAATTCCTCATATATATATATATATATATACTATTATTCAATTTACAAAATTTAAACTCGTAAGTACAATTTTCATACATTTATACATATCTAAAAAGAACATTAAACCTAGGGTCAATATTCATTTTTGAATCGTTTATACATTTTATCTCTTTTAACAATAAAGCATAATATTTCACAGTTACTTAGACAACTTAGATTTAATTCAAACACTACTCACATCATGCAATTAATGCACATGTATAAACATTTAAATCAATCTACTTCTCATTCCAAATTCATCATTTCAATTTGAACAAACACTCAAATAAGGTCATTTAAATCATCCATATTTTCAAGATGCAAATTATAAATCCTAATGTGGTGTGTGAGATATTCCCTTTTCCATCGAAGTCATTTAGTTAAAAGCAATTCTACCTAATTCATGTTCTCGCCTTCGACCTCCTTCACCTCATCCTGCATTACTTGCACTGAAAAATTTATCAGTATTGACAAACCCAAAAGAATATTGAATTTCATATCATTTGCAGGAGTAAAAAGCATACTATATTTCCTCATACTAGAATATGAATTATCTAATCTATTTTAAATTTCAAAATCACATTACATCTTTAAATTGCACAATATTAAATAAAACGATTCTTGCATCCTTCCCCTCTTGGAAGAGACATCGTCTTGATGTCTATGCCACTCATCAATATTCACAAAACCATAATATCTCACAAAATGTCAATCTTACCTCAAATTCAAATAATAATACCAAGAGCACACAGGCTATCCAAGTTTACATCATAAAATAATAATAATTGTTTCAAAGTATCCAAAATTAAATAGTAGTTATTTCCTAAGAAAGCAAATGAGGAAAATGACGGTCAATCGTCTCAGAATCCTCCCATGTAGCACTATCCTCATAATATTGGTCCCACTGAACCTTATACTGAGTGAAATCTCTGCTGCGTAGCTTCACACTACATTGATCTAGGATTCGGATGGGCTCCACTAGCACCACCCCTGGATCCTGAACCTGTAAGGATTGCCAATCAAGAATATGAGATGCATCAGCATTGTAAGGTTTCAATAAAGACACATGAAACACATTATGCATTCGAGCTAGAGCAGGGGGTAAAGCTAATCTATAAGCAACTGGATTGATAACCTCCAGGGCATTAAAGGGTCCCACATATCTTGGAGCCAATTTTGATGATTTTTCAAACGAGATAGAGCTCTTATGAGGTTTGACTCTCAAAAAGACTTTATCTCCTGCAACGAATTGTCTAAAAGTTCTATTTCGGTCAGCATAACTCTTCTGTTGGTCAGCTGCTTCCTTTAATCTACTCTTAATCAACACCATCTATTCATCCATTTCCTTGAGTAAATCTTGACCAATAATGATCCTATCCTCTAGTCTATCCCAACTGATAGGTGTGCGACATTTTCGCCCATAGAGTGCTTCAAAAGGTGCCATACCTATTGATGCATGAAAGGAGTTGTTATAAGAAAATTCAACTAAGGGCAAGTACTCCTCCCATTTGTACTGCTGATCCATGCAATACATTCTCAAAAGATCCTCCACTACCTGATTAACCCTTTCTGTTTGGCCGTCAGTCTGAGGATGATATGCTGAGCTAAAATTTAGCCTTGTTCCCAATGTTGCATTCAATGTTGTCCAAAATCTGGAAGTCATCATGGTATCCCTATCAGATATAATAGTTTTTGGAACTCCATGTAACCGAAAAATTTCTTGCACAAATTTCTTGGCAAGAAAAAATGATTCATCTTTTAGATTACCAAGTATGAAATGTGAAACTTTAGTCAACTTGTCCACCACTACTAAGATAGTATCATGCTTATTCTTACTCATCGGTAATCCTTAGATGAAATCCATACTGATTACCTGCCACTTGTATTCTGGTATAACATGCTAAAATAGAAGTCCTGCTGGATGAACACGTTCAACTTTTACTCTTTGACATTCTAGACATTGTGCTACATACTCAACCACTTCTTTTCGGAGTTTAGGCCAGAAATACAATGTTTTCAAATCAGCTACCATCTTTGTTATTCCAAGGTGTCCTGAATAAGGTGTATTGTGCATCTCAAGTAAGATCAACTTCCTCAACTCTCCTCCTTCTGGTATATACATCCTTCCTTGATATCTCAAAATACCCTTTGGTTCTATGTCATATCCATCATAGCGATGATCTGAAGAGTCTCTTTCCAAGGCTTGTTTAACTCTTATATAATGTTCATCTTCGGAAAGATTCTGCAACACTTGTTGCTTCAAATTTGTCCTTGTAATCATTGCAAATAGGTGTCTTCTTCTGCTGAGAGCATCAGCTACTCTGTTTTCCTTCCCTTGGATATATTCAATACCAAAGTCATACTCACTTAGAAATTCAAGCCACCTTCTCTGTCTTGCATTTAGGTTAGGTTGTGTAAAAATATACTTTAATCCTAAATGATCCGTTTTAAGCTCAAAAGGCTTCCCTAAAAGGTAATAACTCCACATTTGTAATGCATGCACAATAGCTAGTAGTTCTAAATGATGTGGAGCATAATTCATCTCATATTGCCTTAGCTTTCGTGATTCATATGCAACCACCATTCCTTCTTGCATCAATACTGCTCCCACACTTTCACCCGAGGCATCTGTAATTACTATAAAATGTCCGTTGGGATCTGGTATTGTTAATACTAGTGCTGTTGTCAATTTCTGCTTTAGGAGTTGAAATGATTCCTCGCATTTCTCAGTCCATTCAAACCATTTTTCCTTTTTCTAAAGTGAGGTAATTGGTGCCACTATCCCGGAAAATCCTTCCACATATTTTCTATAATATCCTGCAAGTCCCATAAAACTTCGAACTTCTGAAACATTCTGGGGCATTGGCCAATCTACTATTGCTTCTATCTTTGCAGGATCAACTGAAATTCCTTCGGCGGATATGGCATGACCTAAGTATTGCACCTTTTCCTGAAAGAAGGCACACTTAGAGAATTTCCCATAAAGTTTATGATCTCTCAAACGTTGCAAAACTATCCTCAGGTGCTTCTTATGTTCTTCTACATTCTTAGAAAATATCAATATGTCATCAATGAAGATTAAAACAAAGTTATCCAAGTATTCTCTGAAAATACTATTCATGAGGTTAATGAATGCTACTGGGGCATTAGTTAAACCAAATGGTACAACTGTGAATTCATAGTGCCCATACCTTGTTCGGAATGCAGTTTTAGGAATATCTTCATCCTTAATCCTTAACTGATGATATTCGGATCTAAGATCGATCTTGGAAAATACAGATGCACCTTTCATTTGATCAAATAATTCATCTATCCTTGGTAGAGGATATCTATTTTTGATGGTTACTTTATTCAACATCCTATAATCAATGCATAACCTCAAAGTACCATCTTTCTTCTTTACAAAGATCACTGGTGCACCCCACGGGGATACGCTTGGTCTAATAAAACCTTGCCTAAGCAATTCTTGCAATTGAGCCTTAAGCTCATACAGTTTTGTCGTTGTCATTCTATATGGAGCCTTAGATTGCCGCTCTATTCTAGGTAAGAGTTCTATAGAAAAATCAAACTCTCTCTTAGGTGGTAACTTGGTAAGATCTTCTGGAAAGACATCTAGAAACTCTGTAAGGACAGGATAATCTGTAGGACTTTTCTCTACTTTATTCAAATCATTAACCATGACAGCAATGATGGAACATCCTTTTCTTTGGCCCTTCTTAAGTTGCATTGCTGAAATGTATCTCAATTCAAGAGGACTTTGAGATCCGAAAATTTCAACGGAATTCCCAAAATCATCGATGCAACTAATGACCTTATTTTCACAGTTCACTATGGCTTTATGTTTAGTCAACCAATTAATACCTAAGATCACATCATATGATCATAGTGGTGCAACATAAAGGTTAACTTGGGTTTGGAAACTAGGAAGTTCTAATTCACTACAAAATAGACAAGTATCTACCCTCTTTTCTACTCGATTTCCATACTGAACCATCCAAGAATTTGAAATATAACCAGGTTTAATAGATATTCTAGAAACTACTTGTGATTCAATAAAACATTCAGTGGCTTCTGTATCTATTAAAATATAAACTGATTGTCCAAAGAGCTTACCCGTAATCTGGATAGCTGCAGCTTGGAAATCATCTTGACGATTGTCGACAGCAGTGTGAATCTGATGTTGAGGGGCTCCTTGCTAATATGATCCTCTCTGTGTTGGGGTACGTTGTGGACAATTGGAGGCATATTGACTACCTCCACAATTATAACACCCATCCCTAGGACCAGGATGGCCACCTGACCTTCCTCTGTCCATATTTTGTCGAGCATTGGTGTTATTGTTTGCTTTCTTATTTCCATCCTTATTTGCTCTTCCTTTTTCTTGGGTGTTGGGTCCCCTCTTAAGATTTCTTATCTATTGATTGTTGCTGTTGTAATTCCTTTGGAAATTTCTATTCCCAAAATTCGGTCGGTGGTTCTCATTCTTTCGGAGGTTCCCCAACTGCTGTAACTTCTGCTCTTGCTTAGTCACCTTTTCAAATACCTCCACCATAGTTAATGGGTTATAGATATCCACCTCCGCTCCTATATGGGTTCTTAATCCCAAAATGAACTTCCAAATGCGGAACCTTTCATCCATCTGGTATTGCGGAACATACTTAAGGAGATTGGTAAATTTCTCCCAGTACTGTGTTACCGACATACTACCTTGAGTAAGGTTTTGAAATTCTATCATCTTCTTGTCGAAGAATAATTGTGGAAGCCACCTTTTCCTCAAGGATTGTAAAAACTTATCCCAAGTGATCTCTCTTGGTTGTAGTTTCCTTTTTGATTTTTCATTGTCCCACCAAGTAGCAACTTCACCAGACAACTGATAAGCAGCCCAAACTACCTTGGTTTCATTTGACATATTGCGGAGACCAAAATATTTCTCCATTTCAATTACCCATGCTTTTGTACCATCGCCAATTTTTTTTCCATCAAACTTTGGTGGGGCTATCCTTTTCAAATCCTTTGCTAGCTCTTCTTCTATTTTGGCTTGGTTGTTGGGTTGCTCCTCAACCCTTGGGGCTTCCTGTCGGACTTCTTCGACCCTTCTAACCTCTTGTTCGAGATCATTCATCCTTGCACTTTGCTGATTGAGCAGATCAAGAATTTGATCTAACCTTTCGTTCCCATTACTTGATCCAGCCCTTGTGGTTCTTGAGCCATATCTATTTATTAATTCTGCAACAAGGATATATTGATAATTCTTAGCGATAAGAGATATATTTGCTATGTTATGTCTTTCATAACTTTTATAATATTCCATAACTTATAGCCTTATAAAGCAACTAGAGAATTTAATACTCCTATTGAATAATTAAGAAAAACAATATAAATTTAAAATATAACAATATCAAATAATTTCATTCTACTTCTTTCCCATTTACTATATAAGTTAGGTTCCAAGTATATATATAGATATTATTAAGGAATACACTATTTTTAACTCAAAATACAATAGAAGACATCTTTATTTGATAATAGAAGAGGATACATCTTTATTTTATAGTAGAAGAGAATACATCTTTATTTTATAGTAGAAGGGATTACATCCTTCTTCAGTAACAGAATGAAAGACATTTTATTGAAGTGTTGTAACACGTTACATCACTCATCGAGAGGAGTCAAGGGAGTGGATTCTTTCGACTCATTTGGACTTAATGGGGTATATCCTTCCGATTCAGTCTCACTTAGAGGGGTATAGCCCTCAGATTCCTCTAAACTGGTCACTATTGGCCTGATAGGTGAATATTCCAACTCAGGCTCTTTTTCTTGTTCAGGGATATTCTTCTCAGTATGACATCCGGTAGGGTCCTTTCCTATTACAATACTCTTTTCTGGGACTGGTTTTTCTTCAAAAGGGGCATCATCCAAAACCGGCTTAACAGGTGATTGAGGATCCTTTTTAACCCTCAAGTAATGGGCATACCCTGCTACTGACTTTTGGGCTGTCTGCTTGGTACGAACCATTTCTGTAAAACATAAAGCTATTAATTTCCAGATTTTTCTGACCGAAGTGACTCATATAGGTCCTTGGGTTATAAACCTATGCTCTGATACCAAAATGTAAAGACGTTAATCTAGGATCTAACCCTAAACTACTCTTTATTCATAAATAAACTTAAAATTTCAATCTCTAAGCATATTTTATACAAGATATAAGCAAACATCGAATATATCATAATAATGCACATGACTAATACAATATCCAATACTAAGAAGTTCTTATTTCCTACTTAGGCTTCCAAATTGCGTTAAGAATATACAAGAAGATGCATCCGTCGATCTTTAGTCTGAGTCGCTTCCTTCTGTCTTTTGAACACAGACGAGAACAAAAATCAGGCGCTTTTTCTGCCCAACCTTGAAGCTTACGCTTCCCTAGAATTCTTGGTGAATCAAGAATACCCGACCCTGCACGAATTGGTTTAACCAAAGAATTTGAAAGCAAGAGAGAATCTGGTGCATGCCTAGATAATATATGCATTTTCATTTTTCCTACTTCATTCTAAGAAACAAGCATTCGATATCATACTACGATGTGGTAGAGAGCATAAATAAGGAATTTCCATCTTTTTCTATAGATAATTCAAACAATAACTCTGCCGAGTATATGCCATGCACAACAAAATAATAGTTGGAAAAAGCAACTATTCTCCATAAAACATCCACATTCGACACCCGTCCTGAAAGGTAAATTTTTCTAACTCAAGCTTAACCCTAGCTTGATTCCCTCAAACACAAATTCTATTGAGAATACAATCTTTCTTTTAAAACAAAAATAGAGATATCATTTTTGTTTACTAATCATTACTTGTCTAATATATCTATCGAAGACAATCTTTCATATTTTGGAAAACGATAAACTTTTATAAGCAATAATCTTAAAATCAATCTTTCGTCTAAAATAAAGTACATACAAAAGAAGGTGTTAAACATGTATGAAATTAATCTCATATGTAACCAAAAGTACGCAAACACATTCTAAAAATAGAATTAAAACTATTTATTTTTGTGCAAAATACGATATTAACAACATCTTTTCTCTAAATTATTTTCTTCTATTCCACAATGGTTTATAAAGCATTTCAAATACGATATTAATAATTGATACCCATTTGGACGTACATATCTATTATCTTAACTTCCATTTCTACACATTTTATACCAAATTTAACAAATAAAATAAAACATAAACAAAGGATTCTAACCTCTTGGAAACTTAGAGTGGATTGTAAGCTTTTGACCTTGTTGTTCTTCATCAAATGATTCCACACCTTTATTGCAAGTCTCTCTTTCTCTCCAACTATTCTTATCTCTATCCAACTATCTCTCTATCACTCAATCTCTACGATATTATCCAACTATCTCTCTATCCAACTATTCTTCCTCTATATCCAACTATTCTTCCTCTATATCAAACTATTCTAACCCTCCCTTCAAGAAATTATCGCTCTTCTAATCTCGTGTGAGAAAGAATGAAAGAATCTGTGTGTGTATACGTCTATTTATTCTAATCTTTGGCTATGTTTGCTGCTATCATCTTTGTCTTATTTACTATTCCACTATTTCTATTGTCATGTGGTTGTAACTATAATCTCCACACAGTTCTATGAATTAAAGACCACCCTCGATTTGTGGCAAGCTCGAGTCTTTTATTGTTAAAAACTTCCAACCGTTTCAGTTGGAGCTTGATTGCTGCATGGAATCTGTCAACTTCAACTTATCCACCATGGATCGGGTTTGCATGCCAAGTCTAAATCAATTTATGTTCTTTTTATATGTGTTGATTAAGATAGATATTGTGGTTTATGTGTTTTACACTTTATTTATGTTTTAATAGGAGTAGTGGTAGTCGGTGATATCTCCCTTAAACTACACCTACCTTAAACAACTTACCTTTAATTTACCTCCCCCCGTATTTGACCTGCGTTAAAGGTTTTGAGAGCAGCTACCGTGGGTGAAGGAAGACTGCTAACAAACCGACCAAAGCGGCTCTTCCTTTGGCTTCAAACGGTCGACTACTTTTTCAACTCGCCACCTTTATTAACATGTTTAATAAAGTGATATATAATATTATATTTGTAATATGGTTTTTCTTTTTTATGTTTTATAATTTATCTTTAAATGACTTTTCATTAATATTTAAACATTAAATTTTGTTTTTAATAAATTCTTTGATAAACCTTTTCTTTGATTAAATATATATATCTGATTTTCATTACCTAATTTAATTTCATAAATACATGTAGCGTCCTAAAATTGCGACACTTGCAATTTCGACTGCATTTCGGTCTTCACGATGGCGACGCAACACGCAACCTGAATGGAGACCCTGAAACTTGCTCATGACACTGAAAACTGCATTTTTCAATTACCCTGGCCTGAACCTCCTTGCACCCTGATGTCCCGGGAGGTGGGACCAGAGCGCCCAGCGCGGACCAGGGCGCCCAGCGCCCTGGTCCCTGGGTCCTATTTTGGGCCCGGTCTCCTAAGGGGTCTCGGGTCTTTTTGTTTGCAAATTGGAAATTAACTTTCCTGGTCGGCCTAAGGTCGGGAAAATCAGTCTATCAGCCCTAAATGACAAGTATATAAACTACATTTTCCTCTTTCATTTGGGATATGAAGGAAAAGGCGTGGAAACTATACTCAAGCATTCAAGCATTCAAGCATTCTTTCAAGCAATTGATCATTTCAAGTCTCCATTCAAGGCTAAGTGTTGCATTCAAGACAAGGATTCAACCATTGAAGAGGAGATCACATACAACATATTACTACAACATACAACATACAACATCTAAACCTTCGCACATAAGGATACCAACATCCTTAGAACAAGGTATTAGTACTTGTTTTACATACATTTACATTTACAACACTTGCTCATTTTTTGGTTAATTCCAAAACCGGGGTTTGACCTAAAGGCAAACCCGTAATCCCTAACCCCCCAATCGTCTTCGCTTTTCTGTGTGTAGGTTGCAGGTACGCGGCTGAAATTGAAGATCTGGAATCCTTGTGCAGAGACGAACAGATCCCCCTTCGTTTTGCGGATTTTTCGGAGGACCGTGGCGCCGGGCGCCATCGTCCCGACAACTTTTGCTCAAATTTGCAGGACAGCGCCGTATCGACATTTTACTGCTAATTCCAGGTCCGCAGCTTCATCCTATAACCCGAACTCAGTTTATAAGCGAATCTTTATGACTTTCTATGCATGCTTAGCTTAATTTCCTTAACAACATTCTTTACAAAAGAGGGTAGCCTTGCTTTCCTAACCCTTGAAATTCATTTAGCATCCAATCTTACATTGTGTGGGATTGGATCTTATGAGTTTCAACCCCTCTTTTGAATGTAAAGTCTCTCCCCTAAGTGAAAAACCATCGAATCCTAGCGAACCTCCCTTCTCTCTCCTCGGAGTCGGAAGAGGGGAGAACAACTAGGGTTTGATCGCGATTTTTCCGCTTTACAATACATATACAATATTTACAAATAGATGATGAAATTATTATTAGAATTCACACACACACACACACACATAATGCGTATATATTTTTAATCTCAAATGATTACGTATATGTATAGACAAAATTCTTGACGAAGTCAAATTCACGATAATTGGATATTGATATATGTATATAATTGACTAAATTCCTCATATATATATATATTATACTATTATTCAATTTATAAAATTTAAACTCATAAGTACAATTTTCATTCATTTATACATATCTAAAAAGAACATTAAACCTAGGGTCAATATTCATTTTTGAATCATTTATACATTTTATCTCTTTTAACAATAAAGCATAATATTTCACAATTACTCAGACAACTTAGATTTAATTCAAACACTACTCACATCTTGCAATTAATGCACATTTATAAACATTTAAATCAATCTACTTCTAATTCCAAATTCATCATTTCAATTTGAACAAACACTCAAATAAGGTCATTTAAATCATCCATATTTTCAAGATGCAAATTATAAATCCTAATGTGGTGTGTGAGAGATTCCCTTTTCCATCGAAGTCATTTAGTTAAAAGCAATTCTACCATATTCATGTTCTTGCCTTCAACCTCCTTCACCTCATCCTGCATTACTTGCACTCAAAAATTTAACAGTATTGACAAACCCAAAAGAATATTGAATTTCATATCATTTGCAGGAGTAAAAAGCATACTATATTTCCACATACTAGATTATGAATTATCTAATCTATTTTAAATTTCAAAATCACATTACATCTTTAAATTGCACAATATTAAATAAAACGATTCTTGACATCCTTCCCCTCTTGGAAGAGACATCGTCTCAATGTCTTGCCACACATCAATATTCACAAAACCATAATATCTCACAAAATGTCAATCTTACCTCAAATTCAAATAATAATACCAAGAGCACACAGGCTATCCAAGTTTACATCATAAAATAATAATAATTGTTTCAAAATATCCAAACTTAAATAGCAGTTATTTCCTAAGAAAGCAAATGAGGAAAATGACGGTCAATCGTCTCAGCATCCTCCCATGTAGCACTATCCTTAGAATATTGGTCCCACTGAACCTTATACTGAGTGAAATCTCTGCTATGTAGCTTCACACTATGTTGAGCTAGGATTCGGATGGGCTCCACTAGCAACACCCCTAGATCCTGAACCTGTAAGGATTGCCAATCAAGAATATGAGATGCATCAGCATTGTAAGGTTTCAATAAAGACACATGAAACACATTATAGATTCGAGCTAGAGTAGGGGGTAAAGCTAATCTATAAGCAACTGGATTGATAACCTCCAGTACATCAAAGGGTCCCACATATCTTGGAGCCAATTTTGATGATTTTCCAAACGAGATAGAGCTCTTATGAGGTTTGACTCTCAAAAAGACTTTATCTCCTGCAGCGAATTGTCTAAACGTTCTATTTCGGTCTGCATAACTCTTCTGTTGGTCAGGTGCTTCCTTCAATCTACTCTTAATGAATAGCATCTGTTTATCCATTTCCTTGAGTAAATCTGGACCAATAATGATCCTATCTTCTGGTCTATCCCAGCTGATAGGTGTGTGGCATTTTCGTCCATAGAGTGCTTCAAAAGGTGCCATACCTAATGATGCATGAAAGGAGTTGTTATAAGAAAATTCAACTAAGGGTAGGTACTCCTCCGATTTGTACTGTTGATCCATGCAATACATTCTCAAAAGATCCTCCACTACCTGATTAACCCTTTCTGTTTGGCCGTCAGTCTGAGGATGATATGCTGAGCTAAAATTTAGCCTTATTCCCAATGTTGCATTCAATGTTGTCCAAAATCTAGAAGTCAACCTAGTATCCCTATTAGATATAATAGTTTATGGAACTCCATGTAACCAAAAAATTTCTTGCACAAATTTCTTGGCAAGAACAAATGATCCATCTTTTAGATTACCAAGTATGAAATGTGAAACTTTAGTCAACTTGTCCACCACTACTAAGATAGTGTCATGCTTATTCTTACTCATCGGTAATCCTTGCATGAAATCCATACTGATTACTGGCCACTTGTATTCTAGTATAACATGCTAAAATAGAAGTCCTGCTAGATGAACATGTTCAACTTTTACTCTTTGACATTCTAGACATTGTGCTACATACTCAACCACTTCTTTTCGGAGTTTAGGCCAGAAATACAATGTTTTCAAATCGGCTACCATCTTTGTTATTCCAAGGTGTCCTGAATAAGGTGTATTGTGCATCTCATGTAAGATCAACTTCCTCAACGCTCCTCCTTCTGGTATATACATCCTTCCTTGATATCTCAAAATACCCTCTGGTTCTATCTCATATCCATCATAGCGATGATCTGAAGAGTCTCTTTCCAAGGCTTGTTTAACTCTTATATAATGTTCATCTTCGGAAAGATTCTGCAACACTTGTTGCTTCAAATTTGTCCTTGTTGTAACCATTGCAGATAGGTGTCTTCTTCTGCTGAGAGCATCAGCTACTCTGTTTTTCTTCCCTTGGATATATTCAATACCAAAGTCATACTCACTTAGAAATTCAAGCCACCTTCTCTGTCTTGCATTTAGGTTAGGTTGTGTAAAAATATACTTTAATCCTAAATGATCTATTTTAAGCTCAAAAGGCTTCCCCAAAAGGTAATACCTCCACATTTGTAATGCATGCATAATATCTAGTAGTTCTAAATCATGCAGAGCATAATTCATCACATATTGCTTTAGCTTTCATGATTCATATGCAACCACCTTTCCTTCTTGCATCAATACTGCTCCCACACCTTCACTCGAGGCATCTGTAATTACTACAAAATGTCTGTTGGGATCTAGTATTGTTAATACTGGTGTTGTTGTCAATTTCTGCTTTAGGAGTTGAAATGATTCCTCGCATTTCTCAGTCCATTGAAACCTTTTTTCCTTTTTCTGAAGTGAGGTAATTGGTGTCGCTATCCTGGAAAATCCTTCCACATATTTTCTATAATATCCTGCAAGTCCCATAAAACATTGAACTTCTAAAACATTCTGGGGCATTGGCCAATCTACTATTGCTTCTATCTTTGCAGGATCAACTGAAATTCCTTCGACGGATATTACATGACCTAAGTATTGCACCTTTTCCTAAAATAAGGCACACTTAGAGAATTTCCCATAAAGTTTATGATCTCTCAAATGTTGCAAAACTATCCTCAGGTGCTTCTTATGTTCTTCTTCATTCTTAGAATAGTTCAATATGTCATCAATGAAGATTAAAACAAAGTCATCCAATTATTCTCTAAAAATACTATTCATGAGGTTCATGAATGTTGCTGGGGCATTAGTTAAACCAAATGGTACAACTGTGAATTCATAGTGGCGATACCTTGTTCGGAATGCAGTTTTAGTAATATCTTCATCCTTAATCCTTAACTGATGATATCTAGATTGAAGATCGATCTTGGAGAATATAGATGCACCTTTCATTTGATCAAATAATTCATCTATCCTTGGTAGAGGATATCTGTTTTTGATTGTTACTTTATTCAACATCTTATAATCAATGCATAACCTCAAAGTACCATCTTTCTTCTTTACAAAGATCACTGGTGCACCCCACGGGGATATGCTTGGTCTAATAAAACCTTGCCTAAGCAATTCTTGCAATTGAGCCTTAAGCTCATACAGTTCTGTCGTTGCCATTCTATATGGAGCCTTAGATTGCGGCTCCATTCTAGGTAAGAGGTCTATAGAAAAATCGAACTCTCTCTTAGGTGGTAACTTGGTAAGATCTTCTGGAAAGACATCTAGAAACTCTGCAAGGACAGGATAATCTGTAGGACTTTTCTCTACTTTATTCAAATCATTAACCATGACAGCAATGATGGAACATCCTTTTCTTTGGGCCTTCTTAAGTTGCATTTCCGAAATGTATCTCAATTCAAGAGGACTTTGATATCCAAAAATTTCAACGGAATTCGCAAAATCATCGATGCAACTAATGACCTTATCTTCATAGTTCACTATGGCTTTATGTTCAGTCAACCAATTAATACCTCAGATCACATCATATGATCCTAGTGGTGCAACATAAAGGTTAACTTGGGTTTGGAAACTAGGAAGTTCTAATTCACTACAAAATAGACAAGTATCTACCCTCTTTTCTACTCGATTTCCATACTGAACCATCCAAGAATTTGAAATATAACCAGGTTTAACAGATATTCTAGAAACTACTTGTGGATCAATAAAACATTCAATGGCTTCCATATCTATTAAAATATAAACTGATTGTCTAAAGAGCTTACCCGTAATCTGGATAGGTGCAGCTTGGAAATCATCTTGACAATTGTCGACAGTAGCGTGAATCTGATGTTGAGGGGCTCCTTGCTAATATGATCCTCTCCGTGCTAGGGTACGTTGTGGACAATTGGAGGCATATTGACTCCCTCCACAACTATAACACCCATCCCTAGGACCAGGATGGCCACCTGACCTTCCTCTGTCCATATTCTGTCAAGCATTGGTGTTATTGTTTGCTTTCTTATTTCCATCCTGATTTGCTCTTCCTTTTTCTTGGGTGTTGGGTCCCCTCTTAAGATTTCTTATCTGTCGATTGTTTCTATTGTGATTCCTTTGGAAATTTCTATTCCCAAAATTTGGTCGGTGGTTCTCATTCTTTCAGAGGTTCCCCAACTGCTGTAACTTCTACTCGTGCTTAGTCGCCTTTTTAAATACCTCCACTAGAGTTAATGGGTTATGGATATCCACCTCTGCTCCTATAAGTGTTCTTAATGCAAAAATGAACTTCCAAATGCGAAACCTTTCATCCATCTAGTATTGCGGAACATACTTAAGGAGATTGGTAAATTTCTCCCAGTACTGTGTTACCGACATACTACCTTGAGTAAGGTTTTGAAATTTTGTCATCTTCTTGTCGAAGAATAATTTTGGAAGCCACCTTTTCCTCAAGGATTGTAAAAACAAATCCCAAGTGATCTCTCTTGGTTGTAGTTTCCTTTCTAAGTTTTCATTGTCCCACCAAGTAACAGCTTCACCAGACAACTGATAAGCAGCCCAAACTGCCTTGGTTTCATTTGACATATTGCGGAGACCAAAATATTTATCCATTTCAATTACCCATGCTTCTGCACCATCACCAATTTTTTTTCCATCAAACTTTGGCAGGGCTATCCTTTTCAAATCCTTTGCTAGCTCTTCTTCTATTCTGGCTTGGTTGTCGGGTTGCTTCTCAACCCTTGGGGCTTCCTGTCGGACTTCTCCGACCCTTCTAACCTCTTGTTCGAGATCATTCATCCTTGCACTTTGTTGATTGAGCAGATCAAGAATTTGATCTAACCTTTCATTCCCATTACTTGATCCCGCCCTTGTGGTTCGTGAGGCCATTTCTATTTTTTAATTTTGCAATAGGGAGATATTGATAATTCTTAGTGATAAGAGACATATTTGCTATGTTACGTCTTTCGTAACTTTTATAATATTCCCTAACTTATAGCCTTATAAAGCAACTAGAGAGTTTAATACTCCTATTGAATAATTAAGAAAAACAATATAAATTTAAAATATAACAATATCAAATAATTTCATTCTACTTCTTTCCCATTTACTATATAAGTTAGGTTCCAAGTATATATATATATATATATATATAGATATTATTAAGGAATACACAATTTTTAACTCAAAATACAATAGAAGACATCTTTATTTGATAAAAGAAGAGTATACATCTTTATTTTATTGTAGAAGAGAATACATCTTTATTTTATAGTAGAAGCGATTACATCCTTATTCGATAATAGAAGGAAAGATATTTTATTGAAGTGTTGTAACACGTTACATCACTCATCGAGAGGAGATGGGGGAGTGGATTCTTCCAACTCATTTGGACTTAATGGTATATCCTTCCGATTCAGTCTCACTTAGAGGGGTATAGCCCTCAAATTCCTCAGAACTGATCACTATTGGCTTGATAGGTGAATATTCCAACTCAGGCTCTTTTTCTTTTTCACGGATATTCTTCTTAGTATGACATCTGGTAGGGTCCTTTCCTATTACAATACTCTTTTCTGGGACTGGTTTTTCTTCAAAAGGGGTGTCATCCAAAACTAGCTTAACAGGTGATTGAGGATCCTTTTTAACCCTCAGGTAATGGGCATATCCTGCTACTGACTTTTGGGCTGTCTGCTTGGTTCGAACCATTTCTATAAAACATAAAGCTATTAATTTCCAGATATTTCTTAGCAAAGTGACTCATATAGGTCCTAGTGTTATAAACCTATGCTTTGATACCAAAATGTAAAGACGTCAATCTAGGATCTAACCCTAAACTACTCTTTATTCAAAAATAATCTTAAAATTTCAATCTCTAAGCATATTTTATACAAGATATAAGCAAACATCGAATATATCATAATAATGCACATGACTAATACAATATCCAATGCTAAGAAGTTCTTATTTCCTACTTAGGCTTCCAAATTGCCTTAAGAATATACAAGAAGATGCAATCATCGATCTTTAGTCTGAGTCACTTCCTTCTATCTTTTGAACGTAGATGAGAACAAGAATCAGGCGCTTTTTCTGCCCAACCTTGAAGCTTACGCTTCCCCAAAATTCTTGGTCAATCAAGAATATCCGACCCTGCACGAATTGGTTTAACCAAAAAATTCGAAAGCAAGAGGGAATCTGGTGCATGCCTAGATAATATATGCATTTTCATTTTTCCTACTTCATTCTAAGAAACAAGCATTCACTATCATACTAGGATGTGATAGAGAGCATAAATAAAGAATTTCCATCTTTTTCTACGGATAATTCAAACAATAACTCAGCCGAGTATATGCCATGCACAACAAAATAATAGCTGGAAAAAACAACTATTCTCCCTAAACCATCCACATTCGGCACCTGTCCTGAAAGGTAAATTTTTCTAACTCAAGCTTAACCCTAGCTTGATTCCCTCAAACACAAATTCTATTGAGAATACAATCTTTCTTTTAAAACAAAAATAGAGATATCATTTTTGTTTACTAATCATTACTTGTCTAATATATCTATCAAAGACAATCTTAAAATCAATCTTTCGTCTAAAATAAAGTACATACAAAAGAAGGTGTTAAACATGTATGAAATTAATCTCATATGTAACCAAAAGTACACAAACACATTTTAAAAATAGAATTAAAACTATTAATTTTTGTGCAAAATACGATATTAACAACATCTTTTCTGTAAATTCTTTTCTTCTATTCCATAATGGTTTATAAAGCATTTCAAATACGATATTAATAATTGATACCCATTTGGACGTACATATCTATTATCTAAACTTCCATTTCTACACATTTTATACCAAATTTAACAAATAAAATAAAACATAAACAAAGGATTGTAACCTCTTGGAAACTTAGAGTGGATTGTAAGCTTTTGACCTTGTCATTCTTCGTCAAATGATTCCACACCTTGATCGCATGTCTCTCTTTCTCTCCAACTATTCTTATCTCTATCCAACTATCTCTCTATCACTCAATCTCTACAATATTATCCAACTATCTCTCTATCCAAATATTCTTCCTCTGTATCCAACTATTCTTCCTCTATATCAAACTATTCTAACCCTCACTTCAAGAAATTATCACTCTTCTAATCTCATGTGAGAAAGAATGAAAGAATGTGTGTGTGTATACGTCTATTTATTCTAATCTTTGGCTATGTTTGCTGCTATCCTCTGGGTCTTATTTACTATTCCACTATTTCTATTGTCATGTGGTTGTAACTATAATCTCCACGCAGTTCTATGAATTAAATACCACCCTCAATTTGTGGCAAGCTTGAGTCTTTTATTGTTAAAAACTTCCAACCGTTTCAGTTGGAGCTTGATTGCTACATGGAATCTGTCGACTTCAGCTTATCCACCATGGATCGGGTTTGCATGCCAAGTCTAAATCAATTTAAGTTCTTTTTATATGTGTCGATCAAGATAGATA
Source organism: Cryptomeria japonica (assembly GCF_030272615.1). NCBI lineage: Eukaryota > Viridiplantae > Streptophyta > Pinopsida > Cupressales > Cupressaceae > Cryptomeria > Cryptomeria japonica. The sequence continues at coordinate 518,058,387 of NC_081410.1, read as the reverse complement.
TCGTAGCTTATGTGTTTTACACGTTATTTACGTTTTAATAAGAGTAGTGGTAGTCGGTGATATCTCCCTTAAACTACACCTACCTTAAACAACTTACCTTTAATTTGCCTCCCACCGTATTTGACTTGCGTTAAAGGTTTTGACAGCGGCTACCGTGGGTGAAGGAAGACTGTTAACAAACCGACCAAAGCGGCTCTTCCTTTGGCTTCAAATGGTCGACTACTTTTTCAACCCGCCACCTTTATTAACATGTTTAATAAAGTGATATATAATATTATATTTGTAATATGGTTTTTCTTTTTTATGTTTTATAATTTATCTATAAATGACTTTTCATTAATATTTAAACATTAAACTTTGTTTTTAATAAATTCTTTGATAAACCTTTTCTTTGATTAAATATATATATCCGATTTTCATTACCTAATTTAATTTCATAAATTCAGATACAATATTTACAAATAGATGATCAAATTATTATTAGAATTCACACACACACACACACACACACACACACACACACACACACATATATAATGTGTATATATTTTTATTCTCAAATGATTATGTATATGTATAGACAAAATTATTGACGAAGTCAAATTCACGATAATTGGATATTGATATATGTATATAATTGAAGAAATTCTTCATATATATATATATATATTATACTATTATTCAATTTACAAAATTTAAACTCGTACGTACAATTTTCACATATTTATACATATCTAAAAAGAACATTAAACCTAGGGTCAATATTCATTTTTGAATCGTTTATACATTTTATCTCTTTTAACAATAAAGCATAATATTTCACAATTACTCAGACAACTTAGATTTAATTCAAACACTACTCACATCATGCAATTAATGCACATGTATAAACATTTAAATCAGTCTACTTCTCATTCTAAATTCATCATTTCAATTTGAACAAACACTCAAATAAGGTCATTTAAATCATCCATATTTTCAAGATGCAAATTATAAATCCTAATGTGGTGTGTGAGAGATTCCCTTTTCCATCGAAGTCATTTAGTTAAAAGCAATTCTACCTGATTCATGCTCTTGCCTTCGACCTCCTTCACCTCATCCTGCATTACTTGCACTCAAAAATTTATCAGTATTGTCAAATCCAAAAGAATATTGAATTTCATATCATTTGTAGGAGTAAAAAGCATACTATATTTCCTCATACTAGATTATGGATGATCTAATCTATTTTAAATTTCAAAATCACATTACATCTTTAAATTGCACATTATTAAATAAAATGTTTCGTTGCAATTAATAGTTTAGTATAGTAATGGAGATTAGGGGGAGAGAGAGATAGAGAGATTAGGGGGAGAGAGAGATAGAGAGATTAGGGGAGAGAGAGAGAGAGAGAGAGAGAGAGAGAGAGAGAGAGAGAGAGAGAGAGAAATTAGGGGAGAGAAAGGTGGATATATAGATAGATATATATATATATATATATATATATATATAGAGAGAGAGAGAGAGAGAGAGAGAGAGAGAGAGAGAGATGCAAAGGGTGAAGGGAGAGAGAGAGATGGGGAGAGGAAAGGGAGAGAGAGAGAGATAGAGAGATTAGGGGAGAGGGAGAGAGAGATAGATTATGGGTTCTATGGTGTCCTAAGGGGTAATATTGTGTCCTACAATGCCTTAGGACACCATATAACCCCTTAAGACACCAAATTGTGTCGTTATGGGTCATATTGTATTCTAAGGGATCGTATTGTGTCATATGATCCCTTTAAGACACTATATGATCCCTTAGGACATAATATGACCCTTTACAACTATATGGTGTTGTTAGGGGTCATATGACCCTTATGACACCATATAGTGTCATTAGGGGTCATATGATGTCCTAAGGGGTCATATTGTGTCCTATGACCCCTTAGGACATAATATGACCCCTTAAGACACCATATTGGGTTGTTATGGGTCCTATGGTGTCCTAAGGGGTTATATTGTGTCCTACAACCCCTTAGGACACCATATGACCCCTTAAGACACCAAATTGTGTTGTTATCAGTCATATTGTGGCCTAAGGGGTCATGGGACACCATATGACCCCTAAGGACAACATACGACCCCTTATGACACCATATTGAGTCGTTATGGGTACTATGGTGTCTTAAGGGGTTATATTGTGTCCTACAACCCTTTAGGACCCCATATGATCCCTTAAGACACTAAATTGTGTCGTTAGGGGTGATATGGTGTCTTAATGGGTCATGGGGCATCATATGACCCCTAAAGAGAACATATAACCCCTTATGACACCATATTGGGTCGTTGTGGGTCTTATAGTGTCGTAAGGGGTCATATTGTATCCTATGACCCCTTACGACAACATATGACCCCTTAAGACACCATATTGGGTCGTTATGCATCCTATGGTGTCCTAAGGGGTCATATTGTGTCCTACGACCCCTTAGGACACCATATGACCCTTTAAGACACCAAATTGTGTCGTTATGGGTCATATGGTCTCCTATGGGGTCATGGGACACCATATAACCCCTATGGACAACATATGACCCCTTATGACACCATATTGGGTTGTTATGAGTCGTATGATGTCCATAGAGGTCATATTGTGTCTTGCAACCACTTAGGACACCATATGACCCCTTAAGACACCAAATTGTGTTGTTATGGGTCATACTGTGTCCTAAGGGGTCATCGGACACCATATAACCCCTAAGGACAACATATGACCCCTTATGACACCATATTGGGTCGTTATGGGTGCTATGGTGTCCTAAGGGATCATATTGTGTCATACGACCCCTTAGGACATTGTATGACCCCTTAAGACACCATATTGGATTGTTATGGGTCAGATGGTTTCCTAAGGGGTTATATTGTGTCCTACGACCCCTTACGATACCATAGGACCCCTTAAGACACCAAATTGTGTTGTTATGGGTCATATGGTATCCTAAGGGGTCATGGGACACCATATGACCCCTAAGGACAACAGATGACCCCTTATGACACCATATTGGATCGTTATGAGTCATATGGTGTCCATAGGGGTCATATTATGTCCTATGACTCCTTAGGACACCATATGACCCCTTAAGACACCAAAATTTGTCGCTATGGGCCATATTGTGTCCCAAGGGGTCATATGGTGTCCTAAGGAGTCATGGGACACCATATTACCTCTTAGGACAACATATGACCCCTTAAGCCACCATATTGGGTCATTATGGGTCTTGTGGTGTCTTAAGGGGTCATATTGTGTCTTACAACTCCTTAGGACATCATATGACCCCTTTAGACACCATATTGGGTCATTATGGGTCCTATGGTGTCCTAAGGGGTCATATTGTGTCCTACGACTCCTTAGGACACCATATGATCCCTTAAGACATCAAATTGTGTCGTTATGGGTCATATGGTGTCCTAAGGGGTCATGGGATACCATATGACCCCGAATGAGAACATACAAACCCGTATGACATCATATTGGGTCGTTACGAGTCATATGGTGCCCTAAAGGTTCATATTATGTCCTACGAGCCCTTAGGACACCATATGACCCCTTAAGAAACCAAATTATGTCATTATGGTTTATATTTTGTCCTCAGGTATCATATTGTGTCCTACTACTCCTTAGGACACCATATGACCCCTTAAGACAACATATTGGGTTGTTATGGGTCCTATGGTGTCCTAATGGGTCATATTATGTCCTACGACCCCTTAGGACATCATATGACCCCTTAAGACACCAAATTGTGTCGTTATGGGTTCTATGATGTTCTAAGGGGTTATGGTCTCTCTCTCTTTGTCTATCTCTCTCTCTCTCTCTCTCCTCGCCCCTGTCTATCTCTCTCTCTCCCCCTCTCTCTCCTTGCTATCCCCCCTCCCCCCTCTCTTGCCTAATCTCTCTCTCTCCCCTAATCTCTCTCTCCCCCTCTCCCTTAATCTCTCTCTCTCCCCCTCCCCTGATGTTTCTCTCTCTCTCTCTCTCATAATCTCTCTCTCTCTCTAAAATATGAGTAATAAAATCAGATATCACATTTTATCAGATATCTAATTTCTATCACTGCCATTAATGTGGCAACAGTAAAAAAAATGGCGCCAATGGGACATTTTTTGGGACCACAAATTTATACATTAAAATCCAATTTTTATACTATAATTGAACTATCCTTGTTTACCTCATCTCCACGTTTTCTCTTTGGATTTCTAGGACTCTTGATGTATGTCTTTGGTAGAGGAGGTATGTTTTCAATATTTTCATACACAACCTACATATGTTCACAAACATGACATTGATACAAGTTAGCATATAATTATCATTGATAATAACAAATTATATCTACTAAACACAAAATAAAATAAATACACATGTACTTGAGGCATCTCTTATTCTTCTTCATCTTCAATTATACTGGGTGTAGTCAACAAGGATGTGAAGCCAAGAATTCTCTATACATATACACAACAAGTATATGAAACTATCAATCTATGTCTAGACGTGTATAATCACTATAAGTTATTTAAACTATTCATTCAATCATATTTGCATTTAATTACCTTTCCATTGTCTCCAACTACACTACCAGATCCTAAATCACACAACCCCACACTCATGCTGCTTGTGCCCTACAAGAGTAAAATAAGATATACATGCAAGTTACTACATAATCTAATTAATACCAGTATAAATGATGAACATGTATGTATAGTAAAATACAAAAGACTAGGTACAATAATATATGTATCGTCAAGCTATCAAGGCCAAATGAAATGGCCGTCAAGGTGCCCTCCTAGATCTGTGTCAACTCCTCCTCAGTCATCAACTGCTAAATAGACCATGTAAATAAAAAATAGTACTTAATATTATCTAGATTATAAATATTCATTTAAAATATAGAATGAACTGTGAAAATACAAATCTTACCACTACATCATCAATGTATGATGAAGGTGCCTCCTTGCCTCTAGCATGCGAGGACTCCCTAGGGTATCCTCTAGTCTATTTTATAACATTTGGTGCATCGTGCATCTCATGCACCTCATAATCTGCACTGTGCGCAAGAGGATCAATGGGCTATCTAATTGGACCCAAGCATACGTGGTCGCCCATGACACAACTATGGGGCACACAAATGTGTGGAGCCAAGGAGGATGTGTCAGCGCGATCAGATGCACCACTACAATCAAAAGTAGGCTGAGCTACTGACCCAACCTGAGAAACCAAAAGGCTACTCAAAGAGTGAATAGCTGATATGGTCCATGATGTTGCCTCACAAATGATATCTGGATGCTGCAATGGAGGTGGGGGATCAATAGGAGGAGGGGGGACATATGGGCCCTGGACTACTCTGACTGCCCCAGGTCTATTTTGGGGCAAACCTAAACCCACACCTTGGAAAGGTTGGATGTCAAATTAGTTCACATGTTTTCTTAAAACAAACTCATCATACAATTTTTTTATGAAGTAGATGGGGACATCAAGATTGTTGTTGGGTGGTTTGTCGAAAACCATCCACCAATGATCCAAAAAGTTTTTCACAATACCATCATTTGTGCATCATTTAATAGAAAGTTTTATTTTTTGGGGGTCTACAGGTTGACTAGTGCGGGGATTCACAAACAATACAGTGATAGCAGCTTTGGATATCTCGAGATCCTTGATCTCCTTATAGGACAAGACATCCACATATTGTTCCCTCCTAGAATCTCGCCACAAAAGAGTGACATTGTGCTTCTTAGTGATGGTTTCCATACTCTTTATGATCGACGTGAGGGGATCAAACATTGGGTTTTGGCGAGGGATCATAGGATAGACATCTGCAATCCCCCTCAATTGGTTCAAATTTTGTGCAATTAAATCCTAAATTGAGGGGGGGTTTGGCAAAGGAGGGTTTGGTTGTTGCGGTTGTGGTTGATCAATGTTTTCACCGTTATCCCCCATTTTAACCTAATTGAATGTAAACAATTAAATTTAGTTAACAAATTTGATCAATTTTGTATTTGATTTTTAAAAAACCTAGTTTTCATGAAAAAACCATATTTTCAATGAAAAAACAAATAAACATTAAAAAAATACAAAAATTGAATGAAAATGATTGAAAACAATAAAAATCCTACCTTTTAATGTATTTTTTAGCAAATTTGGGTCAAATAACTGGATATGAGGTCCAACCGGATATCGGATTCCAAAAAAATCATGCAACCCATGGGTTAAAAATAACTCCTGGGCTGTCATAGTCCAATTATATTGTCTCAAAAAATCGGATATTCGATTTTTATACTTAAATTATTTTAAAATAACATTATATTATATAATATAATAATATATTATATAATACATTATTATATTATATAATACATTATTATATTATATAATATATTATTATATTATTATATTATATATTATGTAATATATTATTATATTATTATATTATATATTATAATATATTATATAATATTAGGTTATTCATAAGGTCTGAAATCCTAAATCAACTGATTTGATTGAGCCAGTGGTCATTAGTGATTCTTCTCCAACTTGAACAATCTGAGCCCACAAAGGGAAGGGAGTACAGGGCATCCTGTTTGAGATCATATCAGACATTGAATTCTAGTGATTACACAAACAACACCACTACCTTTGCCTTTGTAGGTTATGGATTGGATCTACTACTTGCCCAAGTAGAAACCATCACGGGTGCACAAGACAACCCTATCGCACTCAACATGACTCATGTGCGCACTACTGTCGCAACACCAAGTGCTTGAGTTGGCACATATCGCTAACCTACTTACAGATGGATGGGCCCTATAGATGTTACCTTTGTCTTTCCTATAGATGTTGCCTTTGCCCCTGTTATTATTATATTATATATTATATTATTATATTATATAATATATATATAATGTAATAATATATTATATATATAATATATTATTATATTATTATACAATACATATAATATAATATAATAATATATTATATAATATATTATTATATTATTATATAATATATTATTATATTATTATATAATATATTATTATATTATTATATTATATATTATAATATATTATATAATATTATTACATTATATAACTTATTTTTTAATTTAAAATTACCTATAAAAGTGGGATATCCGATTTTATTCGATATCCGGTTTGCTTAGGTGTTTACCATGCCAAGGTGTACTGACACCTAGGCCAAGCAAAAAGTCAAACATGGATTTTCACGTTTTTAGGTGAGTGGAGAAGGCTATTTTTTTCACATCGCCACTTTTTGTCCCCCCATGATCCTGTACTAACCCTTTTGTTGTGTTTTTTTGCACTGTAAGGCTAGCGGTCTGGCTGACCGCTAGTAGTAGCAACAACGACAACGCTAACTGCCAGCAGTAGTGGCCTCGCTGTCCGCCAGCGATAGCGACAATGATGACCGCCAGTGACAGTGGTTGCCCAATCCATCAACGGTTAACAAACTGCCGCTCACCGTCACTTTGACAACCTCACAGCTCTGCCCGCCTGCCACCACTGCGTCGCCCGTGCTTTGCCCATTGCATCGCTCTATTGGGCTACTTCACCCAGGAGCCACCGCTCCTCCATCAGGTGGGTGGATTTTTTCCCAAGTCCTTTCCTATAGGGGGGTTGACTTTTTTCTGATAACTTGAGCATACAGAGTCTATTTTTGCAGATATCTTTCTAGCCCATCGTCTCTTCCTTCTAAAGTAATCAGTGACTTCCCGACCCTATTCTACCCTCCTATGATCCGAGCTCCATCCTTTTGGCACATATCTCTATTTTTTTTAAGCATCATAGAGAATAGCATTCAAATTCTCAATATCTTTCATACCTCTCCCTTGTTATTATTATGGGGGGTTTCTACTATTGGTGCTAAGGCTTCCTTGGTTTTGCATTGGAGAATTCTATGTATTTAGTACTTGTTCCTATGTACTAGGAGATGCAGGGCCATTTACCCATGCATTGTCTATGAGATGGAGCACTTATGTATTTGTTCCTCTATACTATGAGATGTGGTGGTCATTTACCCATGTCTTGTTGGTGAGATGGAATACTTACCATATCAACACTCTTCCATTCCTATTTATGAAGGTTAAATTTTTCAGCATCATAGCAGCCATTCTACAACAAAGTTTTCAACTTCTTTACGCTTCAATGTTTCTTCATGCTTGTCTTTTTTTTCTCTTTTGGAGAGGAATTTTGTTCCCATTTTGGGTTTTCTCCTTTTCTTTGTTTCTGAGAAACTTGCATGTTTTCTCATGGGTACCTCATCAGGCTTTAGGTTGGGACCCATCATGCATTCATCTTTGCATGTTTTTTCCTATATCTTTTCCTCTCTCCTAGTTGTGCATTCAAGGGGGGTGTTGGAATAAATAATTTATATATTATTTCTTCACTTTATTCCATTAATTCACTAAATAATTTATTATTTAGTTAATTAATTAATTATGAATAATTAATTAATATTTATGTCCATGCATAATGCAAACTAGGAAAAAGCAAACTATGTTTATATTTCGAGAGAATCATGCATTAATAAGTCTATTATTCTATTTGTGCATACATGATTGATTCATGCATTATGTTTCAAACTGTAGATCTATCTTGTAGACTCCACCATTTAGGGTTTCTATCTTTAGATTTAGATTTCGTTATAAGGATGTAATATCCTTCATTGTAACTCAAGGCAATTTTAAAGCAATTTCAAAGCAATACATTCAATTATTCTTTGTTGTTCAATTCTCTCTTTATGTGTGATAGGTATTCTTGTAGAAGACAACTGGGCTTGTGTGATTCATATTTCATAAATTCTAACACTTCTTCTAGGTTCTAGTAGTCAATTCCATAAATATAACCAATCAACACACCAAATTGTATGCAACAAGGAAGATAAGAGTCTTAACCTAAGCAATTTATTAATTGGGTAACATGCTGCATTTGATATTATTCTATCCCATTTTGTAAGAATGAAATGGAAACTCTCCTTCAAATGACTGTAAAAGAAATTAGAAATTCAAACTCAATTTGTAAAATAAGATGTGCATTCTCTAAACACACTCATCCTTCTCAATTATCATTGTTGTTGCTTTCTTGAACATGCGAATTGGTGTTGAAATATTTAAAATTAATGCATCCATAATCCATGGTAGCTTTCATATTTCATCAAAAGAGATAAATTATTTCTAGCCTAGTCAGTATTGGAAATATTTCAAGAGAGTATCATAGATTATTTAATACATTGTAATTCAAAAAATTCATTTCATCAAATTTAAGTTGTTAACTCATACCACAAGGGCTTCATTGGCTAGGCAATATTTTATCACATGCATTCATATTGGGGGGTTTAATATCCAAAAAATGAGGGTGCAATATATTTCCTATTGGTGAAATAGGGGGGTTTTAATTACAGCTATGAAAAAGTATAATATAGGGGGGCTTTTAATTTGGGCTATGTATTGGGAGGGGTGACAAAAAAGGAGTTGAGGGTAACATTTTTTGAAAATAAGGGGATTATTTAGTATTCCATGAACGTACATGTTATGACCTAGGCCCACTAAGTGAAGCCCTTGTGACTCATATTGGGAACCACTTATGTGAAGCATTTCTCACAAGAGATCCATTTTTCTATCAATTAATCTAATATTCTTGTTATCTTCCAACTATCTCCTATCAAAAGTATTATTGATTTATATGTTGAAGCTTTATATAAGACACTACTATAACTCAACATAATCTTTCTATTGAACTATATATTATGATCATCTTTATAGATTATAAAAAATCAATACCTACTACAGAAGTACTAATTGAAGAAATAAAGTAGAATTAAAAAGGTTCATAAATGTTGGTAAAAAATTAACAACATAATTTTTTCACAATGCATGATATTAATGTTTAAATATTTTTGAATTTGACTATATAATATTATTTAGAGTTTATGTTCCAATAAACTCATTGACCCAAAATGAAATAGATATGAATTGTGTATTAAAAAAATAATTAAGATATTATATTTCACAACTCTCTCTTCATAAGATTAATGTGAAATCCAGAATCTAATGCAAACAAATCACAAGCACATAATAACACAAAATTGAACAAAGTTGACAATTGAAAAAGTATGTGAAGAAGATTACATATAACAAGAGTGATTGGGTAAAATCAGAAGTTGAACCCAACTCTCAATGAGTTGTGGTGAGTGTCTCCCGCTAAACTAGCATAAGGTGTTGAAACTAAGTTGACACCTATCTAATCGACTCCTAAATAATCTTGACAACTTGCATGAACAAGTGTCAAGTAGAAATAGATGACTAAGTAGGATAAAGTAAGCCAAAGTGTAAATGAGTAAAATAATTACACTAACACCCTTGTTTAAGCATAGCTGAGGAGGAAAATAAGAGATGGAACCTAGCTACTAGCCTGGTGAGGTACTCATGTACAATACAAATGACAATGAGTCTCGGCCATGAGGTCTGATAAGGTACTTATGTCCAAATAAATCTCTCATAAATAGAGTAAGATAGAAAACCTAGTGGGAAAAAACTATCCTCCAAAAGAGAAAAAACAAAAAGAGAGAGGGAACTACAAAGCCCCACTAGAAGATGATGATGCCAATGATGATTCTGATACAAATATGTAGAACTCCTAAAACATGTCATAGTTGTAAAATTTTCCTTTCCCTTGATGTTGAGAGATTTCTAGCAAATTGATTGAAGTAATTAGTTTTTTAAAATATAAACACCACGATACAAGTCTAAGAAATGTACAGAATAACTGAAGAAAGGATGTGCATTTCAACACATTTGAATGAGGTAGGAACCAATGCAATTCAATTTACAATGTTGAAACCTCCCCACTACACATTATAAATCAATGTTTACATTTCACTTTTACACTTTCAATATCTAACACTATATATTGATGTTTATACAACCAAGAGATTAGGTAGAGTTCAATTTTTCTGCTATGTCTAGAACCAACAAAGCTAAGCCAAGAGTTGATACTAGGCTATGAAGTTGCATCATGATTGTCTTCTTCACCAAATGTGAAATGCAAAAAGATGAAGACACTGTCAAAGTTGCAAACTATGCCTACTGCAATAAGTCTTCAATATTTTGCTTCCCGAATGAAGGTTGATTTAGTAGTGAACTCAACTATCATATTAGATTTTGTGAGTGTGTATACTGAAAGATAATTTTTTTATATGTCGAGAATGAAGTAGACATTATAGACATATTCATTTCCCAATTTAACAATATAACATTTTCCAAGGACACCAAGATAGGTATTGTTCATTAGTATTTTGGAAGTATTATAGGGATTGATACTTACAAATAATTGAGGGAATGGTGACATATGCTCACCTACTACTAAATTTAAAACCCATCTGTCAATCTCTAACTTTGGCATTGCCATTATCTTTTGACCTTCTTTTTGGTGATGAAATGATGCAATTTATACTTTTGGATATGCAGTTTTTATTTTTAAAGTGGTACTTTAGTGTAGTAAGAGTGGTTTTGAACACTCTAGCCTAATTCCACCCTTAAATTGATACTTTATAATTGAGTGCACTTGACATTTGAATACATATTTTGAATGGATTTTTCCCTTATTTTGGCACTTCATATAAGGAGTGCTTTGTAACCAAACTCCAAAAGAAAAACATAGAAATTGGTACTTTATAATGAGAGTACAATAGTGTGCTTATACTTTTGCAAAAAAAAAACAACACCCAATTTCGAGTTGCCTAGCAAAAGTTATGAGGAAAACAATTTTTGCCTAGGTAAAAAATTAAACCTCCAGTGATGCTACAAATGTGGTATATAAGAGGCATACAAATATAATGAGACAATATAATATAATTGAAAAGCTTAATTTCAAAACTAAATCAAAGATGCAAACCATAAGCCTTCCTTGAAATGTCCCATTTTCCTCTATTCTTGAGGACCTTGAAGGTGTTCGATTGATGGGCTCTCAATGGAGCAATGACCTCCAAAGTGACAACTCAAGAGTTGAGTAGCTATTTGATCATGATTGACTATGGAGATGATATCAAATGCATGATTTAAGAAACTAGATTAACATGCTATGATAAATCTAAAAGCTAAATGCTAGATAATTGAAATGCAAATTGCCTATAGTAATGATGCCTAAATTGATATGAGATGGGATCATTATTGATCCAAAATGGGGGATATTTATAGGAATTCCAAGGCCAAAGCTGAGGTGGCAGGAATCGATGGTCTAGATCTTATCTGAAGATATCAAGGGCCAAGATTGAGGAAGTTGGAGAAGAGGTTGGAGGAAGGGACACTTGTCATCTCTGTTGTGACAAGTTGCAAGGAGCCTTGCTCATGAGAGGGCAAGTGTCCAAGGGAGGATACATATGGAAAAAGTGCCATGTGTCTCAAGGAGAGAACATCCACATCATGGGAGGTTAGGATAAGGAGGTTAGAATGTGCAAGATAGGATAGGGTTAGTTAGACCCAAGATTAGATTGAATGGGTTAAGTTAGGGGATGGTTAGGTTAGGTGGTTAAATTTGGGATCCATGTGCTCATTTGAATTTAGAAATTCAAATAATTGGAAAATGGTAATTAATCTCAACAAACTTGAGTTTGTTAATCATAATTAGGGATTAGAAGAATTGATTAATATGGGGAGACATTAATTAATCAAAGGGGGATATTAAATGAACTATATAAATAAATCATTTAGATTTTTTTACTTAGTAGATGAATAGAGAAATTAATTAAATTTCTTGTGAATTCAATTAATTGGGAAGAGGAATTAATGTGATAACTATGTATTTAATTAACTATCTTCAAACCATTTTTAGGTGTATACACCTCCTTTACAAAAATCAATTTTAAGAAAATTTGCCCACCCCCAAGATTCTTAGGGATGCGTCTATTCTGGCTCTAAAAGTGACCTATCATACAACTGACATGCATCGACATACATGTTCAAGACATGCATACCATGCCAATTTGATGCAGCCATCGAACCTAGGAAAAAATGACGTGGAGTTGTCCTGGACTCGGCTGTTTCAAACGTCGGGCCCCACACGAAACTACATGGACATGCTGGAGGATGGCGGATCCTAGGCCACAGCTCGTGCCAGTGTGTTGTTCCTAACATACACATTAAAAGCCATGGAAAATAAACAACCGATGATAAGTGTAGATGACCGCACTCAGATGCCAAAACAATGAGAAAAAGAGGGCGTGTGCTTCCAAACCGCGGTGGCTCCCTCCAAAACCTCTCGTACGTGCTACTGACAGGTGGTGTCCTTACTCCTTAGTCAATCACAACAATCTAGTGAAAAATTGACCATGTAGAACATGCCACTAACACATGTGTTAGGAAAACCATAGTACGCCCTGTACCATTTCAGGAGAATACTAACGCCATTTTCTGTGACCTCATGTGGAAAAAATTGTAGCCGTTCATTGAAAAATGGATGATGTAGAATGTTAGGGTTTCCATAGATACTGAGAGGGGGGGGTGAATCAGTATCTAACCGATTATGAGATTTTCTTAAAACTGAATATGCAGAATATAAAGTAACAGTATATCGGTATGCAAGAATTAATGCAAATAACAAAATCAAAAGCATCCACATGAAAAGAACACCATAGCACAAGATGTTTAACGAGGAAACCCGGTGTTGGAAAAACCTCGGTGGGATTTGTAACCCACAATATTCACTTACTGGCCAATAAGAGAATATTACTTACAATAGGGGCCTGCACATGTAGGAAGGCCAACTACCTAGAGCTCACTGCTCAACAAGAAGTCACACTGACTTACAAAGAGGATTTACACAAATCCAATATTCTGTACTGATTTGCAATAGCATCTTCAATGCCAGATTCAGTACCGGTTCCTGCTCTGTTCTTTACATATACCCTTGACCTACAATTCGCACATTTAGGTCTGCCTTATAATTTATTTATTTCCTTCTCTCTATTTCCTACAAATGCCTACAATGATCTCTTTTATATACAAGAGTCATTTTACAATTTGCCAAGTTGGCTTACAATGATAAACAAAATATTACATATCAAAAAAATCCTGTTGGCCTTTGTGCCGGTATACATATTTCCTTCTGTGAAGGTGTACATCTTCTGTGCCGGTGCCGGTGTACATTGATTTTGTTGATGCCAGTGCACTGTTTTGTTTGAGTAATGCTTTGCCGGTATAATGTCTTTGCCGATGCCATAGGATTGCAAGGTTGTCTGTGTAATGCTTTGCCGGTATAATGTCTTTGCCGGTGCCATAGGATTGCAAGGTTGCTTGTGTAATGCTTTGCTGGTATAATGTCTTTGTCGGTGCCATAGGATTGCAAGGTTGCGATCAATGACAAAACCTTCAATCACACACAATGTCTCATTGGAGTGTCCATATGCCAACAATCTCCCCCTTTGGCATTGATGGCAACACTCATGAGAAATTTCAAAATGATATCCAAAAATGTGTATACCAAAAAAAATGTTACCAAAAATATGAGGGCTCCCCCTGAGCATGTGATCCCTATGTTTTGAATTTTCTCATCTACTACTCCCCCTTTGGCATCAATGAAAAAGGTTAGTAGATTTGTAGTTGTACCAATACATAACCTCAACCTTGTAGTTGGGTAGTTATTAGCTGAAGAATATCTCCCAAAATTAAGTTTATACCATCCATAAACTTCTTGCTCTCCTTTATTGCTATCTCAGTTCTGTGTACTGTACCGGTGAGATGCTGCAAGTGCTTTGCCGGTGTTTTGCTACCTTGTTTTAGTGCCTCTGAGATTTCCTTACGTAGAGATGCTAAATAGTCCAATCTTGGACTTAGTTTAGATCTCAAAAATTTTGCCTTGTTTATTATTTTCTCTTTTTCTCTTTCTAATTTAAGCAATTCCTCAAAATTTGTTTTCTTTTCCTCAAAAACTGATAATGTATCAGGTGAGTTAACAAAATTATCAGCAAGTTTATTGATCTCTTCCTGTACCTTGCTTATCTTTTTGTCTACATCCGTGGTCAAAAAGTTTACCTTATAGGTGTCTTTATACAGAGTTTTGTACTCTTTCAATATATTGCATAGTTTCGGTAGAAGTGTGTCAAATTCCCTGTTACACTTCTTTATTCCTTCCTCAAAGAATTTCTGTTTTTATTTTTCTACACTTTCCTTTACAGTTTCTACCTTTGATTGCTCAAAATTTCCATAAATATATTTACAAAATGTATCCAACTGGCCTAAAGAATCTTTGTTTTCTATATTACAATTTGGAGCTATTAATTTCAAAACTGGAATTGAATTATCTATTGCTTTATATGCTTGTGAGCTATAATCGGTTATTTTCTTGATAGAATCAAGCAATACCTTTGTTACATTTGATGATGACCCAGTAAACTGAGTGCCGGTGGAAGGGACCATGCTGGTATTGACCTCTGGTAGGTCTGTTTGTGTCTCCATAGTTTTTCTTACATCATTTCTTACCGGTGGCATCTGTTCTTGAGCCTTTATCTCTATTGGTTGCTCTGTTTGTGTTCCAGATTCCTTCTTTTTCTTTGAATCTGCTGCCAGTTGCTCTTGGTTTCCTATTGCTGGTTGCTCCTTATTATCAGATTTCTCTGTGGTATCCTTATCTACCACTATGTTGATTTTTTGAGTATCAACATTCACAGTATATAGGACTTCAGGATTAGGATTGTTATCCTCTGTGTCCATGCTCTCAGTTGCCGGTTGATCTTCTGCAGTTGTTTTTACTGGTGGAGTATTTAAAGGAGGTGGGGGCAAGTTGTCTCTAATCTTGATACTTGGTGGTGCACCAACTTTACCTTTCCCTTTGTCCTTTTGATATACCAGAATGGGCTTGGGATTCATATATTCTTCTTTTTTTTCTTTTTCAACCAAGAATCTATCCCAACCATCTTTTGTTTCAGTTGAGACTTCAATAACTCTACCTACCATTAATGATATTTGCCAATGTGCAATGGAAAAGACTGTCCGGTTGGCCTGAGCTATCAAATCATCAATTTCCTTAGGTGAATTGGTCGGGTATATTGCAAGTAATTTTTCTATTTTTATTTTCTTATCCAACTCAATTATTCCTTGCCTTCTGGCCTCAAGTCTCTTATATAATTCATCAGGAATTTCATTTAGGACTTGCATCAAAAACTTTTTATACATGTCCATGTGTAGTATAACACTTTCCTCAATTTGTCCTTTCTCATCTTCTGATAGGGTGTCATAGATTTTTCCTATATTTTTCAATTTTCCTTCCACTGTGATTTCATCCAGTAATATGTCAAAAGGGGCCAAGTCAGTGTCTGTCTTCTTCTTCCTTTTGGGGGTCAGCTTTTTCTTAGGTGTGGCTTTTTTGACTGGAGACCTCACAGCTTGTTGCTTTTGTCTTGTCCTTCTAGGTGAAGGAGTGGATACCGGTGAGGGGTCTCTTTTCCTCACAACTCTTTTGAAGGTTGCTGGCATATCTCCTTCTGAGGAGGTATCTACCGGTGATAGATGTGTTTCAGGCTGTTGGGCTGCCAACTCATCTTCAGTTATGCCGGTTTTCTTCAATACATCATCTTTTAAGGCTTTTTCTTGCCTGCTTCCTTTCCTCACAGATGCCTCAACTTTCTTTACTCTCTTTTTGGATTGAATTTGACTTTCAATGTGCTTAGCACTACCAAATACTTCTTCCTTTGGTTCATGGGGGGCTTCCAGAAGTGCTTTGGCATAAGTTTCCACTATGTGGTCATCTGCTTCATACCCCATTTCTGTAACCCAGATTGTTCTTGGGATGACTGCTTCCATCCAGATCTCATCCTTTTTGATTACAAAACATATGTCATCCTTGTATTTGTTGACAATTTCCTGTGATAGTTTGATCCTCTTATTCATTTTGACCTTCAGTGCTTGAAAATGCTCATGGATATTCTTTTCTTTGTTGTCACCCATGTTGTTGAATAAGTCAGACAATTGTTTTCCTACCGGTATGTCAAATCCAAAATCCTTGTTACCTATACCAGGAGCTTGTTTGGTTATATGTAGCATTAAGCATACAAGCAAATTTCCAAATCTAAAGGTTCCTTTCTTATCCTTCTTGATTTTTGCTAAGTTGCCAATTAACTCATCTTTTAACCACTCACAGATGTCAATTTTTACATTGTTCTTGACCATGTCATAAGCACTTTTTATGCATAAACTGGAAACAGAGTTAAGCCTATTTGCATGAGTTTCCTTGTAACCTAGAATCATGCTAATGAATCTTACATTTGTATCGGTTACATCATTAACCCTCAATGATCTTTTGTCAGATGTTGCACTAGTTAGTTTTGTTACTAGGTCATTGGAGACCTTCTTGGTTTTGTCGGGTCTGGTACCGGTGGAAGGTAACCTTGTTACTGCTTTCACAGCTACCTTTGTTTTTGTGCACTGAGTCAAGCCAAAAGAATGAGCCATGTACCCTACTGAGAACTATCCTAATTACTTCCTTGGGAAATTCAGGAATGCAGAGGATTTCAGTGAATCCTAGGGTTTCAACAATTTGGTGTTCAGGTTTCACATTTCCGGCATTGTCACATATAACAGATTTGTACATGTCTTTGATTTCTTAATCACCTAATTCCTCTATGTTGCAATGAATGTACATTCTAGGGTCTTCTGCATAAACAACACCCTTTGGAATTTGGGAAAAAGCACCTGTGTTGTCATCTTTCTTAGCTACCTCGGGAACTAGCTCAAACATGGGCCTAGGTCATTTTATAACCTCGACTACTATAAGGTTAGCTATGAATTTAGGTGCAGAGGAGGATGCCATGATGATAAATACCTTTTTCTGCCTTTGGATGGACTGATTGTTGAAATGCTTTGCCTTTTTGCTCAGAAATCTTCATGCTCTCTGAAGGTTTGAATTCACGGTGAAATGGATTGGAGCCAAAAACTTAATTTATAAAGTCTTTTCTGCCACCTACCACATTAACTGTCTGCCGGTAATGTATTAACTCAACTTTGTTTGCCGATAATGAAGGATTTTCAACTTCTTTTCTCTAATTGAGGGAATAATAGCACATGTGTCATTAAATTGCCAAACCCTCAAGATAATTTTCTTCAATTTGATGAAGAACATCCTGCCGGTGGAGCATTGCCCTGTTCTGCCAGTGGAGCATCATATTGTCCTGCCGGTGAAGCATTTGTTGGTTCTACTGGTGGAGGAGTAACCCCAATATTTAGATTACCTTTTCTAATCCATTGCTTTGAAAATTCTTGCTTAACCTCTTCAACCTTTTCTTTACCTTTCAAGCTAGTACTTTTGTTATCTACCAGTCTACCTTTGCTTCTACAGTATTTTGCAATATGACCAATTTTGTTACATGCATAACAAGTTACATTATTTTTCTGAATAGTTTTCCCATAACCTATGTCGGTTTGCGTTCTGCATTTATTTGATAAATGACCAAATCTTCCACAAACATAACATCTTACATTCATTCTACAATTTTTCAGAGTTATGACCAATTTTGTTGCATTTGGTGCATTGACCGGTGGGAGGATTGATGTTCTGATAATTCCTAAATCTACATTCATTTGCCTTATGACCATATTTATTATAGTTAAAGCATTTTCCATTGAATTTGTAAGTATTAGAGGGTCTTACCGGTTTGCTTTGATCCTAGGTATTTGCAGTACCGGAGCTTTCTCCAACTTCAAATCCAACTCTAGAAGTGTCACCTTTGGGTTTTTGATTCTTCAATAAGGTACCAAGTTCTTCTGAGCTTTTCTTGAATTTTTCTTTGTGTTGATTTGCAGTTTCCAATTCCCTTTCCAAGATCTCTTTTTGTCTCATTAGTTCATTCGAGTCATTTTGAGTATGCATCAAATCTGTCTTCAACATATCATTTTCATAGCTAAGTCTTGTGTTCTCATTTGCTACATCACTTAGTCTTCTGGTCAATTCTTCTTCATTCGTCTTTCTGTCCTCAATCTCTTTGCAGAATCTCATAGTCATATCCTACATTTCATTTTTTGTTGTCATGATCTCTTGTTTCAATTGCCTCATCATATCATTTAATGATTCCTTTTCATCATTTTCATTGTGCAACTTTTCACAAAGTTCTCTTCTCTTGTTTCTTGTAACAGTAAGATTTTCTTGAAGTGCCTGAATAATGTCTTGAGCTAATTTTAAATCATCTTCTAATTTGATATTTTTCAACTTCTCTGCATCATAGTCAGTAAGAGCTCCTTCAAGTTGCTTCATCAGATTTTCCATCTTTACCGGTGTCAAGATCTTCCTCAAGCTGTTAGGCTTCTGAAAATAGAGGACCAGGCTCTGATACCAATTGTTAGGGTTTCCACAGATACTGAGAGGGGGGGGTGAATCAGTATCTGACTGGTTATGAGATTTTCTTAATACTGAATATGCAGAATATAAAGTAACAGTATACCGGTATGCAAGAATTAATGCAAATAACAAAATCAAAAGCATCCACATGAAAAGAACACCATAACACAAGATGTTTAATGAGGAAACCCGGTGTGGGAAAAACCTTGGTGGGATTTGTGACCCATAATATTCACTTACTGGCCAATAAGAGAATATTACTTACAATAGGGGCCTCCACATGCAGGAAGGCCAACTGCCTAGAGCTCACTGCTCAACAAGAAGTCACACTGACTTACAAAGAGGATTTACACAAATCCAATATTCTATACTGATTTGCAATAGCATCTTCAATGCCAGATTCAGTACCGGTTCTTACTCTGTTCTTTACATATACCCTTGACCTACAATTCACACATTTAGGTCTGCCTTATAATTTATTTATTTCCTTCACTCTATTTCCTACAAATGCCTACAATGATCTCTTTTATATACAAGAGTCATTTTACAATTTGCCAAGTCGGCTTACAATGATAAACAAAATATTACATATCAAAAAAATCCTGTTAGCCTCTGTGTTGGTATACATATTTCCTTTTGTGCCAATGTACATCTTCTGTGCTGGTGCCAGTGTACATTGATTTTGTTGATGCTGGTGCACTGTTCTGTTCGAGTAATGCTTTGCCGGTATAATGTCTTTGCCAGTGCCATAGGATTGAAAGGTTGCCTGTGTAATGCTTTTCCGGTATAATGTCTTTGTCGGTGCCATAGGATTGCAAGGTTGCCTGTGTAATGCTTTGGCAGTATAATGTCTTTACCAGTGCCATAGGATTGCAAGGTTGCCATCAATGACAAAACCTTCAATCACACATAATGTCTCATTGGAGTGTCCATATGCCAATATTAGAATGCAGACGTGCCACTCCCCACTAACACGCATGTTAGGTGAACCGTACGATGCATCCTCCCACCATTTTCTATGTTATGTGGAAAAAAGGAAGAATAAAGGGACTAATGCGCGATTAAAGAAAGTGTCCAATGCCCTCATTGTTGAAGTTTTATGTTGTTTTTGAAGGTAAAGAAGGGTTTCAAGAAGGAGGCAACGAGGAGTTACTTTTCAAGGGCAGACTGCGTTCATTTCTGAAGGTTGTTAGGTATGCTGAGTAGCTATTTTTTTTTGGTTGTATACAGTGGGAGAATTTGAATGTTTTGGTTTATACGTAGTGTGAAAATTTTATTGTTTTGTTTTTCTTTGGTTATTCTTGTTTTGCTCTAGTTTGAAATTATTCACCTTAGGGTTAGATATTGGGCTGGACACATGTTTGCTGGCTCCAAAAAGTCATGGTAAAATGCATGACAAAAACACGTGTTAGTCTCTTTGTACTATTGTTTTGGTGGGTGATTGGTGTTAGGTTGCCCACGTCTATTTGGTTTGTCATTTCTGGGTGAAGCTATTTGGACTTTCTTTTCACTACAACCTTCACATTTCGTGACATTTCCATTATTGCGCTTTTCAGTATGAGTCTTATCGATACCCTCATCGATTATCGACAAGACAATATTATGCTTTTGTCGCTTCTCTGATGTAACCGCTGTTTCCTTATTATTTTAATCGGTGAGAGTAATGCCGATAGGTCTGACCTTGGATTTCCATGCGTTGTTATCGGTTTTGCCACTTCTTTGATGCATTTTCATGCATTATTAGTCGTACAATAGTTGTGGCCTTGCAGACTCCGTCGTACACATTGAGTAACATGCGTGTTAGTCCTTGGATGATAACAATTAACACATGTGTTAGTCCTTGGACGATTAACAATTAACACGCATGTTAGTCCTTGGACAATTAACACTAATATTCAAATTATCTTCAAATGATTCAAATGAATATGTAGAAATACCCATATAAATTTGTAGATAATTTTACACAAGGTTTTTTTTCTTCTTTTTTTAATATGATTTACTATTTATTACATAAATAGTCTAAAATAATAGAAAAAATGTTTGTTTTGGAGTTGTGGCCGAACGCATCTATCTTGGCTCAGAAAAGACAATACGGATTGACTAGCATGTGTGTTAGTCATGTGTGTGTGTATTTTGGTTCAAAAATGAAGTACGGATTTACTAACAGGGGGGTTAGTAGAGCGTTTTACACCATTGATTTTGCAATTAACGGCTATGATTGAGTAACCTATTGCTAACACGTTGTTTTTGGCTAAAGTTGTTTTGGCTCCAAAACAGACCTTTTGTACAATGTGTTAGCGATAGGTTAGTCAATTGCAACCATTTATTACAAAATCAATGGTGTAACACACACAACTAACACACGTGTTAGTCAATCCGTACGGTCGTTTTGGAGCCAAAATAGACGCGTCCCTATATGAAAGGTCCTCTTTGGAGCGGGAGCACCTATTGTACAATGTGTTAGCATTGTGTTAGTCAATCGCTGCTCGTAGCATTACAAAATCGATAGTGTAAAATGTGCGACTAACAGGCATGTTAGTCATTGCGTACTACCATTTTGGAGCGGTCATGGGCGAAAGCGCATAATGCGCCTTGTTAATCAAAGAGACTTTTGATTAGTTGTGTGCATCATATGAATCCAAGGTCTTTGTAGGAAAGCATGATATGGAAATGTGTAAGTGTACAAAAATGTCCATAGACTATTGTACAAAAACTTAGATTGTAAAATAACATGGAACATGTGGTAGATGAAGTTAGTTATTAGAAAGCACTAAAAAATTAAGGCATAGGTTGATAAAAATTGAAATAATTTATAGATGTCGCTATTAGTCTGATAGATTTGCATGTCTATTTTGGAATCATGGGTATCTCGATTTGAAATATGGAGGCCAACTTTTCTTTAGAAATAAGAAAAACACAGGTCACATTTTGGGGACGAATAAGCGATGATAGGTTGATGAACCTGTTTATCTTTGAAGACACCGCATTCCTATCCATGGTGAAGTTGATCCTTGGGCCTGAGTATGTAGATGGTGGATGGAAGTACAGAACAAATGCAGACATAGTGTCTCTGTTTATGGCATGGTGTTTGGAGCTCTGACCTGTTTTGAAAGTCAGAGAAATCATGAACAAGTGTGTGAAGAAGGAATGGCTAGGCGAAATGGAAAGTTTATTAGGTTTGGCACGAGACATGGACAACTTTGAAAGTGTGGGCAGAGCATGGATTCACGTGAGTGAATTCACTCCTCCCTTGTGATCTTTCTTGCTCTAGAGTGCCACATTCAATAAAGAGGCCAGAAGAAGTGTAGCACGGGCTAGGATGTATGCTATTGTGCAATACCTTGAGATGGTTGATGTCTAGGAAGCGCATGTGGAGATGGAAAAATGGGGACCTTGTTTGTAATATAGAGCACTTGTGCAATGAACGGTTCCTGCACGCACAAAACGACGGGGTCTACCTTGTGGAAGAACAACTAAGAAGGGTCGTGTGTTGTAGTTCAGTGAAGGTTCAAGCAGGGAGACATAAATTAATCAAGTTAGAAACATGGAAGTGCTTGATGTGGAAGAGGGCACAGTCACTGTTCACGTGGCATAGCGAGATGGTACATACAACCTTTTTTGAAGCAAGGACTGTGTGTTTTTTTTTCAAATGTTTTTGAATGTGTTATGTATGGACCATTATGTATACCATCCATCGACTTTGATGGTGTAGTCGGCTAGCTGTCGACGTTTATCTTTAAGAATGTAAACATTTTCAGAATTAATATAAAATATAGCTTAACCAGACAACAACAAAAAAATTGTTGACACCAACTGGTACTCTTATCTTCTCTGTTTTGAAATTGTTGTTAACATTTCATTATATATGGTGAAAAAACAATTTTTTTTGATTGTATGTGCATGAAATTGTTGTATAACATCAAAGTCAAGCATTTCAATATATATGACTACAAATACAATTAAATTTGTGTAGTACAATTGAGTTTCTACTCTATTCATTTTAGTCATTCTTAGAGAATTTTATATGCCATTTTGGTCATAACCAACTCTTCATCGGTTGCCTAACCACCGATTTGCTAAAAAAAATGCAAAGTTTCTCAAAAAGTTACAAAAAGTTGTCAAGCAACAATGACAACTTTTGCTCAAATGTACATTTTTTCCTTTTATGCATTTTTACTTATACTAAACCTCCTAGCACGACTTCCTAACATTAAACCGATATGCCTAAATTCCTAATGAGGCTTTAGAAGTTGTTTTAGATCATAATGCAAATTTATTCTATTTTGGGCTTACACGGGCTCATAGGCCAGATTTGAGAAAAGTAACAACCTAGGGGAAAATCATCCTTGAAATGACTATCAAACACACATGTGGAGCTCTGAGTATTCCATTATTCAAACAACTAATCCAAAATATGGACCATCACCTCAAAATGTGGAAAATGCATAAAAAATGGTAAATAGTTGCCTAACACCTCACTTGGTATGATGAATCTCCTTAGCATGGTCTAAATTTCCCTATCTCTTCCATTTGGTGGAACAAGCTATTGGTGCCCAAAACCACATATTGGAAAACAAAAAGACTCGCCAAACCCTCAAGCAGTCCAATCGGCCTTGGGCAATGAACAGGGATGATCGAAGACCAATTCCCTTTGCACTTTAGACTCCACTAAACCCAAGTGTTTGTGCCTCTTCATCTCAAGCACAAAAGAGGATATTTATAGTGGATTTAAACTTTAGTAAGACAGTTCTTCACAAGATAATTTCTTGTTGCTGCTGACTGCTTTTATTTGAATGCTTTTAAAAATTGAAAACTGAATGAAAAGATAATTGTGTACAAAGATTGTTATATTTTGGAAATAAAATGGTTTCAAGACATTCAAGAAATATGCAATAGAATAATTCAAAAGGTTTTAGAAGAATACTTCTCTCTCAAGGACTTAATTCATATTAAATCAAGATTTCAAAGAATTAACAACATAGCAGTGCCTCTATCTCAGAATATAATGATACTTTGTGGACAGATAACATTATCAACTCAAGAGACAATATCAATAATCACTATAATTGTTCAGTATGTCTCACATAAACAATAAGAACCCAATCTCACATTTAATGTAACAAAATGTGATTCACATTATAGCAAATTCTTAAACAGATTTATCAAGAGGACAAAGCATGTTTTATCAACAAAGAAAGTAATCAATACATTTGAAGTAGAAACAGTAAATCTTGTATATTAATGTCTGAGAAATGATAGTACACAAAATGACACTTCTGCTTCCTATAAAATTTCCTAATACATATGACTTTCAGTCTTTATAGCAATGATTTTCCAAACCCCCCCCCAAAAAAACTCCCTTTGTTATGCAAGATGACTCAATACAAATACAAATGCTGAAAGACAGGAATGAAAGGACACACCCTTTCATTATCTTAACAACTAACTGAACAAAAATTAAAATGCCTAACCAAGATATCAATCACATTACATAAACTAAAACATCACACTAGGGCTTTCGATCTAGTCGTCATCCACATTTTTTAATATGCCCCAAGTAGGCCGGATCGTTATATGTTGTAGCGTTGAAGATGGCATCTTTGGCTGCATTCTCAATCACATAAATTTTTTCCAATTGATTGGTCGTGTCATTCATGTCAAGGACATCTACTTTGGTGATGGCTTGGGCTGCATTAAGAATAGACTTGCACTCAAAGATCCATACGGTTTTGTCTTTGATCACACTTGCATCATCTACCAGACTGGGAACTCCATGCTCAACAATCTATTGGTATTCATTAAATTCAGACTTCAATGCCTCTATAACTCCTTCATGTGTAACAAGCAGACCCTGTACCTTCTTTTTTACTTTCTCTTTGGTCGTTGCATCCTGTAACATCATGTTAAGTCTATCTCAAATTCTGGTGTGTGAAATCATATTGTTTATGTTCCTCTGATATTCACCCCAGAATTCGTTTAATGCTTTATCAATATTGTCATACCTCCTACTTAGCAACACGCAAGCAATATTGACCCTAATGTTCTTCATCTATTTTTTCAACTTGTTATGTTCATAAGATAGCTTTTCAATTTTTTTCTTCCATTGGCCTCCTGAATCTGTAATTTGGGGAATAGGGTGCCCACTCCTCTTAAGGGTCTCTTCATACAAATCCTTATACTTATTCTTCTCTACTATCTCATGTTTCCTTTGGGCCTTATTAAATTTTGAAATATTGATACCCATGTCAGCTGTGACTATAGCATCTACTTCTCCAACCTTGAAGGTCATCATGTGACTAAAAGCTTTATATACATCAATTATTTTTGGCCTCTTATTAGGAGGATATAAGGCCCACAATAACATTTCTTTCTCTAGATCATATCTTGATCCAATAAAAATATCTTGCACTCCTTCGATGTTTAACTTTATATCCTTATTATCTGAATGTAACAAAGATTAAAAAATAAATGAAGCACTCAGGTCCCATCCTGGAAACACAATTATTCCCGCCTCTACTAGCAATTGCCTGCCCCTTTGTGGGGTCATAGTCTCAACTTCTGTGTCAATATCTTTCTTCAACCTCATCATCATTTCTACTTAATTATCAGGGGTCACATTTGGCACTGCTTCCCTCAATTTCTTACCCTTGAAGTGGTACATGAATGAATTGAATTTCTTAGACTTAATGAAGTGATCATCAGATACAAAACAAACATGTTCTACCATTCTTTCATCTGTCTCTGTATTTAGAGAAACAATAAGCCTATCCTTTTCCTTTGAATCCTTCTCCTTCTCAAGGGAACAAAGCTTGGAGACTACTTCATTTTCCCCTGAATCACTTTGGGCCGGTTCTCCCTCCATGTTTTCTAGTCTCTGCCTTCTTTCCTCTAGCTTGTTCTCCAAGGTCTCGATAACTCTTACAAGCTCTTCCACCTCCTTATTCTCGCACATGTCTTCAAATTCATCCTCCTCATGGAGGTAGTCTCCCAAATCCTGTCTTTTCCTGCTTGAATGGATGTAACCCTCAGGATCATAGCATACTCTAGATAGGTGTTGAAACAAATTGTATTCATCCGCGAGCTTTCTGTCATTGGCCTCGTATGCCCTAGTTGATACAATTTCAAAATCCTAAAACATAAGTGTGCTAGGGAGGAAATCTTGCTTGTGTGCTTCTCTGAAATGTTTGGCATTAGACACACTTAATTGCCTTACAATTTGCAAGAAGGCAATCCTGTCTGGTGCAGGCTTAGGGAGAACATATGGATAACCCTCAAATCCATAGCATCGAACAAAAGTGAAGTTTTGGCACGAGTACCAATCACTCTAGTTGTGATTGACCTTTGGATTTTGGTGCTCGTGAGGCCTAAGAAACTTCTTAACCTCCTGTGAAAATGATCCTTTCTGAGGCTCACCAAAGAGCAAGAAAACTGGTTTGACAAAGAACTCCTCAAATTTGAGGTAATGAGAACTTGTAAACCTGTAATCCCAAAGGGAAACCCATAATTGCATTGGTTTCTCCTTTCTATCTTTCCCAATTGTATTCACATTCAATTCTTCCGGCCATAACCCTCTAATTCTCCCATAAAATAAAATGATGTGCATTAAGAGTGAGTAGTGCTTGAAATATTTGTTTGGATTTTCTTTCAGGTTTAAGAAACCTTCATGCAATCTGTCTACTAGGTAAGAAGCGAAGTCAAATGCCCTAGGCTCATGCCTCTGAACTTCTGGTGCTAGAACACATGGTCCTATATTTGCCACATCAAGAGCTTCAACTCCTCCCACCTGACCACAAGCCATATATGTATATTGTAGATACTTCTTAGAAATAGTCATGTCATATGGAGGACCTTCTTCCTCTATTAGCCTCCCCTTCTCTGCTTTATGGACAATGAGGTTCCAGCCCTGGTATGTAGTGTCCATCTTCTTGTACTCTTCTTACAAATCTATAAAAGATGAAGGCAATTCTGCCTCCAATTCTACTGCAAAAACTTCCTGAATTGTAGCCTTTACAAAATACACTAGAGCAGTCCCATCAAGCGACATAATGCATTGCTTGTTTGCATTATAATTTCTTACTGAAAGCTTCAACAAATCAATGTTCACAAACACATTGGGTACTACAAGTTTACCGAGACCCCTTTTCCATGGGTTTGAAATTGGTGTGGGCTCATCCCTATGGAAGTAATGGAAAAGGAACAACTCGTGCCCTCGCACTGTGGTGAATATATCCTTATTCTCTCTATATTTGTCCTCTAACTGCTCACAAATAGGAAAATTTTTCTTAGCTCTGCGTGACCTAGCTCTTGGAGATCCCATTTGGTCTATCATGTCCTGATTTAGCTTTCTACTCGATTTCTTTGTTGCGGTACTGGATACTTTGGCAATTTTTCGCTTCCCTTTTGAGCTTGACCCCTCCATTTCTACAAATTATTTCACTCTATAGTCAGTAACTCAGAAATTTTCTTAGTAAGCACTTAATATCTTTCTGCAATTACTTCGTGAGAAATGTTGCTCTGCAATACCGGCTATTTGGGACAGATTTGCAATCTTTGTAATTGATTATTGCAATTTTTGACAAATTTGCTTCGTGCGGCAACAAATGTACTCATTTAGTGGAAACTATTTTGTCATGGTCAATTCTTCTCATTACAAAAAACAATGGCTAATGAGCGACACTCCTCTTGATGATTCAAATGTTTGGCACCGGTTGTTATTACTTTACCACTTTTTGCTTTTTGATCAGAATAAACTATGCCAACCCACTTATCAGGTCTCAAAATAGATATTTTTTCTTTATCTTGATGGTTCATTTCATTGCGATGGGCATCACTTCAGTCTTGTCTTTGCCTTTTGTTTTAATGCTCCATTGGTATAACTCTCTCTGATGCATTCGCCTTTGGTTTCCTTTTACTTAAGTCATCGGGTGTGGGCATAGTTTATTTCTTGTCCCTGTGATACCCCGATGATCTCAATATACCAATCAACTTTTCAACTAAGACCACTGCATTATCAGCACAACTTATCCTGACGAACTCCTTGTTATTACTATTTTGACTTTTGGGTGATTTTGTTCCATAGTCTGCTAAAATCTACAAAATTGTGCTTAGCACTTCATCTTTCCTCTGAGTTATTGGTCTGAGGCCACAACTATTCTAGCTCCAAAATAGACCCGTCATACAACATGTTAGTGAGAGGTTAGTCAATCGAAACCATTAGCTACAAAATCTACGATGTATAACATGCGACTAACACGTGTGTTAGTCAATCCATACTATCTGTTTGAAGGTTTAGGGTTTCTGAAATTTAACCTTTCTATGTCTTGGAATCCCCACGTTCTATTTTTATGTTACTTTTCCACTTAAGTGGAAGGGTCGGTACATCGTGAAGGGGTCCCCCGTTTAATTTTTGCCTTATGTAGGTCTCTATTAATGTTTTATTTTGCGCCCTTTTCCTAAGTTTTAAGTTCTTTGTCGAGTCCCGTAAAAACTGTGCAAGTTCTTGTAGATCCAACGGTGTGCATAAATTCGCAAAGGAAAATAGCCCAAACTTTACCTTTCACGAAGCAGCAACAAGAGTGGTGGGCCTGAAAGGCAGGTGAATCCCTTGATTAAAAACTGGGCATCTCAAAGACAATCTGAAGGTTGGCACTGTTTCACATGAAAGAAATGTGCGGAGTTTGCCTTTCACGAAACAACAAAAAGATTGGTGGCCTGACTGGTGGGTTAAAGAATGAGGGGTAACGGACAATATCTTCTGATTGATCCAACAACCTGTGTTGTTTCATAAAGGAAAGATGATTGGAGTTTATCTTTCACAAAGCAGCAAAAGGGAAGTGGGCCCAGCATGAGGATGATGTGGAAAGTAAAGAAGGTGCATCTTGAAAAGGATCCGACGACCTGCATTATTTCGTTGGGCGAAATAGCATGGAGTTTATCTTTCATGAAGCAATGAAAGGATGGTGGGCTTGATAGATAGACTAGTCCTAGTTTTTAAAGGCCGATCAACTTGGAGTTGATCAGATGGCCCACATTGATTTGTAGCCAGAAGCAACATGAAATTTACCTTTCGTGAAATGCCAAAATGAGCTGGCGGTTACATGGCGGATGATGTGGTAGAATAGTTGGATGCCGGAAATCAATAAGGCAAAAGGTAATTTGTCATGGTTAACTAAAACACGTGGTAGTCCTAGACGAATAAATGGCTGACACATAAGATTTATCTACCGGCAATCAATAAGGCAAGTTAAAGGTTAAAGGTTGCACATCTCAAAATCCCATCTCAAAAGAGATCCAATGATGAGCGTTGTTTCGTAGCCCGAAGATGCAAGGTTTTTAAACTTTGCAAAATAGCAAAAACCATTGTCCTAGCAGTGAGAGCTTCATATGGTTAGTGAAAAGGATTAGCGGTCACTGTGGAGAGTAAAGATTGAGCAAATACACGATTTTTAATCTTCGCGAAACAATGAAAAGCCAGGACAATGAGATTTCCTTTGTGGTCCATTGGAGCTTTTTTTAAATTCAATTGTGAATTGATTGCCAAAGAATGTGGATTAATGTCACAATTCAATGCTTTGTTGCCCTATTAAGCCTCACATCAACAAAATTTTAGTATCATTTCAGGGAATTTTGTAGAGGAACCATTGCACAGAGTGAGTTTCTTCAGGCGACAAGTAAGTTCTGCACTCATTTTGAAAGTTACAATTCGAATTGGTTTCATTGGGTGTTTAAATTCTCAGAGGTCTGTTTGAGTTTTAAATTGAAATACCTACAATTCAAGATGGCACCATGAAGAGATTTCACAGGGAAAGTGAATTATCATGATAGAGCTATATGTGATGATTTCTTGGAATAATTAACCATGTCTACAAATGTCGTTGCTAAGATCAAATAATTAGTGCCCAAGGCCCCTCGTTTGAGAATTGGAGATGGTTTGTATGACAAAGCAAACTGGTTGAGGGATTCATAGATAGGGATATCAGGGCTGGGACTTTTCAAGGTGGGTTTTGGCCAAAGACATTCCTCTGCTCTAATGAATAGTATGTGGGAATTAGATGTGAGAAAGCTCATAGCCCTTGGGGTTTTTATACATGTAAATTTATTAACCCAAGTTGCAAATAATTATGACCCTATTGCTAAATGTGTGAGAAATGTGAATGGGGGAGCCTTAATTGAGATTAACGATGATGAATTTAGGAAGGTGTTTAAGCTCAATGAGGTATCAAACTACTTAGAGCCAATCAATTTTGATACACTTGCACAGGTCTACAATGTCCAGAGAGATCACCTCAGGAGTAGGCCTTTGAAATATTTTTTTGTCAAAATAGGAGGGCTAACTGTTGTAGGCCCTAGTACCATGGAACCCTTCTCTTTGAATTTGTTTATTCTGAGGGCTAAAGGCATGTATTGGTCACTTTGTCAGATTTTTGGGGAAGATGCTGAAACCACTATGCCAACTCACTGTATGTTAATGATATCATAGATCTTAAACCCCTCTCTGGCAGTAGCTTTTGATTATGTACCTTATCTCACTAATGAAATCCATGCATGGCTGATAGGGATTAAAAATGGTAAGGTAGATAGACCTTTTGGGTGGTACTCTCTTCTCATGCATATGTTTTTGTTTAAAGGTGCTGATTACTTCGCTAATGAAATGGATCTGGTTAAGGAAAAGGATGGTGAAGAGATGCCTGTGCAATTATGGAGCACAATTTTGTCTTGGGATAGAGAGGATGCCAATTACTTGAAGTTTGACAGATGCTTTGCATCTAGGCTTAGGATTCTATTGTGCCAACAAAACCCTAGGATCCCTAAGACCATCCTAGATTTCCTTAGGCCTAAAGAATTTGCTGAAGGCATCAAGATTGTGTACAATTGGGGTGATATATATTTATACCCTATCTCTATGGTGTTTAGAGTTTATGGATTCAGAGGAACTCCATATTTGCTTCCTTATCAAGTCCCATTGAAGATAGGAATTGTAGAGATCCTAAGGCAAATCAGGTGTGTCCAAGAGGTAGAGTTAACAAATAGGGGAAAAGGGACCATTTTCCCTACCATCATCATTACTCATCAATTTGTAACTACCAAGGGTGGCTGGAAACACTTTGATGATTTATTTCAATCATATAGGCTGCCTATTGTTGTATCAAGATTTGTTGACCCTGAAGATTTCTTTAATGGTATGTTAAAAAGAGAGCAATATGTAAAGGTAGACCACATCAATTCCATTTTCCTGAGGATCTGATAAAAAATTAATTCAATCTAGATGAGCAAGAATTGAGAAAATAAAAATGGGTAGCATACAAGAAGGCTCTTGATTTTATTCACCAATTTGATGGTGGTTATGATCCTCTGTCTAGTTTTACTCCCTTTGAGGAGAAAATTAAAGTCTTCTTTATTTTGAACACCTAATGCAGACATTGAAGGAGAAGAGGGAGGTTATAATGAGGAATGATCCTGAAAGGGCTAAGTTGGTTTTAGCCAAGCCTGCCTTTGCCAAAGCCATCCCTCTGGGTGATTATGTGATGTATAAGAAACCAAGGTATAGTGTGCTAGTGCTGGTAACTGGTGAGTCCTCTACTTTAAAAGGAAAGAGAGAAATAGAAGATGTCACTGACATCCAAAACTCCCCTAAAAGGAAAAGGGTAGGCAAAGAGGTGCAAATAGGTGAACCTCTGTACTCTCCCTCCCAATCCCCTATCCATGTGGGAGATGACCAGGTAGCGACAAAGAAATTGTTGCAATTAGGAAGTTAGGGAGATTGCCTACACTTATGAGGAAACACAAGAGGGAATGCCTAAAGAGCCACCGAGTGCTAAGATGAATTTGATTGCAGACGAGTTAAAAGGAAAGGAGCTAGACCCTGCTATCAAACAAGCCATTGAGGAGTTCTTGGCTGATAATAATTTTGTTACAATAGGGTCCTTTATGCAATTTGTTTGGAAACAAAACATTGAGCAATTTAAGGCAAGATGTGAGAAGAAAAAGAATGAGAAACCCCACAAAGATGCAAATATAATGAAGAGTTGAAGAAAGAAATGATGGTAGAATTCAAAGCCATTACTCTTGAAAAGGGGAGAGAAATGGTGTCAAAGTTTGGTGTTTTAATC
Source organism: Cryptomeria japonica (assembly GCF_030272615.1). NCBI lineage: Eukaryota > Viridiplantae > Streptophyta > Pinopsida > Cupressales > Cupressaceae > Cryptomeria > Cryptomeria japonica. The sequence continues at coordinate 518,025,931 of NC_081410.1, read as the reverse complement.
CTTCCTGAATGAGACATAGTAGATGCCTTAGTGCTTGAGGCAGTAAGAAAAGAAACCAAGCCCCTAGAAGGAGTGACATTTAGTAAGGATAATGCTGCTTTGGTTATGTGGTCCCTAAAGAGGGATGAGAGAAGAAGGAGGAAGGACACCTTAGAATATAGCTACCTAGGAGGTATGATAGTGAAGAGAGTCTAGGACACTGGAGTGGTGGAAGCTGCCATCATAGTTCTAGAAACTACAAAATTCAATGTGGTAGTGGCTAAGAAAGAAGCTAAGGAGAGAGATGATCTCCAAGTAAAATTGGAAACAATTTTAAAGGGTTATAATGAGGCCAAAGGAGAGATAGCCAACCGAGATAGCATCATTACTAGTTTACAAAGTCAATTGGCAGGGCAGTACCAGAAAGGTGAGTCCTCTACTTTAATTATTGCATCTTCTCTAGCAAGACCCCCACCAACTAGTCCTATTATTGAATTTCCCCCTTCTCCTATGACGTCTGGTTTCCAAGCAACTAAAACTATATAAGATGAGATGGAAAAGTTTAAACAGGCTCAAGCCTTACTTGCAAGCAAATATAAAGAAAAGGTTAGAGGTACAATTTTGAAATTTTCTAACTCAGTTAGAGCCTCTATTGTATACATTTACATGAAAAGAATTTTGAATATTTTGACTGATTTGAAAGAAGATAAGGCCACTTTAGAGCCAATTCTGAATAAGTGGATGCCTAGGGAAGTGGATTTGGAACTTATGTGTTCATCTCATGTAGAGGCAAAGGTTGATGCCAATATTAAATCCACTTGTGAGTTAATAAAAGGGATGATTGGATTAGCAGAAGAAAGGGTAGGTGTGAAGAGAAAAGCCCACATATATAGAAAAGAATATTCTAATCATAATTATGAGTTGTTTCCCGGGGGTTTTGTTGGTCCTAATCAGCTGAAAGAGGACAAGGCATGGCTTGATGAGTTGGGGTATAACTTGTCTGAGAGGGTAAATGAGGTCATTAATACATATGACATGTCTTTAATTATTAAGACAATTGAGGAGATTGAGAAAGCAAAGTCACATTATGGTTTTCTGGAGATAGAGGTTGAGAATCACATGGAAAAGGCTAAATAAGATGAAAAAGGAGATTGTTAGCTTCTCTTGGCCAAGTGATGACATGTTCCAAGAGTGGAAAAACAAATATGCAATACAAGAAGAGGAAGTCCCATAATAGTTAGAAGATGTTGCAGCAGAACAACAAACTTAAAAGGCCTTTAGGAAATAAAATAATTGTATTTTTCTTTCCTTTTCAGCGGGAATCATGGTTGTAACAAAATTTTCCTAGGAAAGGCCGAAGCTTGTTTGCATCCATATTGTTATAAATGGATACTAGGACTTAGAAAAAATCATCACAAGAATTTGTAAAGAAACTCTACTGAAATATATCTAGGGTGTTTTTGGTTCTCTCTGGAATTACCTTGAGTCATGTAAAATTTTCAAAATGAATATAAATATACAGATCAAAGTTTCAGGCCTAAATCTTCTTTGCCTTCTGGTGTGCATTCATTAGTTCATTGTTTTAAATTTGATAAACGGTTTTAGTTTAAAGGGAAAGAACCCATATATATGTCAGACATGTATGGGGTTCATGAAAGCTGAAGTGATGAAATGTATGAGAATGTTTAGTTTTGAAACTCTTGCTTTATTTAGGTGACTCTGTAGCTTGGATAAGGCACTCATATAAGTTATGGAATTATTTTTATCTTTCTTGGGATCAAATCCCAAAAATGAGCATAAGTTTTCTTTAATGTTTTAGTTTTATTGAGGTGATGAAGTCCATAGGTTTTTAGCATTGGTTTACTATGGATCTCAATTTTAAAGTGTGAAACTATTCACAAAAGGTATACCCACTTGAGATTTGGATAAGTTCGAAGTGTAGAGGGTTTTGTTGAAACCTTGTTAAATGTTAGTCTGGAATTCTATTTTCTTGGTGTCCTCTTTATATACAAACTGAGTTATTAAATTTTCTTACAGGGAGGAATAGGAAGGAATCAGAATTTGAGAACAACACTCCTCACACTTACCATGGTCCTATTGAGTCTCAGCATAACATAAAAGTCTCCTTTAGTCATTGGGTATCGGGATAAACTTTCTTATTACTTCTGATCTCCCGATACTATGTTATAAGCTTGGCCACTTCATTTACAAGTTATACCAATGGTTTTATAGGTCATGGATATATCATTTTATATTCTTTGTCAATAAGCCGATGCAAGCTGATAGAAAGAAACTGCCTACTTCCTCATCAGAACAAGTTATCTCGATGGAAAAATATTTCAAAAAGTGCACACCGAGTTGAGTATTTTTTAATGTGCTCCAATGAGTCCGCACTCTATTTCATCGATATAAGTGATTCCGATAATCCTCCTTTGGCTTGCCAATGTGGTTTCATCTGAAGCTTCATTTTAGCTAGATGTAGGCCATACGTTAGTGGAAGGACAAACTAGAGACATTTGTGTTTTTTTAATGTGCTTTGGGAGATTTGTATCAGGCTGGTTAGATAAAGTATGTAGGAGTAGGGAACTTGACAAGTTCTCATAATAGTAAAGATATGTTGTTCAGACAAACCTTGATTGGAATCCGAGCCTCTTTTGGTCTCTAGATTTCTCTAAAAGGTTCAAAACTGTATATAAGGAATGGTTCAGATTGCAGTCTTAAGCCTAGAAGTCTCGATCTAAACTGATGGTGCATCATTTTGGTGTTGGTTGCCTATGTAGAGAGGAATCAATCCAGGCCCAATGCAACTGGCTATTTCAAGCAAATGATGTGCTTTGGAATGTTGTATGGCGGGGGGCTAATGGTATATTGGGTGCTAATCGACACTAGTGCAATGGGTTTGTTTATGAGGCTGTCATTTCCCCTATGGTTGACATACTCAATTCAAAGGAAGCGACCATATAGAGGATCAACAACTTTGTCTACCCATCTGATGGGCAGGCCCTAGGAAATTCCATTCTAGAGTTGAATTCTGATTGTTGGGTAAGCACCCTCGACATCTATTTTAACCACACCAGCTACATCTCCTCTGAATTGGAGGAGTCAGACATTGAAGACAAGGAAGTTGCCCAAAAAAGGGCAACACGGGAGAGGAGGAAGAACTTCATCCAAGAGGCGTGGGAGGTGTTTAGGGTAGGGGTGAGGAATGGGAATCTAGATCCCTTCCACAGACTACTGAATTCCAATGATAATTGGCTCTCGGCACCAGATGTTGTCAAAGTAATGGAGATTAGAGAGAACATGGGTGTCATGCTCCAATACATTGGGAGTTAGTTTTGCTGTTTATCTACAATTTCCTGTTTTGCATATGTCACTCGCTACACTTGTATGACCCTATTGCAGACAATAGGATTAATTTTGTAAAATTAGCAATAGCACTATTTTAGGTAGTTATCGGATAAGTTATAAAATATCTTGTCATGGTAAATAGGAGAAAGTGTCAGTTGACACTCTGTTAGAAATGGCTCACCATTGTAGGTGCATGGAGCACCTTCGATGGTCATTTTGTAGCCAATATTTTTATGTTTCAAGATGTCATTTTAATCTACATGTACTGATGAAGGATGGTGGACATAACAATTTGTAAAGAATTAATGCTTCTTACACAGTGCTGCCAATTTTTTAACACAATGTTTGTTAAGTATTGATGTATTGAAATACAATTTTTCTATCACATGAAGTATTGATCTATAGTTGTTATTTTTGCCTTTTTTTTAGTTTAATAGTGCTTCAATCTCTCTGTTAGCTTCAAACTGTTATGCAAAATCATTCTACAGATTGACTAACATGCATGTTAGTCGCGCATTTTACAACATTGATTTTGCAATAAATGACTGTGATTGACTAGCCTATTGGACATGTCTATTCTGGCTCCAAAATGACAATACGGATCTAGAAGAGCTTTAGCCCTAAATGTTTAGTTTATCAGTATAACTTACACTGATGTCCTTGCAGACAGTTTTATCTTAATCGGGGGTTGGAGTAGCCTTTTTCTATTCCTCTCGAAGTCCCCATGAGTCTCTGATGCACTTTTATGATTTATGCTTCCCAGTCCATTTTATCGGTATAGGTAATACCGATGGTGCTGCCTTCAGATTCTCTGTGTCATCATGGATGATTATAACTATTTTTGCACTATCTCGATCTAGATGAAACGTGAGTACAGATTGATTAACATGCGTGTTAGTGGTCTGTTTTACACCATCCATTTTGCAACCAACATTCTATGATTGACTAACCTGTCGCTAATGCACGGCTACGATTGACTAACCTGCCACTAACACAGTGTATGAAAGGTCTATTTTGGAGGGGCAAGAATAGCTTTAGCCCAACGGGCATTTCATACAGTGTCTTAGTGACAGGTTAGTCAATCACAAAAATAAACTGCAGAATCGACGATGTAAAACATGTGACTAACACGCGTGTTAGTCAATACTAACTGGGTATCACTATAGTAGAGTGAGACCTCTCCTGATAGTCGAAACATAGTCTGATATGTCTAGGTCATTGACAGAGGTTGTGTTGATAAAGCCTGCAGAGTTTCTTCACACTGTTTCATCGGTCAAATTTAAACCGATGAGTATGAACAAATTTTAAGTGAATTGGAGGCATATTTCAAATGCCTGCGGCTATTGTAGCTCCAAAACAGACCTGTCATACAACATAACTCTCCCCGATGCATTCACCTTCGGTTTTCTTTTACTTAACCAATCGGGTATTGGCATAGTTCATTTTACGTCCCTCTAATGCTCTAATGATCTCAATATACCAATCCGCATTTTGACTAAGTCCTCCATGTTATCAGCATAAATCACCCTGAAGAACTCCTAGCAACTCTCCATCTGCCTTAATAGTCCTATCGGGACTTGGCATAGTATAAAATTTCTTCTTCTGATGTCTCGATGAGTCCTCACTTAATGTTTACTTTATCGGTATAATTTACACCGATATCCTCGCAGACGCTTTTATCTTCATCGGGGGTCGGAATATCCTTTTTCTATTCCTCTCGAAGTCCCGATGAGTCTCTGATGCACTTTTATGCTTTATGCTTCCGATTTTGTTTTATCGGTATAGGTAATACCGATGGTTCCACTTTTCGATTCTCCATGTCATTGGGGATCGATCTAATTATTTTTGCACTATCCCAATATGGTCTTTTTCTTCGATGGGCCCACCTTCGGTTCCCTTCAGTCATTAGGTATCAGGATATACTTTTCTCATTACTTCCGATCTCCCAATACTATAACTCAATGATCCGCACTGCCTTATCATTATAAGTTACATCGATAGGTTCATAAGTTACACCTTCTGCCTCATCAAAAAAAGCTATGCCGATGGTATGAATTTTTCAAGAGTGCACACTGTGCTAATTTTTTTTTAAGTGCCTCAATGAATCTACCCTCTAATTTATTGGTACATGTTATGTCGATAATCTATCTTTTCCTTGCCAATGCTGTTTCATCGAGACTACTTATGCCGATAATTAAAATTTTACAATTTTGAACAAATGAGCCATCCACCTTGAGTATTAGTGATCCCAACTATCCCATAGGGTCTGATACATACTAGAAAACAATCTCCCTGATGATGTATGTTATCTCGATGAGTTTTCTTTCTTTCTTGACTAGAACCGCTTTATCGGAGAAAGTCTTTCTGATAGAGTTGCCTTCTTTATTTGGTGCATTGGGTATCGGGGTAACATTAATTAGGACCTCCTGACGATGTACACATGTTAGTCAATCCATAGTGACATTTTCAAGCTAGATTAGACATGCAACAGACCTTTCGTACAACGTGTTAGTGACAGGTTAGTCAATCGCAACCACTAATTGCAAAATCGACAGTGTAAAACACACGACTAACACGCGTGTTAGTCAAGACTCATTGGGTATCGGTATAGTAGACCAAGATGACCCCCAATAGTTGAAACATACTCCAATATGTCGAGGTCATCGACAGAGGTTGTGCTGATAGAGCTCACAGATTTTCTTCACACCGTTTCATCAGTCAGATTTAAACCGATTAGTATGAACAATGGTCAAGTGAATTGGAGGCATATTTCAAACGGCCTCGGCTACTGTAGCTCCAAATTAGACCTATCGAACACTCAAAATATCACTCAAAATTCCCTTTAATATGCTGAAGTGATGTTTTTTCATGAAGATACTACAACATATCACCTATACATACAATCCACTAGTAAATGCTCTTATGATAAAACTATAAGTGTCCATATATAGCAGAAAACTATTTTGTAAAAATATGTGCTAACAGGATGAAGGTCTAATAGTAAAGTAGCTTTGGTCATTTGTGCGAAGCGACCAATATCATGGCAAACACATTTGACATCAACCAATATCTCAAAACAGTATCACACTGAAGATATCATCACTATGGTTATTTACTGTTTATGATATCTCTTTCCTTCTCCGATATGTGCAGGACTAGAATGGGAAAACACCGGAAATGGCAGTAAATTATGGTACTAGAAGTTCAAGATGGTGGTGAAGGTTTGCGTCATTTCTACTCAAGGGATATTCAGTGGACACCAATTTGTGTTGAAAATGATTCAACAATAGACCTGTGTGTAGCAATTCCACTGGGTAGATTGGATGCATTCATCAGAGGGGAATCGTTGCGTGAAGGTGTTGAAACCTAATTCCTCCAAAAGTGACACACTGAGCATGATAGTGCTGTGCACAACATGCATACATCAAAGATGTATAGCTGGTTCATTGACACATTCTTTCATACTCTTTGTCTATGTTTAATGACATTACGACGGTTGTTGATAATAGGAGAGTTGTTTTTGAAGGTATTGGTGTTCATATGAACCAGAAGACAATAGGAGGAAGTCACCGAATAAGAAGCGCGCATAGACATATAAAAAAAAAGAGGTTGTACATGCCACTTCATTGTTAAGCCAGATGTGGCCATCTTGATATTGAAGCAACAATTTCATGTAGACAAGAATGGTGAAGCTTGTCATGGTGTTGATGATACCAGCAATGAGTTGCGCTCTCAATTTGCACCAAACCTTTCAGATGAATGCAAAGCATATATAGAGAGGCTGTTGTTGATGGATGTGAGCGTTGATGCTATTTTGGACAGACATCTTGATGATCCCATTTTTCATGACATGTTGAAGAAGAGAGATTCATTCGTGACATGCAAGAATGTTATCAATGCGGCGACGAGGGTCCTTTCTATTTGGTCACGAAAGCATGTGCATGATGCCACTAGCATCTTAGAATGGAAAAAATAGGATGAGGTAAATTTCTTTTTTTTTCCAGCAGCCACAAGGTGTCGACAAACCTTTCATTATGGGAATACAAATGGCTTGGATGCTTGACATGATGGTACTATTCTCGCATGACTCAATCATCTCAATGGATTTGACATTCGCAACAAACAAATATGGTGTAAGTCTCTTCGAACTTAAATTGTTTTCATGCAGCCCATTTGATCTGTGGATGGTGATGATCTTTTTGTTTTTTGTTTAAAATAGTATCAATTGTATTTATCTTGTCTTCTATGAGCAGCAATCGGGGGTGCCTGTTGCATGGGCTATGACATCAGGGAACAAGATCGAGGATATCCAGGTGTGGTTGATGGAGTTGTGGAGACAAGGAAAGGAAAAGAGGCCTGATTGGAGGATCAATGCATTTATCATGGATGATATGAGTCTAGAGATTCAAGTGATAGAGTAAGTGCAAGAGCAATATTTTGTCTACATGAAATCAAACATTATGATATGCTTCTCTACAATTTATTTCAAATGACCACACTCCCGGCTTAGCCCAATTAAACATTTTGTTCATAACAAGACTATTTTTGAATGTCGTGTCATACTTTGTATTTGGAACGTGTGTCGAGCATGGTTGAAGAATGTGTACAAGTATGCAGCAAAGGAAAGAGCAATGGACATTTTTCACCGTCCAGGGGCGATAATGATGGTAATGCATGAAAGTGAAGAGAGCACTGTGGAGGAGCTGGACACTTTCTTTGCCAAATTTAGTGATTAGCCACATTTTCTAGAGTACTTTTACAACACATGGTGTCAAGGAGAAGGCTGTATTGGTGAGTTTGACATTACATTCGAGTGGTGGATTTATGACTTGTTACCCATTTTGGTTGTCATTTGGTAGTTGACATCCTACTCTTATTTTTAATTTCTTTATTTCAATTTTTTTTTTTTGGCCAGCTATGTGGGCAAAAAACTTCAAGAATTTTGCTCATGCTAACTAGGACACAAATAATGCCATTGAATCATAACATGGTAAATTGAAGTCACTGCACCTAAGAGATGATAAAAAGACATGCTCGAGGAGGATGGACAATCTGTATTTTATACTTGTGTATAAAGTGGAACCATTCTACCAGCATAAGCGAGAATTGCAGCATTTTGGATTTATCAAGAACTACAGGTTGACACATTTGCAAACTAGTATGGAGAGGGAAAAGGCAATTCCTGATGTTGATTGTGTTCTAGACGACACTACTCTTGGTTGGTACTGGGTGAAAAGTTAGTACTCATGCAACTGGTATGTGGTTAGGAAATTTGGGGATCACTTCTACATCTGTGAATGTCCATGGAGTTTGTGAGGAAACATGTGCAAGCATGTGTTGAAGGTTATTGCAATGATGAACAATTCATTCCATGATTCAAGTGTTCCGGGTAAGTGGATGTTTGTGAATGTTGAATTTTTCTGGCATATAAGATGTGTACTTCACCCTAAGATCTTGTTTCATAAAGATCCTATTCCTATGTCGACTCCAACATCTACTAATACTAATGAGAACCCAAGACCTGAACTTGTCGTCGATACAATTTCTAATGCACATACAAATTTAGAGGATATGGACACTGTAATGTGGAACAAAGAAAACAAAAAGTTAAACATATTGTTGCAAACTATGTCGGTTTCAGGTGATAAACTAATGGTATTTGTAGGTTATCTGGATAGGTTCATGGCTAATCTTTAGAATATCAGTGCCATGTCATTTGATTTTAGTCTGTCTACCGATCCAGCCAATACAACCATCGAATGCATGTGGGCTTGGTTCAGTGCAAGTCAGGTCCATCGTTGCAATCAGCAGCAACATAGGCATAGTACTAGGATTAAGATCTATCATGATGTTCAATAGCCTATCACCTTTGAGTTCCCCTTTGAGACTTCTAGGAGGAGAAGGGGAAAGAGGCAATTGGACCAAGCACCAGAACTGCATGTCCTTGCCACTGCATCGGTTGTGTCTGATATAGGTTGGTACTGTAGTGTCACTTGTAAGTGGTTTCTAAACATGTGAATGTTGCATGCGTTTATTTAGTTTCTATGTCTTGTAGTCAAAGAAAGTGATCCACACTTATGTGTGATAGTGTTCGACACCCCCTCAACACCTAGCCATAGGAGTCCTCATCGATGATTGGCTTTTGATGGTCTTTTACATGGAGAGGGATCACACAATGATCCTCACTGATACTAATTTTGGTATTATTTGTTTAGATTAAGCTTTCTATTTGTAACTATGTCATATATGTGCTTGATGTTTAGCCATTCTTTATTCAACTTGTTGCGTAATATGGAACAACTTTGTTTATTGCAGTTCCGTTGTAATGTTTACTATAACTATCCCTAACCATCTTTTATAATGTATCTTTGTATGTAGGTCCATTGCTTCTTCACCCTATTTTATCACTAAATGGCCTTCACATACATGTTGGGCGACAGGCGCAGGTTTTATGCAACTTATTTTTCAGTATTATGCTTTTATGTCTTCAATTTATTGAATGCTCTAGCTAAATAATTAGTACTCTTATGGTGTGATTATGTCTTGCAATTTTTTAGTGCGTAATACTCTTATGTCTTACATTTATTGAATGCTATAGTTATATTACTAACACTCTTATCGTATGTATCTGTAGACTGCTAGAGAGGTTGGTAGAGAACGACGAGGAGTCTGCCTTATTTCAACACCTCCCGGATATCATTGTTTCAGATATTATCTGAATAATAATTCCCAGATGGGCTGCTAAGTGGACCATTAGAATGGGAAGACATTATACCAAGGACAATATGTACACTGTCGACATAGAAGATGTGATCTCGTTTGCCAAATTATCGACTCTGTTGATGGTCGCTTTGTATAGGCGACTATGGCCAGTGTATTTCGCCCTTGCATACTAGCCAGTCACTCTCCCTCGGATTCACATAATCTATGCTGACAGACCCCATTGGATACGTGGATGGTCCCTGGTACCATACTCCAATGATAGTATCAAGGATGTCACGACATTCTTTCCATGTAACCTTCTTATTATGGACTACACCCCCATATTCATGGGTTATGGTAGTCCACGGCCAGCAGGGAGGTTTGTGAGGATACAGAGTAGATTCCCAACGTAGAGGAGGTCCTCTAATTAAAATTGTATAACTGCTCCTATATGACTATGCTATTTTTTATAAAATAGTTAATTTCTATGGTTACATAGCCGATCTTTGTACATCATTTGTCTCGAATGTTTACGATTTATATGTTTGTGTCAGTTATGTTTACAATTTATATTTTTCTCTCTATGCACTTTATATGTCTACAAACCAATACACTTTATATGTTAATTTAAATCTAATAAATATAATCCTTTCTCTAAACATGTCATAGGGATTGCAATTTTGATATGCAATGAAATTAAGATGTGAGATATGGAATGCAGATGTGTAAATTGTGAACACTTGGATTGAAGACAATTTTCTCTCCTTCACGATGATGCAAGAATGTCAATTTTCTCTCCTTGGATTGAACACTTGGTATATGGGCCAACTAGTCACCGAATTAGCGAAAAAGTACTAATGTGGCGTGTTAGTCTATTTTGCTATTTCACGTGCTAAAAGGAAAAGTCTGCCAGTGAGTACTCGAATCGCAACCGTTAGTTTCGCATGTTAGTGCAAGGTTAGTTAATCATACCCGTTAGTTTCACATGTTAGTGATAGGTTAGTGAATCACAATCATTAGTTTCATGTATTAGTTACAGGTTAGTCAATCACAACCATTAGTTTCATGTGTTAGTTACAGGTTAGTCAATTGCAACTGTTAGTTTAGCATGTTAGTGACAGGTTAGTCATTCACAGCTGTTAGTTTTGTGACGTGTTATTTGATGGCTTTCTCAAGAAGTAGGATCCTAATAAACAAATGATGCCAGATGAAATTGACAAGCTCTTTAGGGGATCAGGATATGATCCAAATCAGAAATCTCTTCTACAATGGGCTATCTATCCTAAAGATAAGAGACCCACATTGGTTGACACAGAAGAAGCTTTTGGACATCTGATGCTACAACAAGTTGGAAAGACTGACCCTAGAATCAATGCCAAACTAAACTTAGATGTGGTTGTTGGCATATGTGTAGAGTATGTTGACATGATGATATTATGTTGTCATTGATGTCAATATGCTGAAGAGTGAACCGGTAATATGCAGAAGAGTGAACTGGTTTATTGAAGTTAAGTAACTAGCAAAGTGAACCGGTATAATGTTGTGAAATGGTATATGTGAAAAAGGTGAATCAGCATGTTTGCCCAAGTGAACCGGTATATGGAATGTTTTCTATCAAGGTTTAATATGGTATGACTACCGGTTGGTAGTCCCAGCCTCAGGGTTTTCGGTTGAAGTGTTTTGAGCCTGTGTGATTCAACTGATGACATTGTGTGATGAGTTAGCATTGTAATAGAGATTAGATTGTGTTTCCACATCAACCTCATGCACGTGAAGGATCTTGCATGAAAGGGGATTGATCCTATCTACCTTAGGAATGTGTGAAGTCCCTGCAAAAGGTGAAGAACGCATGATGGGTTATCGCCTCCAAGAAGCACTGAAGAACGAATGATGGAGAATGTCTTAAGATCTATTCAAGACCATTGTATTCATATGCAAAGTGTTCAATGGTCAGGATTGAACTAAGTGAATTGCTCAACCTAAATGTTTGGGGTTTAGGGTTTATGCTACCGACCTATGTGTTTCCTATAAGGTCAATGTTGTGTTTCATGTTGAGGTCATTGGCAAATGATGTGTGTGTATCTAAGTGCATAGATATGTGATTCTTGCTAGACCAAATAAGAGAATTGATACCTGCAAAGTGTGTGCAGAAGGAAGGAACTAAAACAAATCTGCATTGGCATTGAGTGCTATTACCAGATCATTGTAATACCTATTGATCTCTAATCACTTCAATAGTTGGAAAATCCCTTAACAGGGTAGCTTTAACAATCTTGCTGTAAATCCTTTAATAGGGTGACTCAAAGCCATTGAATTCATAAAATCCTCTAACAAGGTAACCTTTAACAGGGTTTAACCCTTAACCTAGTATTCTAGCCATCCCTTAACCGGGTGATCTCTAATAGGATCAATTCCTAACAAAACCTGTTGTAACAGTCTTTAACTGGACTAGGCTCCTAACAAAGTGGACTTCTAAAGAGTTCAAAAACATCTTGTGGGTATTCATCCTCACTGTGGTTTTTCCCAGTTGGGTTTCCACGTGAAAAATATGTGTGTCATGTGTGATGCCTCTTTCATGTGATGTTTTGTTATTTCCTATTTAGTAGTGAATCATGTTGTTCTAGTAAATTATTGTATCTCTGATGATAGATTATCTATTTATGCATAAGGATAAAGTGGAAATGAGGGAGTAGATTGTATGGAAAGATAAGTGTTGTTGGATTATGTCATTCACAGTCTCATAATGTTTAACTGGTAGTAATCTAGTTTAGACCAGTATTAGTGTTTGTCTATCAAGTGCACTGTTTGTAGTCAAACTAGTTCAAGAGAAGAAGTTATGTTTGTATTGATTCACCCCCGCTCTCAGTACCAGTTTGGTACTCACTATTCATCATTGAGTTATCAGTGGCTAAACTGAATCAAGATCAAATAGAGTTTCTTGTGAGGGAGAAATCTACATATAAGAGGCTATATGAAAAAATTGATGAAGAGAAGCAAAGACTGCAAGCAAGATTACTACAGATTGAGACAAGCACTAGTGAAACAGGGATGTCATATGGTACTGACCAAGATGCTATGGATGCCTGGACAGATGCAATATATTGGAGAAGCAAAGGCAGAAAAGTCATATCAGCAAATAGAAAAAATGCAACAGAAGATGGATAAGTTGGTTCATGATATCATTGAACATACATTAAGGAGTGTGTTGTTGGTCATAGAGAACTATTGGAAGACATACACTGGAATGACCAAAGCTTTGAGGGAGCATGAGAGGCTCAGATCATAGCTGCAGGAGATGATGAATGATAACAGTCTTCAATAAGAAACTATTATAAGTAGGTGGAAGTTAATATTTACAAAGAAGAATACCTCATTGAGCAGACTATCTTATGTACTTGTGATTCAGTTTATCCATCATTTATAAATAAGAGTTTTTCAGTCTTCTATAAGCAACTATTATAAGCAGGTGGAAGTTAAGAAAAATTTCCATCATACAATTAGTGTTTCTTTCAAATCCGCTATAAAAAAAACTTTTAACCTACAGTTAGGTTTCAGGTATAGATTCACTTGCCTTGGTTTGCGAATACAGATTAGGAAGTCATAATAAGATAAGTGCAAAAACCATTCATCATACAAGACATGTAGAAAAGCCACATAGAACCTTTCAGAAAGCATGAAAAAGTGTACAACAAACCAATCATTAACCATTGATGTTTAAGTGAAGTCAATCACATTTATTTTTTTATTTTTTTAACAAGCTGGCAAGGTCACTTAATATATTTTTACAACTGGTTCAAGAAGGGCTCCCGAAGAAAAGAACCAGAAAGAAAAAAATTGGTCAATCAAGTGTATTGAATATAATTATTCATGAAGCATACAAAGTGTCTTCCTAAATTAAAGAATATGTCTGATTACAAAAAGTCTACACCACTGCTGACATTTTATTGAACAAGACTCGACAATATACATCTACAAAACTTTCATAATAGTGCAAGCCTATTATAGAGGTAGAGGTTGAGTATTTAAATGACTTGTTTCCCCTAGTGGTCGGAGTAAGGGGAGGAACATCATTCCCATCATCTTCATCGGTTACGGAGGCAAACACCTCTGCGTGCCTCCATTTCTAGTATTAAGCATGTTGCACACAAACATCTAGCATCCCCTACATTTGGTCACTTATGATTTTGTTGTTTTTAGCACATGCCTCACGCACTACCTCGTGTCTCTCATTTGCCATCTGCAAACCACACACTTCCATCTCAAGGTCTGTATTCTTATCGTCCAAGTCCATGACCTTGTTATTGAGTTCCATGCATTTCTTATTGAGTTTAGTGAATTTCTTATTGAGTTTGGTGCATCTACTTTTCACTTCACTGAGTCTCCATTCAAGATTAGAAACAATCCCCTTCTGCCTTTCATTTTCAGTGTGGGCCATTTCAACCTTCTGCATTAGCAATTCTACTTGCATGGCGTCAAACTTCATTGTGTCCATCCCATCATTCTAGTCTGCAAAGGGCGGTGGTGATTGTCTTGCAGACTTCCCTAAACTGTCGTTAGAGGTGAGAACATCGACCGTCCCATTCACCTTTGAATTCATAGCAGGCATTCCATTTTGCGGAATAGATGTTTTGACACCCTTTCTTTTTCCTGTCTATGGTCTTCCCATTGCCATCCCTACAAACAATGCCAAAAAGAAGTATCTATAGATAGGTGGGCAAGACAACATGAAAAATGCAGGAAACAATAGTTTATGCCAACAAGAAATGAACTGCTATCTATTGCATTTTTTGGAATGAATAACATTATGCATGATACAAAAGTTAACGTGTTCACTAAAGTTGACATGATCACTAAACTGGGCACTTGGGTGGCACGCTACCTGCCAATTGGGAATCCATGTTTTGGGAAGATAACTCCATCAATCACCATTCCTTATCCTGCATCCTACTTATTACACATCTTCCATGAAACTATAACGAAAGTCTGGTGTATTTTAATAGTTTTTTTTTTTTGGTTATTTTTTTGTTGTTAATTAATTTCAGATTCAATGTTAAAAAACAGACAATAACAATGGTATATTCAACTATTGTAAGCTACAGTGGAAAGAGCACATGGTTCACAATTTCAATCAAACATTCCGCTTCATCTGTATATGTTAAAGAGTTGCAGGGACCCTATTGCTATGCAATAACAAAACCTATGCATATGCAATATATAAAAGACCTTGAACAAAACTTGAACAGTAAACAACTATCATCGACTTTATTATAACATCCACTATCATTATTAAAAATGTTGCACAACAAAGAAAGGTTTGTGAAACTATTAAAGGGTAGTTGATGATGTAGGATCACCATGAAACAATCCAACAAATCAAGCCTTTACAATTATTTTGCTTAAAATAGTAGGAAATGTTGAAAATAATGTACAATTCATCTAAGACATAAACAATAATTGAGAGGGTTTAAACTATGTTAAGGTAAAAGCCATGTCAATATAACATCTCCAAATTCCATCTGAATAGGGTCTATCAAGACTGATCTTCCACCATAGTATCTTGCTCTAAATATTTGGAAAGAGGAACAACTACGATCGAAGAATATTATCACCTCCATTGTTTGGATTGTGCAATGGACTTGATTACACCATAAAATACTTTACGCTTCTTCTTATTCTTATGCAACTTGGGAGGGGTGATGCCAAGTGATCACAACCTATGACTTACCCATCTGATCACAGGGCCACGTTTAACATCCTCTTTTTGTGGCTGGACACTTTCACCAACTTTATCTTGCCACATACAAATGACATCATACGAGTTCTGCCTATTTCATTCCATTAGAATAAGGTAAAGGATGGAATGAGAAGATGGAGGAAGGGATCTTGTTATCTTCAAAACTTGTTGAGGGTGGGGAACAAACTAGGTCTTCAATGGGCTACACCACCCACGAGTTTAGGGGATCCGACAAGACATCGACGAAAGCACTTGGGCAAGGCAGCTGGGCATTTGCATCAAAGACTTTGACGAAGCAAACTTTAGCACAATGTCATGGGAGTGGAATAGTATGACACATTACACCCTTCCCCAGACCATCAACAATGCCTTCCACAACCACTGCCCCATCCACTAGTAGGTGGACTTCAACTCCAACAGTAATAGCATGAGAATCTTCATTGGCGCACTCTTCTTTGTCTTCCATGGTTGCCTACATCAGTAATGAGTGGACACGGTCTCTTAAATAAAATTCTTTATACATGTCCATCAAACATAGTCAAATGAATTCATGGCAATGTAGTACAATAGTACCGGAGTAGCTGTCTCTCCCAACCCATTGCCCCCATCATGGTCATGGTGTGCATTTGTACATCCATCATCATTTCCCCCAGACTCTTTCTCAATGCTTGTTTCTATCAGATTATGCTATAAAATGCGACACATTGTACAAAAGAGTAAGTACACATTAAACCCATATGCCTACAAACACTATTGGACCAAGGTCGATGAATTTTACATGACCAAGGCAATAAAAAGAATAGAAATAATGGACACAAACCACAACATCATAAAAAATGCTCTCCAGTATAACACTGCCCCTCACCACCTGTTATCCAAAAGAAGAGCCCAATACCTATTCATCTCTGCTTTTATCCTCTAATGTATGCCCCAATTGAGTGGACTCCTCTGCAATCTTCTCACCACTACATGCACTCAAAATTCTATTCACCGTCTCCTTCAGTTTCTCCCTCGAAATAGACTTCTGAAGTTTCTCATCCAATACCACGACCGACTGCATAAAAAGAGAGTTATTGTATAGTATAACACACCATGTCATGATATATCACTACATGTCATGCATAATGGCACCATATTACTTGTTCATCTTTGCACCTATCCTCCAACCTCTGCCCTAGTTTAGGAGAGTTCTCTGCAATCATCTCGCCACTGCATGCACTCAATTTTTCAATCATCGTTTCCTTCAGCTTCTTCCTCCTAACAAACATCTGAGATTTTGGACTTGGTTTTTCAGGAACACTACACACGGTGTCAACAAGCAACTGCATTGACTATTCTTTTCTCATATTGTCCATCATCTTCCCCAACTTAGAAGACTACTCCACAATCTTCTTGCCACTGCATGCACTTGATTTTTCAATCGTCGTCTTCTTCAGCTTCTTCCTCCTAATAGACGTCCAAGATTTTGGACTTGGTTTTTCAAGAACACTACATGCGGTGTCATCAAGCAACTACATGGACTATTCTTTTCTCATATCATCCATCATCTGCCCTAACTTAGGAGACTACTCTGCAATCTTCTTGCCACTGCATGCACTTAGTTTTTTAATTGTCGTCTCCTTCAACTTCTTCCTCTTAATAGACGTCTGAGATTTTGGACTTGGTTTTTTTGGGAACACTGCACACAGTGTCATCAGGCAACTACATTGACTGTTCTTTGCTCGTATCATCCATCGTCTGCCCCAACTTAGGAGACTACTCCGCAATCTTCTTGCCACTGCATGCACCCAATTTTTCATTCGACATCTCCTTCAGCTTCTTTGATGAAATGGACTTATACATAACAGACGACCGAGGTTTCTGACTTAATTTTTTGCACACCCTATGTTTTGTGTCATCCAATACCATGGGACAGTCCATGCTCCCTACATGGACCCCATCAGCCTACAATGACATGGATGAAATAGTCAACATACTACACAGTGCAGTGCAAAGCATGCCATGTAATGAAAATACACATATGGGCACGCCAACAGATAGTCACCTTCGATGACAAACGTGTCATATCATCTGAAGTCAGACTTGTTTTTTTTTTGTGACATTCTTCTTTTCTTTCTTCCTTGACAAATCACATGCATGCTTATTGACTCACACATTTGTTTCACGATGTGAAGTCCGCCTTGTTTTTTCCGCAACATTCTTCTTTTTTTGCTTCCCCAACAAAATAGGTGCACCATCTTTTGTTTGATGATCTGAAGCCGACCCTATTTTTTCTGCAACATTCTTCTTTTTTTGCTTCCCCAATGAAATAGATGCAGCCTCATTCACTAGCACGTTTGTTTCGCGATTAGCCTTTGATGCCAGAACCTCCTCGCCATGGCCTGCACTATCACTTATAATCTGGGCACTAGGATAGGATATGTCAATAAGTCGTTCTTCACATGTTTAAAGAATTTAGTAAACTACAAAAAATATAATCACTAAAAAATTACCTCTGTTGCAATATTCTTTCCTTGCAGTAACTCTAAAATCTTCTTCCTTCTCGCCTCCCTAACCGGACTGCTATCGTACACTCACATTGCTTCCTTTATCTCTTCCTTCCCTTCAGTAGGAAGCTCATGACGTGTTTTCTTGCCATATTTCATACACACCCAGTCAGTGACACATTTTTTTTGCATACTATGTCATACACCCATTTGGTATTCAATATTAGACTCCCTCTTTTTCAAGTGCATCAACGATTTCTTTGTATGATGCGCGTTGTGCTTTCCACTTCCACACTATTGAGGACTGCATTCTACAATCCCAATAATGATAGTTGATGCTCTTTGGCTCTATGCATATTAAGCCTCCCCAAATCCCAAAACTGACAACCTCCATTTTCAAAAAAATAACGGAAGAGACAAAAGTAGTGCAACTTGCCATTAATATGTTCTCTTTTGTGATCGGCCTGTTGCTACGCACAACCAAAAGAGACTTAGAGTCACATTCAATTTTGCAATAATCAAGCATTATAAAGATAATCCAACATATAATGACTAATAGTGGACCTCCTTGTTCTTGTTCGTGAGCGCTGATAGAATCACGTTGCCATTTAGCCTCCTGCTCTATGCTCACCTTGTGCTCGCTACGAACGTCTCCTTTTTCACTCTCACCGCCTCGAGCATTAGTATAATTTCCCTCATATATATTTCCAATGGCCTCATCTTCCTCACCAGCACAACCACTATCATAATGTTGTTCAATAAAATAGCACACATCATCAATCCATTTTATGCCTATGTATATATCAACATTTCTACTTATAAATCCCAACTTCCAGCAACCATGCCATGCAATGATGGAAAAAAATATAATGCAATGATAAATAATTACCAGTTTGGTTGTGCAGTCACTGAGAAGCTGACTTGACAATGGGTTCAAAATTGGAGACTCGACTCATGCTTCATTCAGATTTGAATCCCCAACTAGTCCTTGACCCGAAGGCCCATCCCTTGACTCTTTCAAATTTGGATCCCTGACTAGTCCCGCATATGAAATCCCAACTCTTGACTCTTTTAGATTTGAATCCTCAACTACTCATGGATGTGAAAGTCCAACTCCTGAATCTTTCAGATTTGAATCCCCAACTTGTCGTGCATCTGAAAGCCCAACTGTTGACTCTTTCAGATTTGAATCCTCAACTAGTCCTGGATACTAAAGCTCGGCTCCTAAAACTTTCATATTGAATCTCCAACTAGTCGTGCATCTGAAAGACCAACTCTCGACTCTTTCGGATTTGAATCCTCAACTACTCCCAAATGTGAAATCCCAACTCTTGAATCTTTCGGATATGAATGCCAAACTAGTCCCGCATATGAATGCCCACCTCTGTCTTGGGTATACAAATTAGTTCTCTAGTTACAAGCATTAAACAGTGACAACACCAAGCAATACTACATGTTGCATAATTCATTAAAAATACTAAGCTTACAGGCAGGCTAATGTCACATGTCACTGGGAAGCAAACATAGCCAACTCCCTGGAAATCATCTGCCTTTAGCTCCAACAACCCATAATCAAGATCAGCAATTTCCCTCAACCTTTTTCTCAATACAATTGACATGATTGAATTGAAACATAAAAAAATGCAATTCATATTCTTCACACTATCAATAACACCACACATTCACCACAAATGACACAACCAACACACGACCGGTTATGCCCACATTCCAATACAAAGTCAGCATGTCGCTGTGTTATGTACAACCTAGCTAACGGTTTAGCCATAAATGATCCATGACATTCTGCTCTAGAACATATTTTGTTGCAATAGCAATGAAATAATGACTATGATCCATCGCCAATGCTATTAAAAAGGCTTCCTGTGTTCTCCCCATCAAAAATACAACACAAAAACTAGACTTTCTTAAGGATTGATAAAGAAGGATGCAAAACACACTTAACGAATTGGCTGTGTCTATTTTAGCTCCAAAACAGACCTTTCCTACAATGTGTTACTGATAGGTTAGTCAATCGCAGCCGCTAATTGCAAAATCAATAATGTAAAGCGAGTGTGCAACAATCAAGATGGTCAATCTATGTTAGAGAATACACAGGGATTCATTACTATTAACAAACTCTTTGATGATAATTAATGGGTACAGAGACCTCCAATTCATTTTTCGAAAGACACAAGTCTTTTGAAACAAGTGTCTATTCTAAAGCTTCCATCTCTTTGTTGACATGGGAATATTATTATTTATTAAAAATGTAGTCTTAAGTTACGAAAAGAAAAAAGAAAAAAACACTCTGAAGGATAGACACATGAGGGTTTCATCGTGCCAACTTGAGACATCTAAAACAGAAGCCCAAATCACATTTCAAATTGGAGTTGGATCATCAAACACATGTACTTCTCAAACATCATGAACATCAATAATCTAGAAATACAAATACACTAGGATGAACATTAACACTCTCATGCAAATCAACAAAATATATACAAATTTATAACACCTAGTTCACAAGAATCAGGATTTCTGGTTCATATATTCAACACTAGTTTCATGACTTGAAGATCCATAAATAACAATCATACTGCATTCAAGTTCAAAAATTATATCTTATTGTCTAATATGGTGCATCTATAGCATATAATATAAGGCATCAACCAATTGCATTGTTCATTTTCATTATTATCAAATTCAGTAAAAGCAAGGACATTAATATTACATGATCAACAACTAAAAATTATACATACATTTGTATTGCATAAAAAAATTATATACAACAAACTATATATATAACAAGCCCCTTTCAAAAAGTTGCACAAGCCCAAAGATTATTAATAAGGGGACATTACAGTGCAAGTAGTATTAAACAAGGGAGAGAGCAACAACCTGGGAACTTCTGGATGTTTGCTGGGGGACTATTCAATAGTCCTTGAAAATCAACAACATGCATGGATAACTAATGTTATTGGTAGTCTATATTGGGAAGTACATGCATTTCAAAAGACATAAAAGGAACCTACATGTTCATATATGAAAATGCAGTTTAACATTCAATATAAACTACCACTAAGTAATTTATATCTCCTAAATTATATCTGTCCATTTGCCATAGTGCTAGAGTTGTGCTAGAGTTGTCTATATCAACCACCTATTTTCATACTGTTGTTGTGCGCTCAAGGACAGATGCCTCTATTCTGACTCAAAATCAATGCTATGGTCCGACTAACATGCAACTTAGCCACATGTTTTACACTATATTTTACATTTAACGGTTGCAATTGGATAATGTGTCACTAGCACGTAGTACCATTTGTCTATTCTCGAGCCTTGTTATTGACCAACTCCATCTCCTATTGCAAATTGCATTGCATTTAGCCTTTTGCTTTACCGCTATTAGCTACATCAAATAACAACCTGTACATGAACAATGATCTGAGAGGTTGTGTCTCTTCTGGTTCCAAAATAGACAAATCGTATAGACTAACAACATTGTGTTAGATAGAAGCAACCATCAAATGAAAAACCTATGATTAAAAACCTACCACAAACATGGGGTGTTAGTCCCCCCATTCTATTTTTTGCAGCCACAATAGAGGCATCCCACTACGAGAGTAACTTGAGTTTTGTGCTAGTGTTTTCTTTGACAAAAGTACCATTTTTTGCAGCTTGCGGCCTCTTCTTCCTACTGGGATGCCCTCCGAATGTAATTCCTTCATTCTCAAGCTTTTAGTGTGCATGCTATGCACAATAAACCAATGGTAACCATGAAGCATGCTGTAGCCATCCTCCAGCATGTCCACATAATTTTGTGTGGGCGCCGAGGATAGAAACTGAGAACTTGACAACAACTCCATATCACATACCATGGGTCGAAGCACCATGAGAAGTTGGCATGGTATACATGTCTTGGAAATGTATGTCGATGCATGTTGTTGGTACGATACGTCCACTAGCCTCCCACATATATTTTCATATATGTTTATTTTGCACTTTTCGAGTGTGATTAGGTGCTTCCAACTTGTGTCATGTCTATTTTGGCTTCAAAATAAGATTGTAACAACGACGTGAATCGACATACATGACACGCATCTATTCTGGCTCCAAAAAGGACATATCATACCAATGACATGCATCAACATACATGTCTAAGAATAAATATATATGCAAATACAAGTGGCAGGCACCTAATAGCTACATGAAAGACAAAGTGAGGTAAAATGTTTTGTTTCAAATTGAGCTTCTCTCACATGGTCTTGACCTCGTTTACATGTTATGGTTTGCCTTTTGATGCAAACAAACTCCTCAAATCAGGGTGTTGATTGGTTGATGCAACCATTCCTTGATTGTGTGTGACCTGCTCTTGTTTAGGAGTTGATTTTCTATTTGTTGACAATTAGCAGTTGATCTATTATTTGTATAATGATGGCAAACATGACACCTTTTTTATTTGCCTAACGTGGAAAAAGTAAGACTAATGTGGGAACAAAACCATTATTGTTGAAGGGCTCCTTGTTGAAGCAGCCTCCGTCTATTGTGGCTCATTATTGAAAGGGGATTTATGGGAGTGTAGGTTTTCTTTTTTTTTATCTAATGAGCACCTGAGAATAATGGAAATAGAGCATAATATTTCTATAGTTTCTTTTATCTATGTTTTATTTTGTCCTTTTCCTCTATATTGTAGTAGACATGTTTGTGTATGCGTGTGTGTGTATGTGTGTATTGCTTCATATTGACATATATATATATATATACTAACACACACCGAAATGCAAACAAACAATGCAAACCCTGATGGTTTTCAACAAAATCCCAAAAATCAGCCCTCAACAATGAGCCATCAACAATCAAATAGGGAACCTTGGTATCCTGACACGACCATGTTGCAAAATGATGCCTAATTTTTACAGACAGAACACAAAATGACACAAGAAATAATATTTTTTTATTGAATGTCTTAGGGTTTCAAATTACCGCAGCCACCTAAGCCTCCACCCAAATCATTGTCCTCTTGACACCTCCTGAGGGCACACTCACAACCACCTCTGCGATACAAATATGATATAAAAATTTACAGTTTCAAACACAGGGTTGACGGAGGAATCATAAAACTATCTTTATCTATTAGGGTTTGAATTTACTGATGCCGCCATAACCCTACACAACAATCTTCAATCGTACCACCAGGGGTACACTATGATACCTCCTCCCTGCACATGAAAAAAACCTGCATGTTAATAGGCGATAACAATAGGACTAACAATATACCCAGACAACTTTGGTTATGCATGCGGTCGGCTTTTCTCCTCCCCTTTGAAGCTACACATATTTTGAGAATGCATACCTATAACTACAATTGAAGCACAAATCCTTCGCTTAGTGATTCAATTGGGGACATGAATTTACATGGTCAAATATTTTGTTTTGCATCCACCATTGCGTTCTGCATGCAGCTACCGAATGAATTTTTTTTTCAATTTTCGTGAAATTGAGTTTTCATTTAAAATTTTAAAAAAAAATTAATTGAAAGCTATGCCCATAACACATGCATGCCGATGTTAGTCGACTCATGGATGCAATAAAGTGGGTTACCCAAAAAAATAGCTGCACGACCATTCAAAATAAATAAAATCAAAATTGGCGGTCACCGAAAATGTAAACTGCTTGCCCAGCTATATGTTAACCACCTCGCCTGATATAACCATCACATCGTGGTGACAACATTCGAGAAAATGTTAACCACAAGCAAGCTTTTCCATCAAACACAACACAACAACATCATCCATGTCATTGCAGCCATGAATTCCTCCATGTCATTTGTGGGTCCCATGAACGTCGCTCTCAAGGACTTGCCGTACTTGAATGGTATGCCTTCGACATCATATAGAGCCATGTCATTTTGGAGCTAGAATAGCTATAGTCAATTCTTACATCATAGAAAACAATACAAATGACATATGAATGGTGACCTTATAGCCACCATTATATTTGATGGTCGTCACCATTTTTAAACCGATTTTAAAATTTTGAATTTGAACAACCCAATTTCCCTCCTACTGTGGGGTTAGGTCAATGTGGTAGTGAATGAGAGTATCTTGGCACTACTGGTTTGTTTCTCAAATGGTTCTACATGGCCTTCTAGGTGCCTATGTGGAAAGCCAAGAGGTGTGGGTTGTGTGTTCAATGTTGGAGCTATCCATGTGAACCCTTAAGTGTTGTGTGGGCGTTGCTAGGCTCACGTGGTGGTGCCATGAGTACCTCCTTCATTCTTCTTCCTTCTTGCCTCTGTGGGTTGATGGGTAGGGTTTTCACTCTGCCTAAACTTGGGTGTTTAGCTTGGATTGGCTAGTAGGCTGCAAAGCCTTATGCACGTCCCTTCCTATCTCCTCCAACTAGCAAGGCCGCCACCTAGATCAAATAGGCAGGGTCAAATGTACAGGCTGAATGCACAGGTTGAACACATAGAGTCAATGTTTAATTTTGATGCCATCTGAGAATGTTGAGGGTCAATTTATATTTAGTGTTGCATGAGCAGGGATGACAACACAATTAGATGCCTTCAAGAATCACCTCAAAATGCTCAATTCGGGCTCACCTCCAAATTGCTCTGATACCATGTTTATCTTGAAAAATCATCAATAAAAGTGAGAACATATCTTGATTTTTTAAAAGATGTACGGGGAAAATGCCTTGAAACATTACTATGAACAAGTTCTAAGACTCGCTTTGCCCTCCATGATTTTCCTTTGTCATTTTTTTCTTTTGGATGTTGATGAAGTGCACAACCTTCACAAAGTACTTTAGAAAACTTAACTTTAGGTAAACCCTTAACCATTTGGCATTGACATAGTTGTTCAAGATAGTGGTAATTAAGGTGGCCAATTGCTCATACCATAATTTACTAACTTCATCTGAATGAGTTAGTAGTGCCTTTGGAGAATTGTTTTTGGAAAATTTGGAGAAGGTATAAAATCTGGATTGATGTTGAGCCTTCCCTATAGCTACCAATTTTTTGCTTTGCAAATCTCTTATCTCAACTAAATTTGGAGAGAAATTGACTCTCATGTCCTTTCCTAGGTGATTAATTTGATACATAGAAAGGAGATTAGTGGTCAGTGAAGGAACACTTAGAACATTTGAAAATGTTCTACATTTAACTTCTACAATCTCTTTCCCTTTTACCAATGCTAGAC
Source organism: Cryptomeria japonica (assembly GCF_030272615.1). Taxonomy (NCBI): domain Eukaryota; kingdom Viridiplantae; phylum Streptophyta; class Pinopsida; order Cupressales; family Cupressaceae; genus Cryptomeria; species Cryptomeria japonica. The sequence continues at coordinate 518,000,480 of NC_081410.1, read as the reverse complement.
TATCATCCCCTAAGGTGGTTGAGAATTTATTAGAGTGCTCTAAAGATGAAAAACAACTTTTTGATAACCCATATGGTGTGTGTTAGTAGCAAAGAGGAGAAAAAATTGAGAGAGGGGGTGAATTAGTTTTCACCGGATCAACAAATTTAATCACAAAATGTTCATAGGTCTGATAAACTGCAATAATAAGACAGATAAGAAAATTGAAAGCACAACATACAACACTAAGATTTTGACATAGAAAACTTAGTTAAGGGAAAACCATGATGGGAACCTACCCATAGTAAGATGATACTCTGTAGTAGTATGTAAAATATTACAATGGGGAATGCACATTCATTCAGACACACTGTCTAGAGCTCATTGCTCAAAAGATAATGACCCAAAAGGCTACAGCCCTCAGGGAAGTCTCACTGACTTACAACAAGATTTAGACTATAATCTAGAAGAAATGAACTAAAAGAATAACATCTCCAAATGCCTAATTACAGTTCTAATTAAGCACAATTGTCTTCTCAGCAACACCAATCTCTCAATCACAACACTGAAGGATAAATCACTTGTTCACACATACACCACTCTCTAATAATGTAGACATAATATTGACACACAAATTACATGATGATATCAGCTATTTATACAAATCATCAACCTTGACAACAAGGTAGCCTAAACACTCAACCCTAAATTACAAAATTACATCACATGATACAAAGATCAACAACCAAACCAATATAATGATCTACATGAAATAAAACACACCTAATTTAGATTCCCAAACTCTCAACTCCACTAAAAATCACACCAAGATCAACCGCAATATGCTGCACCACTAGGAAACCCGCATAATACGAAAAATCATCACTGGTTCAACAGAATGAGGATATGAAAAATAGTGAAGTGGAGGAGGAAATGGAGATGGAGGACTAGTTGTAGAAAGATCTAATTAAAGGGGACCTGAAACATTTGGAGGATGTTATTAGAACTATGAAAGAGCAGGTGGAGGAGGACAAAGACAACGTCAATTCCTAGATTGCTCGTAATGAGAAGGCTTTGAAAAGCCTTATGAACCACAACCTCCAGGTCCTTAAAGTTTCTTCCTAGAATATGAACGTGCTGGTGGATCATTTGGAAAAGAAAAATCAAGATAAGAACCTGGTAATTATAGAAGATGCTCCAACCTCCAGCCCTACCCACTAGAACCCTAGGCACAAAACTAGGTAGACCACTATTGAGAAGGACACCAAAATGAAAGAGAGTCAGATTGGACAGGAAAACAATGACCTGAGGGAAGTAGCCAAGGTGATGATGCTCTTGGTATAGAATGCTGAGGAAACTATGAAGAGTTTTTAATTCTCTTGTAATGTTGGGCTTGGGGTCAATTTCTTGCTGGCCTCTTGCTGTCCTTTTCTCTACTGCTGGTTTTTTTGCTGGTCTTTTGCAGCTATCTTGTTTTGTTTCCTTCTTGAATATCTTTTGAATGTATTTGGGTTTTAGGTCCCTTAAAACCTATTTTACTTAATAAAAAACAAAGTCACCAAAAAATTGCACAATGATCAAAGCAAATAGCAAAATAAATAGGACATAACTAGGAAACACTAGCAAGCACGTTAGAATAATTAGCAATAGGTGCACCAACACCACTTATCAAATCTTCATCAATCAACATCTGAAACTCAAGAATACAACCAATTATCAATTGTCATGAATAAATATAACTTGTGGATCACCAAATCATGAACCATCTAAAATGAAGATACAAAAGACCCTCCCAAATAATATGCCAGAATATAATCTCAAGATTTGATCACACCGGAATATACCAAAGGAAATACTGAACTCTACAAAATAGTGATCAAGAAAATAAAACTAGAAAACAGAATCATAAGATCTTCCCAATCTACACACACTAGAGAAAATCACAAGAATATGTTGAGATCAATGACAACATATGAATGTGAAACACATTCAATGCAAAGCAAGAAGATATCTCCAACAAACTCTCCCTAAGATCAAGACAAATAGAGAAGTTTTTCACATTATGTCTCTCCCCCTTTGAAAACAATGCCAAAGATCTCAAAATAGATAACCAAATCATGATTCTCTCTCCCCTTGAGACACACAACCAAGCCACCAAACTACTCCACTCGAGGAGAAACACCATCTCATCAATCTAGATAAAAAGATAAGACTCTGAAGCCCACCAGATTGATGCAATTCAATGCATCTAGTTCTCATAAGGAGGGGCAGATACCCCTAACTTGTCTCTCAAATAGACAAATCTATCTGCAGGCAAAGGCTTAGTGAAAATATCAACAATTTGTTCCATTGTAGATACATACTCCAGCTTCACTTTCTCTTCACTGACTTGCTCTCTCAAGTAATTATATTTGATTGACACATGCTTAGTCTTTGAATATTGCACCAGATCCTTTGACATGTTCTTAGCATTGGAATTATCATAGTAAATGACAATAGGCTCACCATAGATAATTTTGATATCCTTTAACATTTGCTTCATCCAAACTACCTGAGTGTAGTTACTAGCAGCAACAATCTGGTCAGCTTCAACTATAGATAAAGACACTGAATCTTGTTTCTTACTATCCCATGAAACCAATTTATTTCCCAAAAAGAATGCTCAACCGGTAGTGGTAGTGCTCTTTCGATCATCTACATCACCAACCCAATTTGCATCAGTGTAAGCACATAACATGCAATCATCATTCCTTGGATACCATAAACCATAATGCATAGTCCCCTTTAGGTATCTAAATATCCTTTTAATGGAAATGCCACGACTCTCTTTCGGATCAACTTGATATCTAACAACCATGCACACATCATGCATAATGTCTAGTCTAGTCTGAGTAAGATATAACAGTCCACCAACCATAGATCTATACAAACTCTGATTAGCTTTTGGAGATTTCAATTTACAACCAGTTACCATAGGAGTTCCAACTGATTTGGAGTCATCCAACCCAAACTTCTTTAGCAATTCCTTCACATATTTAGTTGAGATATAAATATACCTTTTCTAGTCTGTAAAATATGCAAAATTAAGAAAAATTTCATCTCACCAATCATAGACATCTCAAATTCTTTTTGCATATCACCGACAAACTTCATGCTTAAGTCATCATCACCTCCAAAGATAATATCATCAACAAAGACTTCAACAATCAAGATGTTATCATTTTTTATCTTAAAATATAGATTACTATCCAGAGTCCCTTTATTAAATCCCTATTTTAATAAATACTTATGTAGTCTAGCATACCAGGCTCAAGGGGCTTGCTTCAATCTATAAAGAGATTTTATCAGTTTACATACCATGTCTCTGTCATCTGATAATGAAAATACATCAAGTTTCTCAATGTAGAGTTTTTCCTCAAGATCACCATTCAAAAAGGTAGATTTATCATCCATTTGATATACTTTGAAATATTTATAAGCAACATATGCAAGAAACAATCTAATAGCTTCAATTCTGGCCACCAGAGGAAAACAGAGGAAAAGTCTCCTCATAATCAATTCCTTCTTTCTATGAATACCCTTTGCAAACTAGTCTAACTTTATTTCTGACAACTTCATCGGCTTCATTCAATTTATTCTTGGATAACCATTTAGTACCAATAACATTCTTATTCTTAGGTCTACGCACAAGTTCCCAAGTGTTATTCTTTTCAATCTGATCTAATTCATCTTCCATAGCTCTCATCCAATTTTCATCTTTGCAAGCTTTAGCAACATCTTTAGGTTCAACTTTAGAAATCAAACATACTTCTTCAACAACTGACCTTTTTGTAGTCATTACACCTTTATTATTATCACAAAAAATCTGATTTTTTAGAATGATTCAATCTTACATACCTTGGAGTCTTTTGACTATTTTGATTATCAAGTTCTTGCACCTCTTCACCAGTAGCAACAACATCTGATTTAACTATCTCTACTAGATCATTCTTCTTGGGTTCTTCAGTCTGAATATGGGTGAAAACAACATGTTGTCCATTGTCATATCGACATGCTCTGATCTATTTTCCAAGGTTCTCATCCACCTTCACATTTTCACTTTCCACTATCTTTCTTAGTCTCTTATTGTAGCACTAGTAGGCTTTTCTCTTTGTGGAATATTCCAAGAAAATTCCTTAATCACTTATAGCATCAAACTTTCCTATATCTTTCTCTCTTGATATAACATTTGCTACAAAATACTCTGAAATATCTCATACTAAGAAAATGACCAAACCATAATTCATAAGGCCTCTTACCAGTATCACTTTTAATATAAACTCTGTTGAATGTGTAAACAATAGTGCCAATAGCTTCTCTCCAATATATCTTTAGAACATTCCCTTCAATCAACATAGTTCAGGCAGCATCCAAAATAGTTTTGATCTTCCTTTCAACAACTCCATTCTGCTGAGGGCTTCTAGGAGAAGATAATTTTCTTTTGATCTCATGCTTCTCACAAAATTAATTCCACTCACCGAAATAAAATTCTCCACCTCTATCAAATCTCAGACATTTCACCTTCAAACCAAATTTAGTCTCAACCTTTTCTTTGAATATCTTGAATTGGTCCAATGCTTCTGATTTCTCCTTCAAAAAGACAACCCATATCATCCTGTAATAATCATCAACTAGCCACATTAAGTATCTATCACCTTGCACACTCTAACATTCGTAGGTCCACATAGGTCAGTATGCACAAGATATAGCAATCCATCAGATGAATATTATTTACTATTGAAAAAGATTCTTGTTTTCTTACCCAACTAACATTCCTTACATACTAGATTAGCAAGCTTAAGAATATTAGGTAGATCTCTAACAAATTATGTAGAACAAATCTTAATCATTAAATCAAAATTAACATGACACATTATCCTATGCCACAGCCAACTCTCATCAATCTGAACAATCAAACAACTTTTCTCACCGGCATTCAAATGAAAAATGTTACCTTCAGTCTTAGTTCCAGATGCAATCTCTATACCGAAGGCATTTAGGATCTTTCATTTTCCATCCTTGAATTGTAGATCATAACCTTTATCAACCATATATCTATTACTCAAAAGATTATGCTTCAAACCTTCAACATACAAGACATCATTAGTGTTATGCTTACCATTAAAAGAGATAAAACCTCTATCATGAACCACATAGGCTTTGTCATCTATTCCACTATAATACCTTTCCATTCTCACAAATTTTATTTTATCACTGATCATATGATGTGAAAAACCACTACCAATCACCCATTCATATTTTTCTTCAACTTTAGTAGCTAAATATTTCTCCTCAATAGTGCATCTTGTGGAATCAATAGGTACAAGTCCATCTTCCTTAATGGAAAGAAATACAACTTCATCTCCCTCTGATTCTTCATCTATAACACCTTCATCAACAACATATTAATAGTTCTTCTAATTCCTATACTTTTGGTTAGGCTTTTAAGGCTTATCATACTTATCATGCTTCTCATGTCTATCATTCCTATTATGCTTATCAAACTTATCATGCCTATCATACTTAGCCATTCTCTCTGGGCATCTAGAAGCAAAATGTCCTATCTTATTACAAGAGAAACATTTAAGAGGAAGTTTTCCATCATACTTATTGTCTCCTTTAGACAATCTCTGAGAAATCAATGCTTCAAACTCATCGAACTCTTTTTATTTACCTCCCATCTCTCTCCTCTCTCTTTCATATCTAGATATTCTGCAATCATTAGGATCATACTTCTACTTTCTAGATACAGATGTTGATTCTCTAAATGCTATCTCAGACTTTCCATGTGATTCTCCAAATTTTCTTAGCTCAAATGTAGCAAGCTTTCCAACCAAGATATCTCTTGTCACCGTAGTCACACTCTGGGTCTAATCAATAACAACAACCTTATGTTTATAAGGAGGAGGCAAGGATATTAGTACCTTAGCAACAATTTCATCTTCCTCAAAGGTTCCACCAGCACATCTGATACCTAGGACAAGGACATTCACCTTAGCCATGAAAGAGTGTATGTTCTCATCATCTCTCATCTTCAACATCTCATACTTTCCTTTCAAACTCTGTAACTTAGCAAATTTTATTTTTTTGTCACCTTCCTAGAGAATTTCAAGCTTCTCCCATATCTCATGTGTGGTCTGAAGTCCCATTACATTTTTTATCTTAGAATCAGTCAAGGCACTAAGAAATGCTTCCTTTTCTCTAATATTATGTTCATATTCCTTGATCTCATCAGTAGTAACCGGTCCATTCAAAGGAGAAGAATAGGTATTCTTTGTAATCTTCTAGTAATCTTCTCTAAGATATTTCAAGTGAACTTCCATCCGGTTCTTCCATCTAGCATAGTTACTTTCATCAAAGCTCAAATTGTCCTTCTTAAAGATAACACCTAGAGCTGGCATCCCAAATCTCCTCAAGCAATTAAGCTTCTTTCAAAGGATCTGGCTCTGATACCAATTGTTAGCAACAAAGAGGAGGAAAAACTGAGAGGGACGAGGGTGAATGAGTTTTCACCAGATCAACAAATTTAATCACAAAACATAGATTTGATAAATTGCAGCAATAAGATAGATAAGAAAATTGAAATCACAACACACAACATTGATATTTTGATGTGGAAAACCTAGTTAAGGGAAAAACCATGGTGGGAACCTACCCACAGTAAGATGATACTCTATAGTAGTATGTGAAATATTACAATGAGAAATGCACATTCATTCAGGCACACTATCTAGATCTCATTGCTCAAAATATAATGACTCGAAAGGCTAAAACCCTCAAGGAAGTCTCACTGACTTACAACAAGATTTAGACTACAATTCGAAAGAAATGAACTGAAAGAATAGCATCTTCAAATGCTTGATTACAGATCTAGTTAAGCACAGTTGTCTACTCAGCAGTGCCAATCTCTCCTCAATCACAACACCAAAGGATAAATCACTTATTCGCACATACACCACTCTCTGATAATGCAAACACAACATTGACACACAAATTACATGATTATCTCACCTATTTATACAAATCATCAACCTTGACAACAAGGTCGGCTAAGCCCTCAACCCTCAATTACAAAATTACATCACATAATACAAAGATCAACCACCAGACCAATATAATGATTTACATGACATTACATGGAACTAATTCAAATTCCCAAATGCTCAACTCCACCAAAAATCATGCCAAGGTCGACCATAACACACTACACCACTAGGAAAACTGCATAACACGAAAATCATCACCAGTTCAACAAAGTCACCAAAAAATCACACAACAATCAATGTGGATTGACAAAACAAATAGGACACAACTAGGAAACACCAACAAGCATGTTAGAATCATTAGCAACAACTAGACCAACACCACTTATCAAATATTCATCTATCAATATCTAAATCTTGGGAATACAACCAATCAACAACTATCATGAAGAAAGATAACTTGCAAAGCACTAGATCACAAACCATATGAAATGAAGATACAAAAGACCATCCTAAATAATATGCCAAAATGTCAGCTGAAGATCTGATCAAATAGTAATCAACAAAACAAAACTGCAAAACCAAATCATAAGATCTTCCCATTCTGCACACATCAAATAAAAGAAAAGGAATATTTTGGCATCAATGACAACAACATATCCTAGAAGCAATAATGACCAATAATATTGAACACTATGTAGAACCAAAATCTTTAATCCATGATGGAGATGAAGATGTTGTAGCATCTAAGGCCTTGCCTTTAGATTTATCTTTGATCTTTTAATTATCTTGAGTGATGACGATGCCTTATTTGAATCAGCTAGCCCCAAATTATTCTTCTTTAGAATTTGTGTAATCTACTCAAGCCGTTTCTTTAAGAATTGATGCTCATCATGCCCATTATTTTTACAAAAGGTACATTTAAATTTCTCCTTAGTTAGTTTACTATGAGAAAACTTATCCTTCTTAAAGTTGTCAATTTTATCTTGTTTCTTCCTTTCTTTGTCTTTTTTTTCTTTCTTCTTCTTTCCTTTTGAAGTTGATGGCTTCTCAATTTCTGCAACTAGGGTTTGAGGTTTAGAAGCCTTCAAAGTGCCCATTTGAATTAACTTTTCTTTCTCCCTTGTAAGATTAGCAATAAAGTTATCAAGTGAGGGCATAACCCAAGAGGCTCTAAGAGATCTTTTTGTAGAATAGAAAGTAGACACAAAGACTGAATATTCAAGACCCAATTTGGAAAGTACAAAAATGACTAATTGATCCTCTTTCTTGCCAATTCAAAAAAAACTTAATTGCAACTTTAAATATTTGAATTTACTAAAAAAATCCTCTAAAGTAGTAAAATCTTTAGGTCTTAGACCTAAGATTTGACTTTCCAACTCATGAATCCTATGTTCATCAATTATCCCAAATAGATTTTTAAGAGCTTCCCAAACTTGGTTGTGTGTTTTCAAGTTCTCAACATGAAATACTAATTCAACATGTGAAATCTAGAATCTAATGAAGACAAATCACAAGCACATAATCACATGAAAATTGAAAAAAGTCAACCATTGAAAAAGGATGTGAATAAGATTACATATAGAAAGAGTGATTGGGTCAAATCAGAAGTTGAACCCAACACTCAATGAGTGGTGGCAAGTGCCTCCTACTAAACTAGCACGAGGTGTCAAAACTAAGTCGACACCTATCTAATTAACTCCTAAATGATCTTGAGAACTTGCATGGACAAGTGTCAAGTAGAAATAGATGACTAAGTAGGCTTAAGTAAGCCAAAGTGTAAATAAGTAAAATAATTACACTAACACCCCCTTTAAGCATGGCTTAGGAGGAAATTAAGAGATGGGTCCCGACTACTAGCCTGGTGATGTACCTATGTACAATGCAAATGAAAATGAGTCCTGGCCATCAAGCTTGATAAGGTACTCATGTAAAAAGAAATCTCTCATAAACAGAGTAAGATAGAAAACCAAGTGGGAAAAAACTATCCTCCAAAAGAGAGAAAACAAAAAGAGAGAGAGAACTCGAGAGCCCCTCTAGAAGATGATGATGTCAATATCAATTCTGATGCAGATATGTAGAACTCTTAAAACATGTCGAAGTTGTTAAATTTGCCTTTCCCTTGACGTTGAGAGATTTCTAGCAAGCTGATTGAAGTAAGTAGTGTTTTACAAGATAAAGACCAAGATATGTCTAAGAAATGTACAAAATAACTGAAGAAAGGATGTGCATTTGAACACATTCCAATGAGGTAGGAACCAATGTGATTCAAGTTGCAATGCTGCAACCTCCCCACTACACTTTATAAATCAGTTTACATTTCACTTGTACACTTTCAATATATGACACTATATGAGTGTTTTTACAACCAAGAGATTAGGTAGAGTTTAGTTTTTCTACTATGTAGAACCGAGATGAGCTAAGAGTTGATGCTAGGATTTGAAGTTGCATCCTGATTGTCTTCTTCACCAGATGTGAAATGCGAAAAGATGAAGGCAGAATCAAAGTTACAAAATTTGCCTACTGCAATAAGTCTTCTTTCTTTTTCTCCCTAAACGAGGGTTGATTTAGTAGTGAACTCAACTATCATGTTAGATTTTGTGAGTGCATATACTGAAAGATAATTTTTGTATAAGTTGGGAATGAAGTTGACATTATGGGCATAGAGAGAACACATAGGTTGAACACACAGATTTAATTTTTAAGGTCGATGCCATTTGAGAATGTTGAGGGTTAATTTACTTTCACCATTGAATGAGCAGGGTCGACAACACAACCATACGCATTCAAGAATCACCTCAGAATGCTCAATTCGGCCTCAGGCCCAAATCAACTCCAAATTGTTTTGATACCATGTCGTGAAATACAAAGTCTAATGAATATATATCACAAGCACATAATAATGTGAAATTTAACAAAGTGGACCATTGAAAAAGGATGTGAAGAATATTACATATAGCAAGAGTGATTGGGTTGAATCCGAAGTTGAACCCAACACTCAATGAGTGGTGGCGAGTTCCTCCCACTAAACTAGCATGAGGTGTCAAAACTAAGTTGACACCTATCTAATAAACTCCTAAATTCTCTTGAAAACTTGCATGGATAAGTGTCAAGTAGAAATAGATGACTAAGTAGGCTTAAGTAAGGGAAAGTGTAAATAAGTAAAATAATTACATTAACAATTAATATAGGAAATGTTTGCACACATTTTTTTTTATGATCATGATTTCCTTTATACTTTTATGAAGGTTTAATTTATGAATCTTTCAATACTTGTAATGTATGCATGAAATTACTTTCATTCATACATAAAACTACCCAAATAATAATTTTGATTTGATTTATTTAAAAGACTAGATTAATTAATTTTCTCAATTCAAATATTATTGAATAGTATAAACTAATTAACATGAATACCCTTTAAGATAATTAAATTTATACACTTTTGACATTGTGCCCATAACTTGAATAATGTGAAAGTATGTATTAAGTAATTTAAGAATTTCAAAATCAATAAAGGTTGCTAAGATAATCCATCACTATAGTATCTTTGCATAGTAGGTACTAGTGAAAATAAAAAGAAGCAACATCATGATAATATCCAACATATTATAATGAAATACTTTATTTGATTAGTGTCTTGATAAATGTGATAATTTTCTTACTCTTTATTTAAAATGAATATTCACTATAAATTCATTCATTAAAGATCATTTCTTATCTAATAAAATCTCTACTAGACAATTTCCATCCCTTATTTGAGATCAATTATCAAGGATCATGTTCGGTTGGCAAAATAAAAATATGTTTTGTATTAAATAATATGTTGATACCAATATGACAAGGTAACTTGGGTACTTTGGTTCTACAAATATGATGGGAGATTTTTTTTTCATATTTTGATGGTCAAAATGCATCTCCTTATTGTTGGCATTGTGTTGTTATTGATGTCAATCGGTATAGCATGGCAACCAGATTTAGAGATTGTTGGTATAACTATCATTGATATCAACTAGTAATGGTGTCATTGATATCAACTAGTGTAACAGGTTAGCGGTATAGGTTGTCATCGGTAAGAAGAGGATGTCAACCAACTGTGTGGTTAGTAAGATCAACCAGTGAGTATACAAGTCTATGTTGCAGAGAAGGAACCGGTGGATGATGCGTTGACAATGACCGATAAGTAATGTGTTGGCATTGAGTTGTTGCCAATAGGTAAAGGTTAGTAAAGGTTGAATTAATGAAGAAGGACATACAACTAGTATGCAATTGGATGTCTTACTAGAGGACTCCTACTGGGTAGAGATTCTATCACCGAATGAAGAGAAGAGTGATAGAAAGTGTGTTGTCTTAGATAGAAAGAAAGACATATGGAAGTCTACTGGGGTATGTGTAGAAGATGTATTTGGTCACACAAGGAGGTCATATCTATGCAATGTTAGAAACAAAGAAAATGACAAAGTTTCACTCCCATCAGTAAGCGGAGATTATCCCCCAAAATGCATGAAATGCATCATAACCTTCTGGGACAAGACAAAAGAGAAGAAGGCAAGTGATTGAAGGCTCACACTAGATCTAGTGGTGAAACACAAGGATGCCTCAAGTGCATGAAATTAGAGAGGGAAGAGTAGAGAGGTGATGGGTTTGTGACTTTGACAAATTGATTGAGAGGTTGTCTAGGCTAATGAAGAAGAAGGCAAGGTTGAACAGTTGCAAACAGAGAGTGCAACCGGAATGCAGATGCAGACAAATGGAGACTATTGAAGATTGATGATATGGTATCATCAAGGTGATTACCGGTAAGTATGTCAACTGGTAAGATGAAAAAGTGTAGAAGTGAAAGCTTCCTATCCGATGAAGATGAATGTGTTATGGTTTGGTAAGTGAAGTGGTTGGTTAAGGTGTTCCATTGATAGAACAACAAAGTGTAGGGTTGAAGGTTGACCGGTTAGGGTAGAAGCGACAAGGTTAGTGAATAGGTAGATGAACTCGATTGTGTGTTGGTTAGTGATAGAGTCTAAACTGACATGGTGACCAAGTTGTGGTGCATGTCGATGATGATGACACATACAAAACAGGTGTCATGCATGTTGTGGTCAATGAAGTATGATTTAATGAGGTAGTTACTAACTGATTTTGTATTTATGATTGACCTTGAAATCATGGGTGAGTTGCAGCTCAAGATCAAATGAATAGAGGAGATCCAGGACATACTAATCAAGTAGATCAGAGAAGGTGAAGGAAACCACATCATGCACGATAATTGACAAAACACAAAGGTTGACATATCAGGATGTTGGTTGCCAAAAATAGAAGACATGTACTAGAAGGCATGACATTGGCAATGATTTGCAGATAATCATCTTTGAGACATGATCAAATCTGATTTGATATGCCTCATGGTTGATGAAGGAACCCTAGTGCACCAAAGGTTTGAATGTTCATTTTGGTGGGAATGTAGAAGTATAAATAAGTAGTTCAAAGACCAGATCTGTTGCTATTGCACGAGAGAGTGACACTAGTAAAGTGAGTGCAATCAGAGTGTTAACCAGTCAGAGATTCCATCAACAATCACAAAGGTGAATGAGTGCTTGAGAGAGAACCGGTAAGAAGAGTTCAATTGGAAAGGGTAAGGTAACTGATAGACTGTCATTGAGTTTGACAGTGGTGAGAACTGGTAGTGGCAGAATCGGTAAGAGAACAACTACAGTGAGCAAAGTAGAGAAGAGACAAAGTGAGAAGAAGTAGAGGCTAAATCGATGAGAGTGTCAAAGAAGATAAGACACATCAAAGATTGAATAGAGGGGAGATCAGAATTGATAAAGAGTGGAGTATTGACAAAGAAGAGGTAGAGGCTGAACCGGTAAGGTTGCAATAGCCAAGAGAGATTGCAGAGGCTACATAACTCATTTGGAACTAGGAGATTACCTTTGTTTTGATATATGTTATTGTAATCACTGAGTTGGAGCTCAGTGCAAGGGTTGGTGCTCCTTGGGTTGGTTCCCTAAATGTTGTAACCATTATTTTTTTGTGAGGCTGGATTGGAGAAGTAGACTCCAACAACATTTCTCATTGAGGTTTTTCCCATGTTGGGTTTTCCTCGTACATCCAGTGTTATGTGATATTCCTTTTGTGTGTGGTTGCATTTGTGTTATCCTCACTTATCTCATCGGTTTGTTTACTTTTTGTTAGATCTCTTAACCAATACACACACTTGGGATTAAAAGGTTAAAGTTTGCAAACCACTGATTCACTCCCCCTCTCAATGGCATCATGTGTTCAACACTTATCACAAAATAATTAAGTAGACCATAGCGACTATTATATATAATATATTGTTAAGAAAATGGTGTTCTTACCTTGTATTTGCAAATATTTTTTTGGATTCTATTATAGGCCCCTAATTTATCAACTATCACCACTGTATACAAAATATAGAAGCTAAACTCTTCATAAACAACCAATATGTGCATGTGACAGGCATCCAAACATATCTAAAATTCAAAGCTATCAAAGAACAAAGCCTACACCTGCCACTCTAAATAAAATCCATAGCTATTGAGTTGTTGTGGAAGCCAAAACACCACACCCAACACATAGAGAATAACCAACAACCATCTATCCAAGGAAGTTGAGAATGAGTCAAGACTCCAATGGGCCATGCTTGAAGCACTTGCTGTTCTTTTCAATGGCATGTGCCCTTTTATATACTACTATATGCAGGAAAAGTGGTGCAAGGAAATGGAAATTACAGAAATTCAAAGACTTGCCCACACACCAATGGGACTCTTGGTGCAAGTTATGGAGCTATGTGGAATAGCTCAACTTCCCAAGGGGTGTTCCATTGTTCTCTATCTCATAAGACCCCTCAAGCCAATGCCTTTTCTCTCAGATCACTGAGCAAAGTGACTTAGGGATGACAATAATGAGAATGAGGGATGCTTTTTGATCTATCTTAGTATAAATGCATCCTATCTATGCATGATTTTAACAAATGAGCTAAACTAGCGATGATAAGATGACAAGATTGGTAAAATACTATCTTAACATGATATACTAGTTTATATGATTAACTAAGATGATAGAAATGCTTCTAAAATGATTATTAGATTTATTTCTATTTCAAAGAGAGATTAAATGCTTTGCTAAAAATGAGTATAAGTATGATGCTAAAGACTTGGATCATTTTGAAGAACGAATGAGCTCTATTTATAGGGAAAATATGGCAATGGATGGTCAAGATTGGATGATCTTATCAAGGGTCAGGATTGAAAGTTATCAATCCATGTTCACAATTCTCACCAATGAAATGGTGACAATTGTCAGCATAAGATTCCTTGAGAGGAGATGTAAGAAGCATTAAATGCCTGAGAAGACCTTATGGTTACCTTAGGAGGTAAGGGTTAAGGTTAGGTTAATATTACCCATTGGATAAAGATCTTACCCAAAGGATAAACTCTTTTGCAAGCATTAAAGAGATAACCATGGTCAAAGCAATGAATGCTTGATGAGACCCCTGGGCTAGATGAGGGTTGAGTTAGGAAAAAAGTCTCTAACCATGCCACAAAGGGTTAGTTAACCATTAATGGTTTAAAAGACTTTGGGGACAAATTTGTAAGAGTCCTTCCAAATTTGGGGGTATTCAACAAGTTAACTTGTTGAAGGCATAAAGGCTTTAATGCTTTTGGAAGACTTTACTCCAAATTTGAGAAGTGACATCCTCAAATTTAGGGAAAGGGGATAATTGAAGGGTTTAGGCTAATTGATTAGGATTAGACAGGTTCTAGAAGAATTTAGAAAAGGGGTTTAGGAGGCAAGTGGGAGATGTAGGAAAATGCTAGTGGGTGGGGGATAATAGAATTAATTAAAATAAATTGCTTTATTTCAATTGTGGTTACAAGTGGAGGATTTAAATAAATTAGATTTATTTATTTAGAGTGAACAATTTAATTAAATGTAAATTTAATTAAAAGTAGATAGAAGGGATTTAATTAAATGAAATGATTTATTTAATTAAATGATGTGAAAGGCTTAAGTGAATTTAAATAAATAAATTGAATAATTTATTTAATCAAATAGAGGAATGTGGATGATTTAATTAAATTAGATTTAACTAAATAGAGGAATGAGAATAAAATGAACATTAAATATTCATTTAGGAATGTGGTCATTTTTATACGTCTACATTTTGCCCCTCTTAGAAGTGACATGTGTGCACATGTTGACTCAAAGAAAATTGATGTGTTGTCAAAATTTGATTAGTGTGATGTCATGTATCGATATGTCAATGCCGTGCCCTAGATTTGATAAATGATACCGCAGATTTGATAAATGATGTTGATAATGTCCCCTCAGGAGATGAATCAAAGAATTGAAGATTTGGTTGATTTTGATAATTGTTGATAAATTTCATCGCATTTTAAAATTTTGTCTATGTTGAATGTGCCAATTTGATTCATGTCTCGATAATGATGTTTGTTATGGTTAGAAGTGAGACCACAAGCAACATATATGTCTCACCGCCTAACCCTAATTTCCATTTACCCTATAAAAAGGTGAAAAGTGGTTTTATTTGTATCATTTGTGCTTGTTGATTTTGGAGAAAGTGACATTTGGAGAGAAAGACAAAATGCCAGTTCCCCATGCTTCTCATCGATTTGAGCACATCCACCGGTACCAGAGGGCCGCCACGTATGGTCCACCTTTAAGTTATCAAATTTTGCCCCCTTTTGCTTTTTGTTTTGTCATTTTTGGTCACATTTTTTGTTTGTTATGTCAGAATCTCACGGGTTAGCGCGTAGGGTAAAAACCATAGCGCATACGATAACAACCATAGCACATAGAGTTTTAAAACTAGGGTAGCATCAGGGTTAGGTTTTGTAGCGCATAGCCAATGTAGGCTAGCACATCAGGGACTTTTAGCACATAGGGCTAATAGGATAGTGCACATGGGGTAAAGGGTAGCGTGTAGGTGAAACCTAGCGCATAGGGTAAATAGGGTTGTGCGTGGGTAGAATAGGATAGCGCGTAGGGTTAGAGTTGCAACATATGGGTGGATTAGGATAGCACGTAGGTGCTTTCTAGTGCATAGGCTTAGAGGGGTGGCACAAGCGTAGAATAGAGTAGCACATAGGAAGGTTTAGTGCATAGGGTAAAGTCGGTAGTGCATAGCGGGGTTTGGCTAGCGCATAGGTAGCAGCTTAGCGTGTAGAGAAAAGGTCTTAGCGCATAGGTAGAAAATGTAGTGGAAATTAGGATTTGGTGAGGGATTTTGAGAGGAATGAAGATAGGTTGGGGTAAGTAGGTGGCTACCAATTTTTCTTGGATGGGTGCGATAGCCAATCTGCATGCCTGCTGCATGGATGTGTGTTTTATTTTGATGAATGTTGATGTTCGATATGAGTTTCGATACAGTGTCTAATAGGAATGTTTTGATATGGATAAAACTTGATTTGATTTGCATTGTTTCAAGTTGATATGGATGTGATATGGTTGATATGGATATGAAATGTAATTTGATGTTTAGTGTTTCAAGTTGATATGGATGTGAAACTTGATTTGATTTTCAGCATTTCAAGTTGATATGAATTTGATGTTGAGATGGATTTGATTTGATGTGAAACTTGATTAGATTTTCAATGTTTCAAGTTGATATGAATTTGATGTTGATATGGATTTGATTTGATGTGAAACTTGATTAGATTTTCAATGTTTCAAGTTGATATGAAGTTGATATTTATATGGATTTGATTTGATGTGAAACTTGATTAGATTTTTAGTGTTTCAAGTTGATATAAAGTTGATGGGGGAACTGATATTGGACATGTTTTGTTTGTGACAGGAGCGGCTTGGGGTTCTTCAGTCGTAAGAGCAATTTTTGAGGTGGTGGTCTTTGATTTCATGATTGACACAGGCAAACATAGACATTATTAAGAGATGTGGATTATCCTCTTTATTAAAGATGCCCCAGTATATCATTAACATGGGTTTATTGACAACTTTGGCAGAGAGGTGGCATAGTGACACCAACACCTTTCATTTGGCAACAGGTGAGATTACAGTTACACTAGAGGATTGCTATCAGATTTTGTCGATTCCTTTGGTAGGTGCACTATTTCCATATGAGTAGACTGAGGAGGGTGGGACAGAGGCGCTTTGCCGGATTCTATAGGATGATATGATTTGTAGATATAATATCTCCTAGCAAGAGTTTATTGATTTTCACTATGCCCCACAACCATCAGTACTAGCAAGTTTCGTAGGTGGGTTCTTGTGTCCCGATCGTAGGTCAAAGGGACTGGTAGTGGGATGGGGGTTGGTCCTGGAGGATATGGTGACACAAGATCACCGGTTTACATGGGGGTCTGCTATGTTGGCTCACCTATACAAAGATTTGCATCAGGTGGTATACTTGGGTTATGGTAGTTTATCAACTGGGGTTACATTGTTACAAGTATGGGCATGGGAGCACATTCCCGCAATGAGGCCACTTGTAGATAGGGAGGCTAGTTGGACGGGCCTATGCATATGGATATACAGGGATAGTTGTCCAACATAAGCTGGGAAAACTAGAGCATTGGAGGAGGGTACTTGACGGTATTGATACGGTCATCTGGAGACTGTATATGGAGTGCAAGGTATGGGAGGAGGATGGGCTAGAGATTCCCTATGTTTATATATCCTGATTTTTGATAGGGAAGAGACCTTTGTGATCAAGAGATTCTTGCACAACTGAGTTCAGTGGCAGTATGGACGACAATAGGGTATTCCACAGGGAGCATGCTTATATGCTTGACGAAGGAAAGATGTGCAAGAGTGGGGCTCGACCATTGATAGTGTTTCGGTGGTGGAGGAGTACATGCATCTATCCAACCAGATATGGGACTATGCCTATAGGGTAGTGGATGTGGTGATGACTGAGGAGTTTTCAACACTTTTTGTGGCTTATGCTGTGGCTAGGATATCTGATTTGGTGGAGATGATTCCCACTTTTGATGACGATGAGGATGAGAAGCCCGAGAGGCTAGGGAGATAGACAGAGGAGGGAGAGGATCTTGAGGAGAGAGGTGGGGATGGTGGAGGTGATGATAGTGGAGATGATGGAGGAGGTGGCCAAGGTCAGCGCAGAGATAGAGCAAGGAGAGGAGATCGAGTGAGGAGAGGAGATAGAGGTGGAGTTGGTGAGGATAGAGGGATGCGGGATGAGAGGGTAGTGCAGTGCATAGTGGAGGATAGAGGGAGGGGAGGTTTGGTGATTTGAGCTGGTGGTGGTGGGTGAGTAGGGGAGGTTATAGTAGCAGTGGGTGGGACAAATGATTTTAGATGACCTACCCAAAGAAGGAGGTCAGATGTGCTACCCCCACCAGTGTCAAGGATAGGGAGAGGGACAGGGTGTACCACGACACAGGTACCCCTCCAGAATCAGATTCCCACTCATTGAGAGGATTCTTAGATTAGATCGTTATAGTTTTTAGTGCAATATCTACAAACATAGTTACTAGCACATCAGTGTCAGATTACACAGCTTACCACAAAGCGTGATACAGTGTCAAATTGCTTGGGTCAAGTGAAGGCTTACGCAGATAGTCTGGAGAGAGAAATGGCTAGTGGATCGATGAGAGATACCTTGAGGGAGATGCAATATACAGCCAAGGAGGCTGAGTACTACTAGCATCTCTATGAGGAGTTGGTTCCCAGGGAGCATAGAGATCCTAGTTTTACGGTGATGAGACCTAGTTGAGTTAGGCAGACCGGTTCGAGGACAAAGAGAAGAGATGTGACTGGGCCGAATCGTCAGGATCCACCTGGAGATCTAGGTGCTAGGGCATCTACTGCAAGACCATCACCCTTAGGAGATAGTCATACCTGAGAGAGCTTGTCTCTATTGTATTTTGAGCATTTGTTGTATTTGGGATAGACATGACATCTTTTGTATACTTGATCATTTTTGAGATATATATATATATATACACACACACACACGACACTATTTTCTTTGATCCACATGTGACGTGTTTGATGGATGATGCTTTATATATGATTTTGATGATTCTATGATTATGTTGCAATGTTTTGATAAATGCATGTGATTGGATATTTTGTTTTGATGATGCATGATGTATGATGAATGAGATGTATCTTGAAAATGAGATGTATGATAATGATATATTGTGAGATGTATCTTGAAAATGAGATGTATGATAATGATATGCAGTGAGATGTATCTTGAAAATGAGATGTATGATAATAATATGGTGTGGAACTAATTGTAAAATGATATGCAACTAATTGATCATCCTCATTCTTCTGTTTGTCATTCCTGTATAGTTACATGTTATTGTTTTCTTTGTGTTTATCATTATTGAGTTGTTTGGATATGTTGAAAATTTATACAAGCATAATGGTATAATTGAACCATAATGACCTGAGAAAAATTTACATGGCTTTTGATTTTGTAAGATGACACAAGCGTCAAGGTATAATTGAACCAAGACAACCTGAGTGTGGCTTGCATATAAACAAACAAGATTAAACCATTTGTATGCGCAAAGCAGAACCATGTCTTCAGTGATATCCTTTGAATCACGTCGTGAGACAAGTATTTGCATAGTACAAGTGATTGCTTCACAGATAGAAAACTAAAAAAATATGGGAGTCCCAATTACTTTCCCTAGCTCGATGCATCTTTGAGAAAATGTAGAGGATCCAATAGTTCAAAAAAAGTTCAAGTGCAAAACTAGTCAAAACTTCATGCAAGATGTAAACATTTTATACTTCAGAAAAATCATCCATTATGTGTTGCGAATTTGTTAAGTGTATCAATGTTTTGTTCTCTTGATTGTTGAATGTTTGTGTTGGACATGATGCTTTTAGTCTACTGCAAGTTTTGATTTAGGACTGAATGTTGATCAATGTTGCCCCTAGCTAAATTTACCTCCTGGCATGGATATGTACAGTGATTACCTAGCCATGGTGGGATATGACAAAATGATATTTGGATAAACAAGGATAGTGACTATGCTAAGTATGTCCTGGATAATGCTATTTTGAAAAAGTGTTGGGTGATGGCCGGTGGTGCTTGATTGTGGATATAGGTTCGAGAGTAAGGATAGATAGAAGAGCTGTCCTCTCACAAGTAGTGCCTGTTGCTAGGTTTTCACCAGTTATTTTTATTGCATCTTTTTGTATTTTTCTGATTTTTTAATTTTTTTGTATGTTTTTTATTTTTTGACTTTTTTGATTTTTTTTTTTTGATTTTTTGACTTTTTTCGTGCATTAGACTACTCAAGTATAGTATTTATTCAAATGGATGTTGTTGGTTGGTTTGTCGAGCACATCTCCTTTTGAAGTTGTTAGTTGATAGGCACCTGATCCATAGGTTGATATGATGACATAGGGACCCAACCAGTTAGGTTCAAATTTCCCTTTCTTTTCTCGATCCTGTTCATTTTTGGGATTTTCTTTGAGTACGAGATCACCAATTTTAAAAATCCTAGGGATGACCTTGTGGTTGTAGCTTCAATACATGCATTGCTAGTATGATTTGAGGTGAGTATAGGAATGTTGTCACTTTTCATCTAGAAGTTCTAGCTCTTGCAGTCTATTTACTCGATACTCTTCATTTCGAATGAGGTCTTTCAAATATACTCTGAGTGGTGGAATTTCTACCTCAAGGGGTAAAATTGTTTCTGATCCATACACTAATGAATATGGTGTAGCTCCGGTAGGTATGTGGATGCTATTTTTGTATGCCCAAAGTGTTGGATGAAGTTGTACGTGCCAATCTTTTCTTGCATCATTTAGTATTTTCTTAAGGATTTTCAATATTGTTTTGTTGGATGCCTCAACTTAACCATTCCCCTGCGGGTAGTAAGGTGTAGAGAAATGATGTTGGATTTTGAATCGTTCACATAGTTCTTGCATATCTTGGTTTTTGAAAGGTTGTCCATTATCTGTGATCATGGAACTTGGAATGTCGTATCTGCAGATCAAATAATTAAGAATAAAAGAGGCAATTTGTTTTCTAGTCACTGTGGTCATGGGGACTGCTTCAATCCATTTGATAAAATATTCTGTTGCAGTGATAATGAACTTGTGTACATTTGAAGATGAAGGGTGTATTTCGCCAACTAAGTCCATTCCCCACTAGTAAAAAGGCTAGGATGTTGTAAACGGCTGCAATTCCTATGCTGGTGCATGTATAAGGTTGCCATGGATTTGGCATTTAGGACATTTCTTTGCAAAATGATAAGAATCATTTTCCATTGTTGGCCAGTAATATCCCATTCGTAGAAGTTTTTTAGCAAGAGTAGGACCACTTGAATGTGTGCTAAAGATACCTTCATGAAGCTCTTGTAAAGAAGTTTCAGATTTATTACGATCAAGGCAACAAAGAAGAGTACCATCTAGACCTTGATGGTAAAGAGCATCAGCAGTTAGAGTGTAACGGGTGGCTTGCCAGATAAAGTTTTGTTTTTAATTTTGAGATAGGTCAATGGGTAGGGTATTGGTTTTGAGATAGTTGTATATTATTCCGTATAATGGAGAGACTGAACTAGTTAAGGCATAGATAACATGGGATGCGGAATTGTCGTAGGCTGGGGAAAATAGTTGCTCTACAAGAAACTTGTAACAACAGTTGTTGTTTTGGAATTTGTAGTAGTGAAGCGATAGTAGCCATTGCATTGGCTGCTCTATTGTCCAATCTTAGTATTTATAAATAGTTGTGAATCTCTATAGAATTTTAATTCTATGATTCTCCATTCCACGACCATTTTGATTCCTATAACCGGTGCCTCATATTCAGCAATTTTATTTGTTCATGGAAACATGAGTCTATATGATCTTGGTATGGTGTGTCCTAAAGGAGTGAGGAACAAGATGCTGGCACCTGAGCCATGTTGAGTGTAGGAACCATCAAAGTATAGGGTCCATTGCTTGGTGGTAATAGTAAGAACATCCCTATCTGGAAATTTGATCTCCATTGGTTGTTGATCTGGTAGTGGTGCATCAGCTAATTGATTGACAATTACTTGTCCTTTGATAGCTTGACACTCTGAGTAGTCGATATCAAATTTGCTGAGAATCATTACCCATTTGGCCAATCTGCCTATGAGAGCTACTTTGCTAAGTAAGTACTTTATAGGATCAATTTTTGCTACTAGCTTGATTGTGTGAGCTAGCATGTAGTGTCGAAACTTTTGAGAAGCGAATACCACTGTTAAACAAGCCTTCTTAATGAATGTATAATTGAGCTCATATACATTCAAATTTCTACTGATATAATAGATAGCTTGTTCCTTGCTATCTTGATTTTCTTGTGCTAATAGTGCCCCCAATGATATGGTTGTTGTTGATATGTAGAGAATAAGTGGCTTGCCTGTGATTGGTGGTACTAGAACTGGTGGGTTCATTAGATATTTCTTGATTTGATAGACTGATTTTGCACATTTGGCTTCCCATCTAAATGGTACATTCTTATGTAGCAAATGATTGAATGGTAGGCTTTTATCCACTAGTTGAGAGATGAATCACCTGAATGACTAGAGTAGTCCTTGCAAGGATCTGAGTTGGCTGATGTTCTTAGGTGGTGGCATCTCCATGATGGCTTGTACCTTTGCTGGATCTACTTCAATGCCTTTTTCTGATACAATGTAGCCTAATAACTTGCCTGATGTTACCCCAAAGACACACTTCTTAGGGTTGAGCTTGGCTTAAAATTTTTCCAACTTGTCAAAAAATTTCTCTAATATGCCTAGATGTTCTGCTTGGGAAAATGACTTAGCTAGTAAATCATCCACATAGTCTTCCATGAAGGTATGTATCATGTAATGAAATATTATCGTCATTGCTCATTGATAAGTTGCCCCAACATTCTTTAAGTTAAAAGGCATGACATTCCAACAATACGTCCCCCATGGACAGGTAAATGCTACTTTATCTTGATCCTCTGGAGCTATCTTGATTTGATTATAGCCAAAAAAACTGTCCATTAGTGATAACATTGCATGGCCTACTGTGAGGTCTATAATTATGTCGATATTGGGCAAAGGAAAGTCATCCTTTGGACAAGCTTTGTTGAAATCTCTAAAATTGGTGCATATCCTGATGCTGCCATTTGGTTTTAAAACAGACACAATGTTGGAAATCCATTCAGCATAGTCTATAGGTCAAATAAATCTGGTGTCTAATAGTTTCTTTAGCTCAACTTTGACCATGAGTGCTACATGGGGATTCATATTTCTCAGTTTTTTCTTAACTGGCTTGGCTCTTGAAGCAATGGATAAGTGATGCATGATTAAGTGTGGATCAATCCCAGGCATATCTGTGTATGACCAGGAAAAATTGATTTGTTTTTCTTTAAAAAATTTGATAAACTTTTGTTTTTCTGCCTCTGTCAAAGATTCTGCTAGATGTATGTTTTTGGCTGCTTTCGTTGTACCAATGTTGATTGATTGAGTGGGCTCAATCAATATGGGTGACCGCTCTTGATAGTGCTCAGGAAGAGTGTCAATTCCCTCATCTTTAAGTGCCTCAAAAAGGTTTTCACTCACAGATGCATCCTTTATTTTTACTTTTTTGTTATCTAGTGTTGCCATTGATTGGCTTTCAGTAGTAGATCCTTTATTTCTTTCATTTTTGTGACTGAGAGACTTGGCACTCCCCTAATTGCAGATGTCATTACTTTGTTCGCTGGTAGAGTTTGTTTCTGGGTTGACAGTACATAAGTAATGGATAATGGAATCATCATTTTGGAAAATTGGCATGTCACGATTTTCAGGTTCATCCCAGTTTATGAGGTCAGGAAAGATGAGTGGTAAAGAGCCATTGGGTGGGTCGAGTTCAGCTGTTGTAAGTGTTAGGATGGAGGTATCATCAAGGTTGGCTAGGATATTAAATAAGTTAATGATTTTATCGAGGTCTTTGATGGTATCATCTTCCATGTAGACTTTCTTGTAATGTCGTTGCTCATTTTCCTTTGCGTCATTGATATTTTGTGGACCAAATTCAAGTAGTCAAGGCTCTGTGCCTTGTTCTTCTTGAGAAAGGGGTGTATGTCTAGCATTTTCAGCAATATCTTTAGTAACATTGGAAGAGCTGCCCCATTCATACTTATTTGAATCAGTCTTAGAGGTATTATCCCATATTATTTTAGTGTTGTGGACTAGTATGTTGTAGGGTGAAAATAGGTCTTTGATGATTGATACTAGTCTGACGGTCTTCTCGAATTCTGTATCAGATCTTTCTTCTACTCTTTACATCTGTCATATACCGTCTCTTCTCAGGGAGTAGTGATGTTGTCAGAGGGTTATTCTTCATTGTTTGAAATAGGTTCTTGAACATGATGTACTCATGCACAAGGTTTTTCTGCTATTTGAATGGCTGACTCTTCATGTTGTTTCTCTTTTTCATGATATTCACATTCCTTTCGTATTCTTTCTACTGATTCAAATAGTGCCTCCTACCATGAGTCCTCCTTGTATTTCTTCTTTGCCTTCCACTAAAGTTTTTGATATTTATTTGGTGTCTTCTTTGGGTGTAGAGTGTGTTCATAGCCCAATCATGTTATGTCTTTAGAAAACTATGAAGGAGGATCCAATGGTTCTGTGACACCTTCCTGGCACTTGTCGATAGGTCCTTTTCCATGGTAGCCCATTTGTTGTATGATTATGTAGCCTTTTCCATACAGTTGTGTTGGTATATCTACTTCCATAGTAGCTGCTCTTTCTTCTTCCTCATCCTTGTATAGCCAACTATGGATGTCCTTTTCCTCTGATTCATGAGCTAGTGTGCCTAGTTGAATAAATTTGCCATCAAAATTGGTGATGGGCTGTGTTGCTTGATGTATTGATGCTGAAGGTAGACCATGAGATTTAGGCAATATTGGCAAGTTGATTAAACATAAGGGTTCCAAAGAGTATTCTCCCATGCCTTGTTCTTTGATTTTCATCTTCTGTTTAAAATCCATAGATAAAGATTTAAGCTATTCTGGCTGAAAATTTGGTGCTGAGGAAATTTGTTTTTCTCTATTATGTGGAACCAAACTGTCTTGGGCTACCCCCATAGCATTATAATGTTGAAAAGGGTTATGATCTGCTAATATAGAAATTTCCTATCCATTGTATGGGAACTTGACACACTAGTGGTAAGTTGAGGGTATTGCTTGCATTTCACATATCCAAGGTCGACCTAATAAAATATTATATGTGAGGTCTATGTATAAGACTTGGCACATAGTGTCCTTTTGTATTGGTCCTACTTGAATTGGCAACACCACTGTTCCCTTGGATGATCTTTCTTCATCATCATATGCTTTGATAGTGATCTTTTTGCAGGGACCAATAAACTACTCAGAGAAGCCTAATGCATGGATAAGTTTTAAGGTACAGATATTAAGTCCAACTCCTCCATCTATTAATACTCTTTTGACTCGATGTTTGTAGACCAAGACCTCAATGTGGAGTGGAGTATTGTGTGGATGGCTCAATGAAATATTATCATGGTCAGAAAAGGTGAGATTATGAGGCCTTGTCATGTGAGCTACCATGGCTTGGAATTTGTCAATATCTAGATCCTGAGGTACATTTGTTTCTAATCATGCCTGTTCCAAGATGTCCTTGTGTTTTGGTGAAAGTTTCAGCAACTCAAGTATAGATATTTGAGCAAGAGTTTTGTGCAGTTGACTGACCAGATCATATTGAATTTTGGGGATAGTGTTTGCTGTTGACGTATGCCCCTTCAAGACATATTTTTGAGCTCTAGTGGTTACATTGATCAATTCATGTTTGTGTTTGTTCTTGATTTTAATAACATTTATTTGATTGTCATCTGTTGATATATGATTGATGGTGCTATTGTATATGTGATTGATATGAGCTCTGCGTGTATCATTTGATGTTGAAGCTCCATCCTTGTTGTAATTTGGAAGAGGATTCTTAAAGGCACCATGGTCACCATTTGTCTTGAGACCATTGACTGTTAAATCACCTCTATCAATCATGTATTGAACAATGTTTTTCAACCTCATGCAATCATTTGTTTGATGTCCTTTGTTTCGGTGAAAATCACAAAAGTGTGAGTCATTCTACCAAGGTGGTTTGACTTGTGGTTCAAAGTTGTTGATTGCTGGTAAGGAGATAATTTTGTTTGCCAAGAGCTCTCTGAATGCAGACTCTAATGATTTCCCTAATGGTGTGTAAACGCGTTTAGAAAAGTTGTTGGCGTTACCTCGTGAGTTTGTATTAGGTCCTCAATTGGTGTTATTGTTTTGGGAATTGTTAGTGTTGTTTGTGTTGGGGTGTTCTGGATTGGTATTTGGTGCATAAGTGTTAGTGCCTTGGTTAGCACCCTTTTGATTCTTGGTAGCCTGAGGATTGCCTGATAAGGCCAACACTGGTTGTTTCAACTTCACATCATTAGCTTCGTTTCCTCTTTCATTTCCAATATTTTTGTTTCTCGTCTAGAACCTAGATTTGTCTAAGTTATTGTTGTTGTTTTGGTTATTGGAATGCGAGTTGGATGAATTTGTTTCTTCTTTGAATAATTTCAATGTTCCTTTCTTTACACATGCCTCCTCTACTTGGATGCCATTTTCAATCAATTTGGCAAAAGATGGTATGCATTGGATATTGAGTATGTAACTCATCTTGCTATTCAAATTGTCAATGAAAATTTCTATCTTTTCCTTTTCGGTCACATCTTGATGATATCTCGAAACCATCTGTTGCCAATGTTGAATAAATACCATGAATGTTTCATTGTTTTTCTATTTGGTATTGCAGACATCTAGCATGGTGATGGCATGTTGAATGTTGGAGGAATATTGAGTGATAAATTTGTTGACTAATTCATCAAAGGATCTGACAGGAGGTGTGATTTTGGATAACCATTCCATTGTTTTCCCTCCCAAGCTTCTTGGGAATAGCCTCATCAAATAGGTATCATCATGGGAAAATTCTAGGCTCGTGGTACAAAATTCCCGAACATGATCACGCAGATCGCTTTTCCCATAATATTTGTCAAATTTGGGAATGTTTGAATTTGGGGGAAAAAGTACCATGTTTAACCTTCTATCCAAAGGATAAGGACAAATTTCGTTTAATGAATACTGTATTGTTGATCCTTGTTGCATGTCTTGCATTTGATTTTGTAGCATTTGCATTTGTTGTATGAGAGAAACCAAGGGTGCATTTTTTTGCCAAGGGAAGGGTTCTTCCTTCTCATTATTTCTAGTTGGGATAGGCATGTGTAGTGGTATGTGTGACTCGGGTATGTTTTTCTTGGGTATGTTTTTCTCAGGTATCTTTTTCTCAGGGTCACATGTGTCCTCTTCTTTTTGTTGTTCCTGATAAGTATAGTGTCGAGACCTTGTTCTAAAGGTGTTAGTATCAAAGTCTTCAGAAATTCTAACTCCTTTGCTTGTGAGCATGAGTAGGTACTTTTCTTTGTCAGCCTCTATGAGTCTTTCCATAAGTCTTTCGAATGAGGAACTTTCTTCACATTCTTGGAGGAGTTCTTCAGTGATCTCTATGTCTTCTAGATTTGGATAGTCTAAGGGATTTGATAATCTTTGCCCCATACTGGACTCTGGTTGTGTCTCGCTTTGTTTGTTCCATTGAGAGCAAGTGACAATGAACATCTAGTAGAAACTCTTTGTTATAAAGGAAATTAATTCATCTTCTATGTTTTGTTCAGGAGTTGGGGGCTCTAATCGAGGTACGTTGTAAGTAACGTAAACTTCTGGGAAGAAAGCCGGATTGATTTTTCCTCCGTGATTCAACCATTGGCTGAATGCCACTTTTGATAGAATGTTCTACTCCTCAATGGTTCCTTGTCAAATTCATTTTGGAGATACGAGCCCATATGACGGAGGAATGTACGATGAGATTTGAAGAGTTGGGGATTAATGTATAGAAACTGTAGTCACATAAATCTGTCCACTTAATTAAATTAATATTTAGTATTTATTTGATTATTTAACCATCAATAAATAATTAATTAAATTAATATTTAACTAATTCATCTTAACCCTCTTCTCGTATTAATTAAATAAATAAGTCATATTTGTTTGATTAAAATTTTCTCTCACATTTAAATAAATTAATATTTATTTAAATCCCCCAATTTCCCATCTCTCACATTTAAATAAATTAACATTTATTTAAATCACCTTTATCCTCCACCCACTTGCATTTTCCTACAAATGCAAGTTGCACAACTATTTTAAATAAATAAATCCTATTTATCCTCAACCACTTGAAACCTTTAATGGTTTCCCTTAAAGTCTTCAAACTTAATGGCTTCCTTCTAGAGTCTTCTCAAGCCTTTAATGGTTTCCCTTAAAGTCTTCAAACTCAATGGCTTCCTTCTATAGTCTTCTTAAGCCTTTAATGGTTTCCTTAAAGTCTTCAAACTTAATGACTTACCTTAAAGTCTTCTTAAGACTTTAATGGTTTCCCTTAAAGTCTTCAAAATTAATGGCTTCTTTCTAGAGTCTTCTTAAGCCTTTAATAGTTTCCCTCAAATTCTTCAAGAATTTAAATGCTTTATCTTCCTTTTTCTCATGTAAATAAATTAATATTTATTTAAATCCAAAATTCACATTCACATTTAAATAAATTAATATTTATTTTAATATCTATCCAATGCAAATTACACCATTTAATTGAAATAAATGATTTTATCTTAAATGAAAATCCCAAAATTCCTCCCACTTGCATTCTCCTACAAAATCCACTTGCATGCCTAAATCCCTTCTAGATTCTTCTAAATCCTTCTAATTAGCCTAATTCGCCTCCTAAATATTGTCACATTCTTAAGCAACTTGGAGTCACTTCTCAAATCCCTCAAAGTTTGTGAAAGGCATTTAAGGCTTTAAGTCTTCAAATGGTTAACCTTTAAAGTCTTTCAAACCATTAAAGGCTCTTACATAACCATTTATGGTTAACTCACCTCTTACCTTTGGTTAGAGACTTTCCTCTAACTTAACCATCCTTTTGACTCATGGGTCTCTTCAAAGCATTTATTTCTTTGACTAAGGTAACCATTTAACCCTTGCACATTCATTTATCCCTTCGATAAAAGGAATATCCATTAACCTAACCCTAACCCAACCCCCTAGGGTAACCATCATGTCCCTTCAAGCATTTAATGCTCCTTATCTCTCCTCTCAAGCCTCCTCATGGTGACACTTATCAACATGGGATTGGGTTAAAAGTCTCACATGGATTGAATATCTTTCAATCCTAACCCTTTTTAAGATTGCTCAATATTAACCCTTAATTTCTCCATTTCTTCTATAAATAGAACCCTTCTCCTCAAGAAAAGAAGGAAGAATTATAGTATTGTTGTTATACTGGTATTAGCATAGAGTTTTTTCATAGCATCACTATCTACACTTGCATAGCATTTTCTTATCATATTCAACCATCTTGAATCTTCGTATGGCATCCATGACTAGTGCAAAAAGCTGAGAGCTACACTCATGTGGAACTTGGAGAGGAGAGGAACAAGGGAGGAACAAATATGACCATCTTGATTAGCATTTGGAGGAGTATAGTTTATCTATTCTATGTTTGTATGCTTTCTATTTCATGCTTAATATCTCTCTTGATATGCCTATTTAGGATAATCTTTTGTTGCTAACACTAATGTTTGTTTGTTGTGCTCTTGTGTGTGTTGTCATCCAACATATTTTCTAATACTTTTTGCAGAGCATGATTTGGTGAACCTGATGTGAATCCAACATAGGATTTCTCTACAGAACTACTAACTTTTTTGTTTAAATTGCCACACAGGTTGCGCTTTAGCACTTTCGTGTTAAATAGTGCTTCTTTGTTTACACAGAGTGGCGCTGTTGTAACAGAGAGTTGTAATTTTTTTTATTGTAACCGAAAATCAAAACCTAGAGTTGTAGAAGTCCACCAATTCCTCATTTAAATTTTTTTTTGGACTAACTGTTTGTTTGTTTATGCAGGATTGGAGGAGTTAGATTAGAAAGCATTGAATTCTTTCTTTCACTTTGTTTTCAAAGTTGGATTAAAACAAATTCATTGTCTCTTTTGGCTTAAAAATTGAACCTCACATTTTTATTTTGGATCATAAAAAGAATCACATCTCTAGTTTTGGTTTGTAAAAACAAACCCAACTTGCAAATTAAAAAGAACCACAAACTTCAAAGTTTATTTGCAAGTTAGGAACAATCTTTATTTTGGGGCTTAAAATTAACAACACAACTTTCATTTCTTGCATCAACTTAAGGAAATTCACAATCAACATTTCGTTTTGGGGCCAACTGAAAAGAACAAGCCATTTTTATATTTTTCTTCAAAGTTCAAAAGCGATTTTACTTCAAGCAAAAACGTGTTTTTCAATTGAGTTGACCAAGATTTCAAGTTCCTAGTTTTCAACACATTTTGCCTTTGAAAGTTAAAAAGAACACCATGATTGTTGGAGCAACATCTCAAAATAGTTAGATCACATTGCAATGAAAATCAGTTAAAAAGAACAAGTGTCTTTTGTGTTTGGCACGCTTGTGCAAAATCTATAGAGTGGTCCTACTTCTAACACACACTATCCTCTCCCTTGGCTTTCGTGGTCCTAGGTGCAAGAGAAAAGTGTTAGTAACACTCGAAAGTTTATTTTTTAAGAGAGGCCTGCCAAGAGACATATCACCCTTGGGAACAACCTCACGCAGTAAATCCTTCAAGCCACTATAGAAATCAGGTGTGAACAAAAGTTGTAGCCTTGGGTATAGTTATTCCTATAGTGTAACTTGCCGAAAGGACAAATGGGCCCCACCACAAGTTACAAGGCTCTTAAGTGAGTCATTGCAGAATGAACTTATGTCCAAAGACATAAAAAATTACTAAACACCTTTATGTAGTAGCCCACCTATTCTATTGATTGAGGATATTTGTGATAAATTCAGTGCAAGAGCATAGAAGGTTTTGCTCCCAAGATACTCACCATACATATTTCCTTGAGTAGAAACATAACTTTTTGAAAGGTTAATTGTAGCCTGATAAAAGTGGTGACCCCCCCATCATAGGGATCATCTATTTGTTATGCTTGTGTAAGACTTAGTATATCACATCCTTACCTGCCCCATGGTGAGATTCATAAGGTATGTAGTACCAAAGTCAAAGAAATATCAAGATGTGGGCTGAAATTATCACAACTGGCCATTTGACCTTAGGGATAAAGAGTGTTTGAAGTGTTTTCATTTTTTTTAGTCAAGACCAGTGCAAATTGAGCTGAACTTTAGGCTTTGGAAAAACACCTAAAATACATTTGAAGGAAAGGGCCATAAAAAGTTCAAAAGATTGGGCTGATCTAGACCCATACTTACTTGTGCCTTTTGAGGCAACATTCTTGTGTTTGTGTGCTTGCTTTGTTTTCTTGTCAAAGAAACATCATAAATCCAAAATCCAAAACAAGTATTCATCCAACACAAACATTTTCAAAAAGATCTAAAACAAAGAGAAACAAATAAAAGTATCAAACTATATGACCATTCTTCACATCTTGAGAAAGAAGAATCTTCATCAACACATCAACTTGAAGAAAAGACCATTAAGCTCAACAACTTTTATCAAAAGGAGGAAATTCTTCTATCTTAATAGATGAATCTTTGTCTCTCATAGAACCTTCTTATGTCACATGTGTCTTTACCTTCAAGGGAAATCAAACAAATTTGATCCAGAATCATTAAACCGCAAAGATTTTATGCAATATCTTGCTTTGAGTTATCACAAAAACAAAGGAGGCAAAATCAATCCTGACTTCTTTCCCGACATTTGCATCACATATAATGTAGCTCAGGAAGAACCACCAACCCTTGAACAAGAAGAGGAAGAATTTGTTCCTTTTGTAACACAAAGTTTCTATTGAAGTTAAACATCTTGTCCATTATCATATTCATCTCATCAAATCCATTCCAACTCTCAAAACATCAAAAGGTTTTTGTCCTAAGTTCTATTTCGATATTGTTTGAATCAAACACAAAAACATCACTTTTTAGAGTGTCTCTACATCTAGGATAAACTGATCCTAAGAGACATTTCTACGCAGGTTAAAACTAGTCTATGAGTGCAATCCTCTCATTACTAGGTAGTTGAGTCTGTAATACATCTGGGATTTCTCTAAACCTTATCACATCAAACTTTGTCAATCAAACACAACAAGCAATTCAAGAAAGAACTTTGGTACCATCTACCTTTAGGGCTAGGGATCTGTATGTAGAGCACTTCACCAAACATCAATCTTTCATTTTATCACCAAATCATCATTATTTTCATCAAACTTCAACAAAAACATATAAACAAAATGGCTCATACCAGATCCAGGTCTAGACAACCAGAAATTGAAGATGAAGAGGAGGAAAATATGAATGAGTTCCAAGAAGCCCTTGGAAGAAATATAAATGATGAAAATCCAGACACTCCTACTCCAGCAGCAATAGAAAGGGCACAACAAAACCCTCTCTTTAATAGACTTTTTGATGAAATACTCAGGAGCAATGTTGACGCTCACTTTTTAAGACTTGATCAAGAAGGGGCTAAACTACCCTTTGACTTTGATGTAGCACAACTAAGACAAGCATCAGAATTCCAAAGTCGTAATGAGGATGAAAGAGGTTGAGAACATATTAGCTACAACCTTCATCAAGGTAATCCCCCACCTCCTCCTCCTCCAAATGAAATAGACATGTTGCTGCAACAAGTTGAAAATCTTGCCCAAGAAATTCATAGTGGTGTAAAAATAAATCAATTTTCACTCAATGGCATTTGTCCCTATCCCTTTGATAGGAATCTTCATATGCCACCTTTTTCACGAGGGTTTGAAACACCCAAGTTTGAAAAGTATAGAGGAAAAAGAGATCCTCGTGATCATGTTAGAGAATTCCATTTAGCTTGCCTTGAAGTGGCATACGAGGATACATACCCAATGCAACTTTTTCCCCAAAGCTTGGGAGGAACAACCATATCATGGTTTTCTCAATTACCAAGTGGCATTAGGACCTTCAAAGAGCTAGTCCAGAAGTTCCTAGCACATTACTCACACAACATTTAATGTGATATAACAATGGCTGATCTATGTAACACTAAACAAAAATTGGGTGAGCTATTTTCAATCTTTCTTCAATGATGGCGTCAAATGCCTAGCAAACGTTCTCTTCAGTTACCTGAACAAGAACTAGTGGAAATATTTATTTCCAACTTAAATGAAGAAATGGAATTTCACTTAGATGTGAAAGACGTAGATTCTTTCAATGACATGATCACAAAAGGCTTGAAATGTGAGAGAGCTCTCATCAAGGAAGGACTTATCAAAATCTACAATGAACCAAAGGATGGCCCTTGTCCACGCTTCAATAGTGACAAGCCTAACTTCTAGAACAAAAACAAAAACATCATCAATGATGGGTTGTGGATGCAAGAACTATCAAAAGTGCACAACGTGTGGTTTGATTTACAGGACAAAACCCCCCACCTAAGAATAACACAATTGCTCCTCCAAATCAAAGATGCAACACATCTCAAGAGGAACCTAGACAACATCAACAAAATTTTAAACCAAAATGAACATACACTCCCTTAGGGGAACCCATCAAAATAGTGTTACGTTAATTGGTTTCTCAAAATCTGGTTACCTTACCCAAAACATCAAATTATGAGCCTCAAGTCAAACCTTGATGGTGGAGGGATACTGAACATTACGATTTCCATCAAGGGAAAGGACATAAGACAAGCAATTGTCACAGATTGAAAGATCGTATTCAAGATCTTATTGATCGAGGTGAAATCGAAATCGAAGGACATGACCCAAAGACAACAAACAAGGATCATCTCATGTTTAAAAATCCACTTCCATCACATGATCAAAGGGGTCCTTCCACTTTAGGGAGAAACATAGATACTACTGATTATACACAAGCCATGTATAATTACACTATGAATCACCTATATGATGCTAGTGAATAGGTTGCAACTATAACCATAAAAAATCCTAGCTCAACTTGCAATGTTGTTACACATCGTAGCAATATTACCATAAAAGCAGCTCCATAAGGCACCCCATCTATCCCAAAGTAGTATAACCTTATGGACCAGTTAGACAAAATGCTCACACTAATATCTATCTTAGAGCTATTGCGCATATCTCCATCCCATAAAACAATCTTGGATCAAGCTCTCCAAGAGGTGTCAGTCCCTGCAAACCTAAATACAGATTAGTTCCAAGCCATGGTTGGAAATCTAAGGTCATCACCTTGTCTCACTTTCTTTGAAAGTGACAACACATCTTTCTAGCAACCTCATAACGCGTCACTCCATATTGAAGGGTTTATCAACCAACATAGGATCAAGCGAGTCTTGATCGATAATGGAGCAGGCTTGAATATCTGTATGCTGCAATTAGTCATAGCTTTGGGATATGCAATTGAATCAGTGGATCCTTGCAAGAAGATAACAATCAAAGCCTATGATGATGTAGAGCGTTCATCCAAAGAAGCTATGATGCTACTAATCCGAGTGGGCCCTATGGTGAAACACATCATCTGTCAAGTTATGGACCTTCCTCTGCCATACAATTTATTATTAGGAAGACCTTGGATACACGCCATGCAAGCTGTTCCATCCACCTACCATCAGTGTATCAAGTTCCCGCATAATGGTGTAGAGATTACAATCCTGGGCGATGCAAACCCCTTTGCATATTGTCATAATATAAGTCATTAACCAGATATTATCATTCCCAACAATAGAGAAGCCATCTCATCCACATCATACGTAAGTCCAACCTCTCTTTCTAGTTGAAAGACTACTATACACAAGAAAGAGAAGCTCAAGATAAAAATAGCAGAGGAAGGTCCTGAGGAATACAATCTCAGCCAACTCTTTTATGTTGGACAAATGCCCACTTCTCCTAGAACACATGGTAAACCTCAAGGGTTACTTCAAATGCCACTGGTCAAGTCAACATGTACTTTGATGCCATTCATCCTTGGAAAGAGTCAAGAAGAAGAGACCAGAGATGAGGACTTAGTAGATTGGATCTATAAAGATCCTATCACAATGAACATCCCACAAGATAAGCTTCCCATGGATCAGTATGGAAAAGGCCTTCTCATTATGCAAAGAATGGGTTATGATGGTCAAAGTGCTTTGGGACCTTGCAAGCAAGGACAACATAAACCACTACAGCCAGAATTAAAGCCCAAAGATAACACGGGCTTAGGCTTTCAAAAGGAGATCCTTCCTAAGCTTAGATTCAAAGGGAAACCCACCAAATATCTATATGAGCCTGCTACAAAGAAACCACCTTTGATTATATCAACAACACCACACACCATAGCAACTGCCCCATTGAGGCTAAAAATCCCAACAAAACCATCTACAACACCCTTCATCCCACCAATCAAATGAATGATCCCATCAACAACAACAATAACATCAATAGAACCATTAGTAGCAACAACTGTATTAGAACCCCCAACAGTATCGACAAAACCAGAAATTCCAGCAGAAGCAGCAGAGTCATGACTACCAATACTCCCCGTATCAGATTCATTGATCCCCATAATCCTTCCTGTAGCACCAATCATTTCATCTATAAAACCAATCACACCTACAATGTTTAACTCAAAGGACATCCCAATATGGTATAGTAATCGGATATTGGAAAGTGACTCAAAGACTGACTCACATGAATGGGAATTTGATTCCATCCAACTTAGTACTTTAGATGAGGAAGACACATCACTACCTCCACCTTGCAAACACATCCTTGTTTATGGAGAAGCACAGATAAAGACCTCTTGGGTTCCTGAGCTAGAAACATCTTCCACAGACCCTACGTCACATCCTATGCCTGATTCTGACAGGGAGAGTACCATCAATGACCTTCACCACAACATCTTAACCCTCACTAACACATCTAACAAACTCAACCTAATTGATGAGGTAATGCCTATTATCTATCCTGAACTCATCAAATGGAACCAACCTAATCCCCCATG
Source organism: Cryptomeria japonica (assembly GCF_030272615.1). Taxonomy (NCBI): domain Eukaryota; kingdom Viridiplantae; phylum Streptophyta; class Pinopsida; order Cupressales; family Cupressaceae; genus Cryptomeria; species Cryptomeria japonica. Next base: position 517,964,459 of record NC_081410.1, on the reverse strand, counting down.
TCTTGACCATTTCCAAAATGATGAGGTTCTCATTGACTTCTTGGAACTACGGGGTAACATACCAAGTGGGGATGACAAAGCTAGATTCATCATTGACCTTAATAGTGCAACATACTTTGGGGTGGATGCCAAACCTTTTAGCTACAAAAATATAACAATAAAACATGGATCTTCCAGTGAAAACCACACTATGGCACTATTTGATCCCACAAAAGTAAAACGAAAGAGCGTATCCAATGGTGAAAACCTCTCTGAGGCACCTGAGGATGAAAGGTTTGACATCCTCCCCTCCAGTACACAACGGGAAAGATCAACAATTCTCATCAAGGAAACAAAAGAATACAACGTGGGGACTCCTAAAACACCTCACCACATACATCTGGCATCTCTTTTAACTCCAAAGGAACAACCTAAGTTTGTAGAGTTCTTCCAGAAGCGTTAGATCAACTTTGCATGGTCATATGCAGACATGTCTGGGCTTGATCTTGATTGAGGCATGCATCACCTCATCATAGTAGAAGGAGCCAAACTTGTCAAGCAGAATCTTCGCAAGATGCATCCTTGATGAATACTAAGAGGGGGGGTGGAACTAGTATGCTAAAAATATCAGTACTTAAACACTTTACTAGACGAACAGTAAACCGGTAAAACAGTTTAGCAGACAAACCAATTAGCACACATGCAAACGAAATAGCAAATAATGCATTCACCCATAGAAGCACAAACACCATAACATAGGAGATTTTGATGTGGAAACCCAAATGGGAAAAACCACAATGAGATGGAACTCACAAGTAACTATCTGCAGAATAGGAACCAAACCAATTAAGGTCATACAATGTTCTTTACCAGAACACATCCTGTTAGGGATCTCAATCTCTGTTAGGAGATAAGTCTGATCAAAGACTACCTTGCTAGAGGATTTTAGATCCACAGATGTGAACCACCTTGTTAGAGGATTTTACAAAGGCTACTCTAAGCCTACCTGGTTAAGGGCTTCAGACTTGTCGAAGATGTGAGTAATCAACAAGAAATTGATCTAGCAAATAGCACAGATTGCTTGATTAGATCCCCTATGGCTCATAGCTAATGCATTCTAGCATTACTTCAGTCTTCAACACATTCAATCTTTGTCTCTCTTAACTTCTCTTCTATATTTTTCTTTACATAACTCATCAACCACCTTAAAACCCTAGCAACAACTTTAAACCCTAGACATGATGTCCTTTTAAAGGAATCTGATTTCATGTCGGTCCAATAGGATTATAGTACAATTTCCTAGGTTCAATGAATCTAGACATACTTGGTAACATGACACAAAAAGAACCACCAAAGTGTCGACACCGTCAAACATTCAGTGGATGGTAACTCATCACAAAATTCCGGTTGGTAACTCATCATAGAGTATCACCGGTTCATACAAAATACTAGTTTCAACAAAATACCAATTGCCGGTTTGACAAAATGAAGACTGGGAAATATGTGTTCTATCACTTTGAGCCCTCATACCACTTGGGATCCTCGAACCGCTTGGGGTCTACATATCGCTTCAGATCGGTAATCACTTTCTGCAAAACACCAATAGTCTAAAGACTCTAATGCATCATATTGGTTGGAATAAGTATCGGTTGAGCTTTAACTTATACATACAAGAGTGATCTCAATGCAAGTGTGTGTCCATCAATGAAAATCACAACATAATCATCAAAAATGCCAACAATCTCCCTGTTTGGCATTGATGGCAACACTTAGGAAATTTTGACATCTAAGTGTTTTACAACAAAAATATGCCATAATCAAAATTACTCCGCCTAAGCATATACACTATCCCTTTTGCAGAAAATACAATGCATACTACTTCTTAACATAAATAACATGAAAGTATACATCAAAACATTTAAAAATTTATACTTCTCCCCCTTTGCCAACAATGACAACAATATTACAGACCTATCCCTATTTCATTAAAAGAATAAAAGTTTATGACAATAAAGAATAAAACTTGTCAAAAACTGATTTGAAGTCCTGCAAAAATTGTTTCATAGATAACGACCAGGACTCAAGTAGGGAGGTAGCCACTTCTTTCTCTGTTTGCATCTAGGAGACCTGCTCTTCTATGGCATCTAGTGTGCTCATCTCTTGAGTCACCGTTAAGGCATCCAGATTTAGGTAGCACTTCTGAAGTATTTGTAGGCGTGGGAGTAGAACCAGTTGAAGTTCCTACAAATCTCATGACCAGTTGTTGATCTCGAGCTCTATTCTCATAGACTGGATATGAAACCATTGAACAGTTTGCCCATAAGTTGTGAAAGAGTCATATGGCATCTTGAAGGTGCTCAAATACAACTGCAAGTCAGATTGAAGCTTTTGTTTCTGTGCAAGCACATCATCACAGAAGAGATGGGGTTGGCAAATCTTACTGACTAGTAGATTCCCCTCATCCAGAGCATTCCTTATGTCTTTTTGTGCTTTTTGTAGATCAGACCAGAGCTCATTGAGCTTCTTCATTAGGGCAATGTTGAGAAATTTTTGATGCTCTTTCTTGGCATTTGCCTCTGCTACTTCTTCTAGGCTCTACACTTGATCATCCACTACGGTGCATAGGAGCTTCAATTGTGCCAATGATGAGTCAGTACTAGGGAGGTTTGTGTCGGGTAACAAACCAGTAAGAGTGTCCACAACAGCTTGGATCACATCTTGCTCCTTCTTCCTCCTTATCACTTCAAGGCGTTCTTGAGCAACCTTGATGCTTTGTAGCAACTACATTTCACTTGCGGACCGGAGGTCAATAGGACTAGTGAGGTCAGCTGGATTGGCTTGACTACCGGTTGCCTTTGGAGTCTCCATCTGCATGCTCTTTGCCACTTCTACTTCCTTGTCCTCCTCTGCCTTCTTCTTCTCTGCTTCTTTTCTCTTTTCCTCTCCCTTATGCTCCTCTGCCTTCTTTTCCTCTTCCTTCTTTCTCTTCTCCTCTTCATCCTTCTTCTTTTCCTCTTCCTTCTTCCTCTTCTCCTCTTCATCATTCTTCTTCTTCTCCTCTTCCTTTTTCTTCTTCTCCTGTTCATCCTTCTTCTTTTCCTCTTCCTTTTTCTTCTTATCCTCTTCATCCTTCTTTTTCTTCTCCTCTTCATCCTTCTTCTTTTCCTCATCCTTCTTCCTCTTCTCCTCTTCATCCTTCTTCTTCTTCTCTTCATTATTCTTTTTCTCCTTCTCTACTTTCTTTCTCTTCTCCTCTTCTTCTCTCTTTTTCTTCTCCTCTGCTTGCTTCTTTGCTTCTTCCTTTTTTCCCTTTACATCCTTTTTCTTTTCTACCTATTCTTCCTGCTTCTCTTGTCTTGTTGCTTCAGATGGTGTGTCCTGCACAATATCCTCTACATCCAAAGCATCAACATCAATAGTTTCTGTAGGTTCAACAACTAGATTTCCTTCATCATCAAATACTTCATCCGGTTTAGATATTGCTAGTTCTTGCTCAACCTTCTTGTTGGCTTGTAGCACTTTGTGCGTGTAAACCATAGTGGTCATATGCAGATGAGTGTCCTTTTTGACATCATCAATTCTTCCTTCCAATAACCAGAGTCTTCTACTTTTAGTGAAGAAGAGTCCTTTATTCTGATTGATGACATGAAGCATTTCTGAATTTGAGCAAAAACTTTCTCCTTAATTTTCTGTTCCTTCTCTATATCAATGCACCATTTATTGTCCAAGGACTTATACAAAGAACCTGGTGTCTCAAATCTAATTTCTGAAGGTGACTGGTCATTAGCACATAAATACCTTATAACTTCTTGCTCTACTTCTTCCTGTTCTTCATCATTACAATCATCAAAATGATCTACCAAATTATTTAACAATTTTTTGCTAATTTTCTTAATTGTTCTCTGAGAATGTGCCAAAGGTTTGTAGGAAGAAATGTCAATATTTACTGGTGCAGATGATGCCGGTTCAACCTTTGTCTTTTTCCTTGTTTGCCTAGTCTTCTTAGGTGGTTCTTTTGACATAGTTTCTTCTGAGTCAAGTGAATTGCTTTTTGTCTTCGGCTTCCTCTCAAAGACTTTTGCTTGTGCCGCTTCCGGTTTCCTCTTGATCGGTGACCACTTGGTCACTTTGGGATTGGCTGTAGTAACCAGTGTCGATGATGAAGGCATTGCCTTTCCTTTCTTTTCTGAGGGTTCTATAACCGGTGTAACCCTTTCTAAATAAGTGTCAGTTCTCTTTGCCTTAGGATCAAGGGGTGAGGTGATTAGGGTGGAAGCATACCCATCTAGCATATCATTCATTACCTCATAGCCCATAGGCTCTACTTCTTCCTGTCTAGGCTCAATGGCCTCCATTAAGAATTCATCCACTTTGATGGTGAAGCAGATGTTTTGTTCATATTTCTTGACTATGTCACTAGATATCCTCATCCTCAGGCTCATCTTCCTTCTGAACTCATCAAAATACTTGTTCAGAACTTCAGGGTAGCCGGTTTCGACTACTTGTAGGCTTTCTTTCATTTGCTTGGTAACTGGTTGGTCAGCAGACCACTAAATATCTCCCACTCTGGGAAGTAACCTTGGAAGTAGAAAAATAATCCTACTAGAAGTTGACCAAACTTGAATTTCAATGCATTATCCTGTTTGATTGATTTGAGATTCAACAGGAGTTGCCATTGCATATCGGTGCACAGATCAAAAGATGCATGTTCCTTAATCATCCTATAAGCGGCATTTACCACTGTAGTAGAGACATAATTAATTCTGCTAGCGGAGAATGTCCAGTAACCTATCACCTTGCATGTATACTTCAAGAGATCATCGTTGATGGAATTAACAGTCATTCCTTGTGAATCACTCACTGAACTAGTAAGCTTGGTCATTTTAGTCTTAATGATCTTCCTCAGGGTTGGTACCTCACCGATGTTGCAAAAACCAATGATGGCATGAACAGCTTGTGGTGTGATATCATGCGTTCTTTCAAGATGCATTTTGTCACCATGAACCCTGCTCAGGTTGATTCTAATATGATCATCTATGAAATCCTCAAGGAAGTAAACCGCATTATGAAGCATCTTCTTCTCCAGGATGCTATATTCCAATTTGATCTTTTTATCCTTTTGACAGAATAGACTTAGCTATGAGTGGATTGCTAGAGACCCTAGGTCTTCAATTTTACAATCTATATAATCAGAGATTCCTTCTTCTACTATTACTCCAGTAGGAACTTGTGACAGGGCATTGTATTTGGACTTGCATTGAATGAAGTTTACTGAACCGACAGATGCACTTGAGCTAGTATGAGATGCAGAAGCCATGATAAAAACATAAAACTTGAGAAATACCTTTTGGAAATCATGAATTTAGGGCTTTCAGATTCTACGTCACCTCACACTTTGTCGGTTGCACAATCATCGCTTTGTGTTCTTCTCTTGACCGTTTGTAATTAGCTTCTGAATCTCCTTCAAGATTTCTAAAATTCTCTGAATCGCAACACAGATCACTTTTTCTTTGCTTTGCACTTGAAAAACTTCTTCGCTTCGAAAAATGATAATTGAGAAATGATTTCAAAATTCCTTTTAAACAGGTTCCTCACCTACCATAATTAATGCCCCACTATTAGGGCATAAACCCTAATTTGCCTTTCACCATTTCTGGTCTTTTGTCACAAGAGAGGTATCACACACCGGTTAAGGTCTTTTACCAGTGTAAACTGGGGGTACGAAACATTTAGCCGTTTGCTCCCCCTAAGTTTTTCTAAAGCTTAGTTTGCTACTTCTGTGATTTCCACACTAGGTGTAGAAACTGGTTCTTCTTGCAACATTGTTGGTTTCTTTTTCCAGGTTTTGTTCATATCTTCTTGAACAGTGTCAATGTTAATCTTTCCTTCTAGAGTGACCAGTATGTCATCCGATATGTTCTTTCTTGATCTGCAGAATCTAGCAATGTGACCCGGTTTGTTGTAATGATAGCAACCATTCCAGGTGCTCTCCAAGGTCCATTGTCCATGTTTCCATTCTTCCTTCTACATGCTACCATAGTGTGACCATAACCATGGCAAATCCAATAGTTTTCTCTCCATCCGGTTGCCGCTTGATAGCCCTCGCTTCTTGACTGATGATTGAAGGCATTAAACCGGTTATGATTCTGGTTCACAAAAGGTTCTGGACTAGCTCCTTGAGTCTTCTGAGGATATCTTCCAGTGTTGTTCATAATAGACCTGCATTCAGATGCTCTATGCCTAGACTTGTTACATGCATAACAATTACCATTGAATCTATAGGATCTAGGCTTATCATTTAGAAAATAAGGAAAGTTATTTTAAGCCTTACTCCTACATACATTGGCAGTATGTCCCTCTTTAAGACAGTTAAAAGCAAACAGGTTTGAACTTTTTCTTACCTTTACCTTTGAATGTCGGTTGCCTCTTTGATGCTTCAACATTTGCACTAGAGGTCTCACCTTCCTCATGACTGGAATAACCAAGTCCATCAGTATTCTTGACAGGTTTGGCTGCTTCAAGCTTTTGCTCTAGCTTAACAGTACTCTTGTTGAACTTAGCAAGTATTTCCTTTGACTCAGAGAGTTCTTTGGAAATAGCAGCATTTGTTTCCATTAGGTTTTCATTCTCAGAGATGGCAATGTTCAACTCTCCTTGCATGTCTTCCTTTTCCACTTTGCTCACATAGAGTTGAGTAGTTAGGGCACTAATTTCTTGCTTCAACTTGGAGATCTCATGGCCTTTGTCCTTCACCAGATCTTTAGTTTTCCTCCAGTTCTCAAGCTCTTGACACATTCAGATAGTTAGTCCTTCCAGCTCCTTTCTTAGGTTGGAGTTTGATTCATTCAGCTTTTCTACTTCTTTAATTAGGGCTTCCATATCCGCTTCATTAGAAGAACTATTTTCAGATAGCTCCATCAGTTTTTCAGCATGTTCTCTCCTTTTTGCCTGAGAGGCCTTATATTTTATCATGAGTTCATCATAAGCTTGCTTAGACTGAGTGAGCCAATGAGTAAGTTCTCTCATAGTGTACTCCCCCATATCTCTTTCCAAGTGGTTAGACTTATAGAAAGATGGGCTCTAATACCAATTGATGAATACTAAGAGTGGGGGGTGAACTAGTATGCCAAAAATCTCAGTACTTAAACACTTTGCTAGACTAACAGTAAACCAGTAAAACAATTTAGCAGACAAATCGGTTAGCACACATGCAAACTAAATAGAAAATAATGCATTACCCACAGAAGCACAAACACCATAACACAAGAGATTTTGACGTGGAAACCCAAATGGGAAAAACCATGGTGAGATGGAACTCACAAGTAACTATATGCAGAATAGGAACCAAACCGGTTAAGGTCATACAATGTTCTTTACCATAACAGATCCTATCAGGGATCTCAATCTCTATTAGGAGATAAGTCCGGTCAAAGACTACCTTGCTAGAGGATTTTAGATCCACAGATGTGAACCACCTTGTTAGAGGATTTTACAAAGGCTACTCTGAGCCTACCCGGTTAAGGGCTTTAGACTTGTCGAAGATGTGAGTAATCAACAAGAGATTGATCTAGCAAATAGCACAAATTGCTTGATTAGATCCACTATGGCTCATATCTAATGTCCTTTTAAAGGAATTTGATTTCATGTCGGTCCAATAGGATTACAATACAATTTCCTAGGATCAATGAATCTAGACATACTTGGTAACATGACACAAAAAGCACTGCCAGAGTGTCAGCACCGTCAAACATTCGGTGGATGGTAACTCATTACAAAATGTCGGCTGGTAACTCATCATAGAGTATTACCGGTTCATACAAAATACCAGTTTCAGCAAAATACCGATTGCCGGTTTGACAAAATGAAGACTAGGAAATATGTGTTCAGTCACTTTGATCCTTCATATTGCTTGGGATCCTCGAACCGCTTGGGGTCTACATACCGCTTCAGATCGGTAATCACTTTCTACAAAACACCAATAGTCTAAGGACTATAATGCATCATATCGGTTGGAAAAAGTACTGGTTGAGATTTAACTTATACATACAAGAGTGATCTCAATGCAAGTGTGTGTCCATGAATGACAATCACAACATAATCATAAAAAATGCCAACAATCCTCAGATTGCAGTACTATTCAAAGCAGAACTTAAGAAACTCCTAGATGTTGGTTTTATTAGACCAATTGATTATGTAGATTGGATATCCAATATTGTGCCTGTCAGCAAACCAAATGGGGGCATCTGTATCAATACTGACTTCAGATATTTGAACAAGGCATGTCCTAAAGATGACTTCCCCCTACCAAACATTGACATAATAGTGGACCTAACAATAGGACATGCCATGCTTTCACCCATGGATGGTTTTTCTGGGTACAACTAGATAAAGATCGCACCAGAGGATCAACATAAGACGACCTTGACATGTCCATGGGGCACATATTGCTAGAATGTCATGCCTTTTGGTCTAAAGAATACAGGAGCGACCTATCAAAGAGCAATGACAACCATATTTCATGATATGATGCATACCATAATGGAAAATTATGTTGATGATGTACTAGCAAAATCACTAACAAGAGAAGGTCATCTAGACATATTAGAGAAAATCTTTGATAGACTGGAACAATATCATGTTCATCTCAACCTAAAGAAATGTGTCTTTGGAGTAACCTCAGGGAAACTTCTAGGATACATTGTCTTAAGTAAAGGTATTGTGATTGATCCTGCAAAGGTCAAGGCAATCATGGACATGCCACCTCCAAAGAACATCAGTCAGCTAAGGACATTACAAGGGCACCTACAATCCATCTGAAGATTCATTGCCCAACTGGTAGATAAGTGTCACCCCTTTACACACCTATTACACAACAACATCTGAGCCTTTCAATGGGATACCAGATGCTAGCAAGAATTTTAGATGCTTAAAGACTTTCTCATGAATACACCATTGCTGATCCCACCAGGCCCAAGTAGGTCATTATTACTCTATATATCAGCAACAAGTATAGCACTAGGTGTACTATTGGCACAACACAATGCAGAAGGGAAAGAGTGTGTTGTTTACTACATCTCTCGCACACTGGTTGGCTATGAACTCAATTACACACCTATTGAGCGAGCTTGCCTAGTAGTAATCTTGACAACCACTAAACTAAGGCACTATCTATTGACACATAAAGTACAACTCATTGCCAAGATTGATCCACTAAAGTACTTACTCAACAAAGCGGCATTGACAGGCTTCTTAGCCAAATGGGTGATGATTCTAAGTGAATTTGAGATCGAGTATGTGGATTGTAAGGCTATCAAAGGACAAGTTATTACAGATCAGTTAGCCGATGCACCACTCATAGGCGATCATCCTCTCATTTCCAATTTTCCAAAAAAAGAGATATTCATGCTCATAGAAGCACAACCATGGAAACTATACTTTGATGGTTCATACACTAGGCATGGCTCGGGGGCAGGCATTCTGTTTATCACACCTCAAGGTGATAGTATCCCAAAGTCTTACAGGCTCACATTTTCATGTACAAACAACATAGCCAAATATGAGGCCTTGATCACAGGACTAAGGCTAGCCATACAATGGAAGTTACAAGAACTGCAAGTATATGGCGACTCCCAACTGGTCATTCGACAAGCAACCGATGAATATCCAACCAAGGATGACAAACTCATGCCATACAAGCAAATGGTGGACAATCTAAAGGCATCATTTACTACTATCACCTTTGAGCAGATACCTAGAGATCAAAATTGAGTTGCTGATGCTATGGCTACTATCACATCTCTCCTAGATCTTCCACATAATTCAACATGTTATGAGTTCTTGGTAGAACAGCTTTGGATTCTCACTTATGATATCCCCAATCCGAGATGATATGTCACCTTGTTGGTTTCGAATCCTCATGGTATGGTGAGTTCTACACCTACCTCCATGATCACATGCTTCCTCCTAACCGATCTAATAACCAACGTAAAACCTTCATTCACCAAACTTCTTGATATACCATTATTGTTGAAACCCTATACTGATGGATTCTTGATGGTACTCTCCTTCAATGTCTGGAACATGATGAGATAACAAAGGCCTTGGAAGAGGTACATGAAGGAATTTGTGGAACTCATGCAAGTGGTCCGTCACTAGCCAAGAAACTCCTGCCCACTGGATACTATTGGCCATCTATGAAAAAAGACTCCTATTACTTTGTCCAGAAAGGCAAGAAATGCCAAGTTCATGGAGACCTGATACATGCACTAGCATGGGAATTGCAACCAATCACAACACCATCAATTTTTGTCAATGGGGCCTTGACCTTGTGGGTAAAATCCATCCATCTTCATCCAATAGCCGCAAATTCATTATTACTGCCACCGAATACTTCACAAATTAGATTGAGGTTGTTCCAATTACCCAAGTCACCGATAAGTAGATCGCCTCATTCATCCTTAATAACATCATCTGCTAGTATGGTGTACCCATGTCCATCATCACAGATAACGGTCTTCCATTCAAAAATCAGGATGTCCGTGAACTCTGTGAGAAATTTCACATCCAATACCAATTTTCCACTCCCTATTACCCACAAGGCACTAGTCAGGCCGAAGCATCAAGCAAGAACATATTAAGAATCCTCAAGAAGACAATCAATGATGCCAGTCATGATTGGCATGTTCAATTGAATCTAGCAGTATGGGCATACTGCACTAGCATTCGAACCCCTATAGGCGCAAATCCCTACCCACTGGTCTATGGTGCAGAAGCTATCCTTCCTATTGAAGTTGAAATACCATCACTATAGGTTTCCTTGCATAATCTCATTGATGATGAAGCATGTCGAGTATCATGTCTTCAGGACTTAGAGCTACTTGATGAGAAGTGACAAGCTGCATACAATCACCTCAAGGCCTATCAATAGCGCATGAGCAGAAGCTATAATCATCGGGTTAGACCTCGTACATTCAAGGTAGGTGATCTTGTTCTTCAAGAGAATCTCATAAACAACCAAACAAAGAACATCAGGGAAAGTTTGAATCAAACTGGCTGGGTCCATATGTTATCACTGTTGTATTTGGGTCTGGGGCATATCAGTTGGCTACTTCAAAAGGAGAACCGCTAGCAGATCCAATCAACAACATGCACCTCAAACGGTTTTATACATAATCTGTATAGAGCATCAAGCTTCCATACATACCCGAAAAATACCAAAAACATTCAAAAAAATGTCCAAAAGAAAATACAAAAACATCAAAATAGTAAAGAAAAATCATACATCCAAACGGTGAACAACCACTCTGGTGGGACCTTAGGTAAGTGCGATGGTGAAAACTTGGCAAAAAGGCACCACTCGTAAATGCTATGGCTCCATTGTCTTTCAGGCTTGTTGATCACATTCATTACATACACACATCAATCCACCCAAACCATGGCTTGTTATTGATCTACAATCAAGAAAAGTACTTCATGCGTCTTGCATCCTGCTTTTTCATAGTCATATCTAAACTAGGGGTAATGCCCTTAATCTAGTTGATGGAAGTGGATTCTACATTATTTTGTGATTCATTGAGTTCTTCATTCAAAATATTCATCAAAATACCAAAAATATTTAAAAACACTTACAAAATCCCCAAAACATCATAAAACATCAAAAATCAATCAAAAACATGGCAACACCTTGTATATACACATTCAAGAAGACACCAAACAAACATTGAAAAAATACTCACACGATGATCACTTATCAAATTGACCAACAATCAACATCAACACTCAAACTGTCTTCAACAAGGATGCATCCTTCCTTACCAAAACAAAGACAAGATGACATTTTCTTTGACAAGAAAACTATGTTTAAGCTATCAAGTACTTGGCTGGTTTGTAGGTTATTTATTCATTTATATCAGATTCCTACGCTACTCTCGGATATCCACAAGTGATTAGAGAGGCTGAGATGATTCCTAAACATTGTTTGTATGTCTTTTGTGAATAAATCCAATGAAGTTATGGGGCATGTACTAGTGGTGTCTACATGGGAAGTTCACTAAGTTATGTGATCATATGCCAAATATAGTCATAGATCACTACGACTTACTGACTACAGGGTATACCTCGACCATATGAGCATGAACCATTATTGTGGGTCCATATTCTTTATTTTTTATATATGTTATTTTCTTACATGTACAATGCTCCATGTTTTATTCCTACTACCTCATCCAAACTCGATAATGGTTTATCTCTTACACGGTATGAACTTGTCTCAGGATATGATTGACAAAAGATCAAAGAGGATGTTCCAAGTCATGCATGAAAGGTGATAATCCTTGTCTATTCTGCAAGCAATACTCAGGTCAACTTGATCCATTATATCAAGTTGCTTGTATTAACTTGCTATATCAAAATCTAGGAAAGAAGTGCTCAGGTCATCATGGTTTAATTATACCATCGATTTTTGCACTCACTTCCCACAATTCAAAATCTCAATGATGAAAAATAAAGCACTATGGATCATCATTCCATCTCATTTGTATATATTGCATTCTGTTGCATTCCATCCATCCATACATTCATAATAGATGCATATCATTCATACATAGTAATGATAGTGGATACTCTATTTTCCTCTTCTTCCATAGGAATGCATCATAGGTCCTCCATTTCTTCTATCTAACATCGAACCCCCCCTCACCCTCCCCATCTTGGTAATCAGCATCACATACCCTACATCATCTCCCATCAACCCAATCAAGCCAATTACTCTGTCTACACAGGCACATTGACTCACACACACCTAGACTATCAAAAGATACTCTGATCAAGTATCTTCGGGTCTCAACAGGTAATCGATAATGGAAAACCTAGACTACAATAGGCATTTATCATAATGGCCTAGTCTCAACGGGGCTGCTATGATTCACGACAACCATCCCTCACATGCACACACTATCAATTGATCAACCAATCAAACACAATCATAACGGACAATTACATGAATTGTCTAAGTCTCAACGAGCATTTTGCTTCAAATACCTTGACTTCATTAGGCAATTACATCAATTGTCTAAGTCACCAACAGGTCACTTTGATTCACTTACTCAAACTTTATCATGTCCAAGCGAACAACTGACATCAATTGTCACACTTTAACTTGACCGAGGCAGTTTAACCAATTGCACCAGATTGTCCAACCAATTTTGATCAATTATATAGCATCAATCAAAAGCACAACACCACATTTGCACTGTATCTCCTGCATTACCTACGAGTACTCATTGGCTTGCCATTTCTCCATATTCATTCTATTTTCTTTCATTCTTTCACCATTATTGCTAATTTCTTTTATTATACCTCCCCTCCACTTCTAGTTCTTTTTCGAGAGATCACTCGATTCTTCAAAAAAAAAATTGGTCTATCTCTCAAGGGGGCATACCACCCACTAAATTAACATTTATGGGGCATATTTCATCACACCTATTTTTCTTTCTTTGAAATGACGCGATAAAATCGCACCGTCTCAAAGAGGGGCAAATGTAGTCACATAAATTTGTCCACTTAATTAAATAAATATTTAGTATTTATTTGATTATTTAACCATCAATCAATAATTAATTAAATTAATATTTAATTAATTCATCTTAACCCTCTTCTCCTATTAATTAAATAAATTATTCAATTTATTTGATTTAATTCACTTAACCAAATTCAGACCATTAATTAAATAAATAAGTCATATTTGTTTAATTAAAATTTTCTCTCACATTTAAATAAATTAATATTTATTTAAATCCCCCCAATTTCTCATCTCTCACATTTAAATAAATTAACATTTATTTAAATCACCTTTATCCTCCACCCACTTGCATTTTCCTACAAATGCAAGTTGTACAACTATTTTAAATAAATAAATTATTTATTTAAAATCCTATTTATCCTCACCCACTTGAAACTTTTAATGGTTTCCCTTAAAGTCTTCAAACTTAATGGCTTCCTTCTAGAGTCTTCTCAAGCCTTTAATGGTTTCCCTTAAAGTCTTCAAACTCAATGGCTTCCTTCTATAGTCTTCTTAAGCCTTTAATGGTTTCCCTTAAAGTCTTCAAACTTAATGACTTCCCTTAAAGTCTTCTTAAGACTTTAATGGTTTCCCTTAAAGTCTTCAAACTTAATGGCTTCTTTCTAGAGTCTTCTTAAGACTTTAATGGTTTCCCTCAAAGTCTTCAAGCATTTAAATGCTTTATCTTCCTTTTTCTCATGTAAATAAATTAATATTTATTTAAATCCAAAATTCACATTCACATTTAAATAAATTAATATTTATTTTAATATCTATCCAAATACAAATTACACCATTTAATTGAAATAAATGATTTTATTTTAATTGAAAATCCCAAAATTCCTCCCACTTGCATTCTCCTACAAAATCCACTTCCATGCCTAAATCCCTTCTAGATTCTTCTGACTACTAATTAGCCTAATTCAAGCCCAAAATATTGTCACATTCCTAAGCAACTTGGAGTCACTTCTCAAAGCCCTCAAAGTCTTTGAAAGACATTTAAGGTTTTAAGTCTTCAAATGGTTAACCTCTAAAGCCTTCCAAACCATTAAAGGCTCTTACATAACCATTTATGGTTAACTCACCTTTTACCTTTGGTTAGAGACTTTCCTCTAACTTAACCATCCTTTTGACTCATGGGTCTCTTCAAAGCATTTATTTATTTGACTAAGGTAACCATTTAACCCTTGCACATTCATTTATCCCTTCGATAAAAGGAATATCTATTAACCTCACCCTAACCCAACCCCCTAGTGTAACCATCATGTCCCCTCAAGCATTTAATGCTCCTTATCTCTCCTCTCAAGCCTCCTCATGGTGACACTTGTCAACATGGGATTGGGTTGAAAGTCTCACATAGATTGAATATCTTTCAATCCTAACCCTTGTTAAGATTGCTCAATCTTAACCTTAATTTCCCCATTTCTTTTATAAATAGAACCATTCTCCTCAAGGAAAGAAGGAAGCATTAGAGTATTGTTGTTATACTGGTATTAGCATAGAGTTTTTTCATAGCATCACTATCTACACTTGCATAGTATTTGCTTATCATATTCAACCATCTTGAATCTCCACATGGCATCCATGGCTAGTGCTAAAAGCTAAGAGCTACACTCATGTGGAACTTGGAGAGGAGAAGAACAAGGGAGGAGCAACTATGAGCATCTTGATTAGCATTTTTAGGAGTATAGTTTATCTATTCTATGTTTGTATGCTTTCTATTTCATGCTTAATATCTCTCTTGATATGCCTGTTTAGGATAATCTTTTGTTGCTAACACTAACATTTGTTTCTTGTGCTCTTGTGTGTGTTGTCATCAAACAAATTTTCTAATCCTTTTTGCAGAGCATCAGAAACCTATCCCTTTTAGCAAGTTTATGAGAACTAGGTTGTTGTTTCCTTAACTTAGTGTTGTGATGAATACTTTTTCTTCTCAGAATATGAGGATTAGTCATACACAGGTGATCAATGGTTTCCTTTGATTTGTTTTGTATTCAAGATATCTTGTTTGGAAACTTGAGTCTACTTTATCAAATGAAGGTTTAGATGCCCCTTCACGACAAAGTGCGTCAAATGTTATGGAATAAGACTTTTCCTAATATGAAAAGTTGATTTGACAAATTTAGTTTGAAACGAGTATGTTTTGAGGATAAAATCCGTTTTATTGGAGGACCTTTTGATGTGTGTGATGATGTTACTTGATTCTGATAGGAAAATGTGTTAATCCTTAGCTAGTTTTGGACTTGACAACTTTGTTCTAAGAATATCTTGTTTTGTTGGTTTTTAGAATAGTTATTATTCTCTGATTTGAATTTCTAATTGAGGGAGTTGAGAGAGGATTGAATATGGCTTCCCAAACTATTTTAAAAAATTTTCAAAAAGGTTTACGTTTGCTCTCTGTTTTCTTAGTTTTGACTATGCACTAACCCATAGACCCAATGCGCTAACCAATGTTGTCAATGTGCTAGAGAATGATCTCAATGCGCTAAGTTGCCCTTTTCACGCGCTAACTTGTACTGTTTAGTTTTGACTTAGTCTGGAAAGTTACGTGCTAATATGTCCTATCGAAGCACTAACTTTCGAACTCAATGCGCTAATGTTTGCTTCCAACGTGCTAAGCTGTTGCTCCAAAGCACTGAGCTATTTTTGAAAAGCACTAAGTTTTAGCTGTTGGAATGTTTAAATTGCTTATGTGCTAGTTTGCAGAATTGATGCGCTCTTTTAAAGCTTGCACACGCTAAAAGATTGTTCCAAAGCACTAAAATGTTGCCTCTGCATGCTAAACTACCCTATTTGTTTTGACTTGTTGGTTTTTCTATGATTTTTAACTTTTTCTCAATTCTAATGGATGATTTTCTAAAGTATGAAATGAAAACATAGCTTGAAAGAGATAACCATTTTGCCTGGTCTAAACAAAGAGTGTATATTCTACGAGGATGTGTTCAAATCCCTAGTGTTTTGACAGGTTTGGATATCGATAATGCAATTCAATCAGACTCTTTATTCAAGGGTCATTGACAATACCATAGCCCACTAGTATCGATACTCCATCAACTCAAACAGCCTTGTCACCCCCTAGGGGGTGCCTGTTTTTTTGCCTTTTGCAAATAATTAACTCAAAGTGAATTGCTTCACAGTTGAGTAGTTATCTTGGGACATATATGGTGACTAATCTTAGGGGCGGATTCTTCCCCACCCTTGCACTATGATATTGTAAATATCTGGATACTGACTCAGCTCAAATATTTTAAGGCTAAGGTTCGTAATCAGGCTTCTTGTTCGGTTGTGAGTGATAAAATCCCTCAGGAGGCTTCCCAACCTTTAGAACAAAGACTTTATGTATTGTAAAGATATTGGGGGAAGGCTAATCGTTGCACGAAACCGTTGAAAGAGACTTTCATCACCCTCAACTTTTGATTATAATGGGTTGGAATACTTGGCGTCAAAGTTGTTCTCCACTTAGGTCATTCCCCTCACATTGACCAAAGAATGGCTTTAAGAGTTGTTAACTCCTCAGTAGGGAAGACCTACTAAAGGATTTAAAATGCTTTAAAACATGGAAAGCGTAAGAGTGGTTTGGCTTTTTGATCACCCAGTTAAGGGGAGAGCATATACCTTCCACTTTCAAAGCAAGGCACACAAATATTCTTTTTATCCTTTTGCTGCAATGATTTGCTAAAGTCTATTTGGAGATGTTGCTCAAAAAAAGCATGGTGTTTATTTTATTTCCCAAATCAATGATTTTCTAAGCTAGTAAAAAAAACCTAGTCAACAAAGCAAAAGAGTTTGATTTGGTCAACAAAAGAAATCTATATAGGGGAAGAACTTCCCTCTTTTGGTCTACTTCAAAAATTTTGACAAGTGAGATTCTTTTACTTTGCAAAATTTAAAATTGATCCTTTTAAACACCAAGGGATGGTGAGGTTCTTTTTAAAGAATTTTTGCAAAAATAAAGTTGTTGGTTCTTTTTAGATATCCAAAGTGAAATGTGTTTTTCTACTAAGAAAGCAATAAATGTTTTTGTTGTTGTTCTTCTTAGACACCCAGAGTAAAGTGTGAGTTCAATTTTATCTAACAAGAAAATGAAGAAAATTTTGACTCAACTAACTTAGCAAAGTTAGCAAAATTAAACTACTTCAATCCTAATTTTGATAAAATAAAATTCTTCACCTTAAAAATAAACTATTAGTTCCCTGCAGTAAAACTAGTTAGCAAAATTTGTTTCGTGGACTTCTCCAAGTCTAATTTTAGGTTTTTGTTACAATTTATTTCTTGCCTGTTTCTGTCATGTGCTACAGAATGGACTGGATGCGCTATAAAAAACATGCGACGTGCTATCGAAAAGAACTGACGCGCTAAACTGTTTGCTAGATGCGTTGGGTTGTTTAATTCAGACGCTGAAAGCTATAGGAAACAATGAAATGGCTATGCACTAAAGGTAGGTTTCTATGCGCTAAGAGGTGGTTCCAACATGCTAAACAGTTAGTCCGACATGCTGAAGTATCGACCGGATGCGCTAGGAAATGTTCTCTACATGCCGATTCTCGTTTGCCATGTACCTGCAAAGTTAGTCCTATTCAAAAACCGATTTGATAAATAGGGTTATGCCCCATGGTGGGCGCCAGAAATGTATGTAGGAAAAGCGGTGCAATGAAATGAAAATTACAAAAATTCAAAGACTTACCCACACACCAATGGGACTCTTGGTGCAAGTGATAGAGCTATGTGGAATAGCCCAACTTTCCAAGGGGTGTTCCATTGTTCTCTATCTCACAAGACCGCTCAAGCCAATGCCTTTTCTCTCAGATCACTGAGCAAAGTGACTTAGGGATGACAATCATGAGAATGAGAGATGTTTTTTTATCAATCTTAGTATGAATGCATCCTATCTATGCATGATTTTAATAAATGAGCTAAACTAGCGATGATAAGATGACAAGATTAGTAAAATACTAATCTAACATGATATACTAGTTTATATGATTAACTAAGATGATAGATATGCTTCTAAAATGATTATTACATTTCTTTCTATTTCAAAAAGAGATTAAATGCTTTGCTAAAAATGAGTATAATTATGATGCTAAAGACTTGGATCATTTTGAAGAAGGAATGAGCTCTATTTATAGGGAAAATAGGGCAATGGATGGTCAAGATTGGATGATCTTATCAAGGGTCAGGATTGAAAGTTATTAATCCATGTTCACAATTCTCACCAATGAAATGGTGACAATTGTCAGCATAAAACTGCTTGAGAGGAGATGTAAGAAGCATTAAATGGCTGATAAGACCTCATGGTTACCTTAGGAGGTAAGGGTTAAGGTTATGTTAATATCACCCATTGGATAAATCTCTTACCCAAAGGATAAACTCTTGTGCAAGGGTTAAAGGGATAACCATGGTCAAAGCAATGAATGCTTGATGAGACCCCTGGGTTAGATGAGGGCTGAGTTAGGCAAAAAGTCTCTAACCATGCCACAAAGGGTTAGTTAACAATTAATGGTTTGAAAGACTTTGGGGACAAATTTGTAAGAGTCCTTCCAAATTTGGGGGTATTCAACATGTTAGCTTGTTGAAGGCATAAAGGCTTTAGTGCTTTTGGAAGACTTCAAATTTGAGAAGTGACATCCTCAAATTTAGGGAAAGGGGATAATTGAAGGGTTTAGGCTAATTGATTAGGATTAGATAGGTTCTAGAAGAATTTAGAAAGGGGGTTTAGCAAACAATTGGGAGATGTAAGAAAATGCAAGTGGGCAGGGGATAATAAAATTAATTAAAATAAATTTCTTTATTTCAATTGTGGTTGCAAGTGGAGGATTTAAATAAATTAGAGTTATTTATTTAGAGTGAACAATTTAATTAAATGTAAATTTAATTAAAAGTAGATAGAAGGGATTTACTTAAATGAAATAATTTATTTAATTAAATGATGTGAAAGGCTTAAGTGAATTTAAATAAATAAATTGAATAATTTATTTAATCAAATAGAGGAATGTGGATGATTTAATTAAATTAGATTTAACTAAATAGAGGAATGAGAATAAAATGAACATTAAATATTCATTTAGGAATGTGATTATTTTTATACGTCTACAACTACTTATTAAATGTCTTCATTATAGAAAACATAGCCTCTAATAGATTTATTTCCAGGTCCAAACAATCAAACTTAACTTCTTTAATCAACCTTAATCTCCTAACGGAGTGCCACAATTTGTCATTTTCCAACCATGGTGGAGTGTGGCCTCTTTTTAACTCAAGTATAGACATTTGTGATATGAATCCACCCATATATTAATCATTGTATACAAATATTTGCTAAAGTTAGAAAGGTTGATCACATCCCTAATTAAATTTAGAAACTCATATATCACCCTATTTTACAGTCCAAACCCAACCATCATTGCTAGCCCTAAATCATGCACCAATGAGGGAGACATGACTTGCATCATGAAATCTGATCTCTCCTTCAATTCTTCCTTTTATTAATGAATCTGTATGCAACCAGATCATTTTTTGTTGTCTTTTGTTTCATTTTAGAACAATTTTGTTGTTTTATATCATCACACTAGCTAGTATATGTCATTCTTTTTTTTGAAGAACATTTCTCTACATTGATTATCTTTGTGTCCATAATCCTATTTATATGCTAAATTTTAAATAGGCAATGATTGTATTGACTAGGGCTCTATTGTTTTAGCATCAAAAGCATTTTAATGCATATTTATGGAATGAACAAGATTTCAATGCTAAAAAGACAAATTTGTCATGTAGCTTCATTATCTTGGACTAGTTACAATGAATTTAAGCAATAGTAGAGGTGCATCAAAAAAATTGTTTGAATAATTTAGTTTTAAAATTTGAAATTGGTGAAATTGTGAAATCATTGCATTTTCGAATGTAATGGTGTTCAGGAAGTGCAAACCCTTGATTTATGTTATTATTTTTAGATGTTGTATCCACAATATTGAATGGATTAGATTTTTTTACATGAAATATTCAAATGGTTATAGTTGTTAGTGTTAATTAATAGTGTCAATTTGAATGAATCATTTGTTTGATGAAAAAGTTTCACACTTTTCCATTTTATATCTAAACGGTTGTGGTTGTTAGTTTTAATTAGCAATATATCTTTCATCACAATTGATCTTATGTCAGTTAAATATTGTTTCTATATCTACTATTGGCTCACTTGAAAGAACAATGTTGGTGCTTTTAAGCTTCTAAGAAAGATGCTCCCATCCATGTTGCATCTCTTCTAGTTCTAGGACCTTTTGTTGACTATTTTCTGAATGATAGTAACTTGTTTAGACATCAATTTCCAGTTGGTACTATTATGAGTACATTGTTAACTAGTGTAAATGCTTTGATATAGTACTACAATTTAGCAAATTTATCTTGAAAATTTTAAATTAATTACATAAATTTTAAATTTATGTAGTTCTTTATATCTCTTTCCTTCACTCTCGCATTTTTTTGCAATCTCACCACCTCTAGATTGGAAGCTACTCAATAGTTTCATTTCAGGTTTTGGTCCTCATGAAAATCATGTGTTCTTATATTGGGTTGGATCCCTTTTTATTCTATAGTGACAACCTATAATGGGAATGTTCATGGCTATCCTTGGGATGATTATGTACAACTTGGCAGTTGAGAAACAAGTTATTACAAATAATTCATCCTTGATGTATATGAAAGAAAATATCCTTTAGGAGGAGGATGCAAGTCTTCTCAAAAGTGGGTTTGAAAAATAGATACCAAAAGATTTATCTTGATTCTCTTTTAATATCATTCCTTGTGTTTTCATCTTGTGTACATTTCTAATTTTTCAATTTCAGACACTATACTTTCCTAGTTCTTTTATTTTGAGCCTGATATCTTGTATATAATAGTTCATTTTACTCTTTGAATTTTGTTAGTGCACAACTATTGGTTTCCATTTAGCACAACATTGGTTAGACATATAGGTAAATAATATTATGCACTGTTTGTGTTACATCTTTGAAACTTCATATGTAATATGTTAGAGATATTGCAATAGTCTATTGAACAAGTTATGATATGTTGTAGATGTATAGAAAAGGTCAGAACATTGCAATTATCTGAATGCCAACTCCAAGCCTTAAAGTTTACTTCTTTTAAGTGTGTCTAATATGTCTGTAATGGCTTTTAGTTTCCACCAATCACCGTTTTCTAGGATTCTGTTGAATCTCATTCTTATGTTGCTTTTAGTCTAGTACAATTTTCATTTATGCAAAATAAGTCTACTATTTTTGGCAAAAGGCAAGGACTCTAAGTACATCATAGCTCTTGTTGAAGGATGAAACCACTACTCATGGTCTTGCATATGCTTTAGACAACCAACAAAATTTCACTAGCATATATAACCAATCACAAAGCTTCAACATGGATGCTATCTTAAATTTCAAGATTGGTAACCACTAAAGTATGAGTTTTGAATAAGGTTATTGATTGTAGTTGCATATGCCATAGAAACAATAGTATACATAGTTATTGTATATCTTTTTTTATATTTCTAAATCACCAATCAACATAATGGGTTGGTAGTCAACACTAGAAACCCTTTCATGCTAATCCCACTAGTAAAAGGAGTATTAGTTTGGTCATATTATTAGATATCAATTCCTTTATGTTGTTAATTTATATCATCAACATAGACAATTGTAGATGTAGTACAAAAATGAATAATATAAACAAAATATGGCTAAAACATAGTTCCTTGGTAGCATTATACCTTATAATAGAAAATGTCATTCACAATTGGTTTCAATATAATCTATTGATGTCCAGAACTCTCAAATTCCAAAAAGAAATGAAAAAAAACATTCTCTATTTTGTTTTTGATTATATTAAGTGGGGAAGGGCCTTAGCCCATTACAATTCCAAATCAAAAAACATCCAAAAGACTTGGAAAGCAAGCTCACAAAACAATACTAAACGAAAAAAATTAATAAACAGTACTTATAAGAAATAATTAAATTCAAATTGAATAACTTATATAGAACCTACTAAAAACCAAGCCATGCTACCCATATAGCACCTTTAACGAAGAAAGGTAGAATAATAACTCTTTAAAATTTAACTTACCTCTATGTTGTGCCTACCTCTATTACCTTTATATTACACAACAACAACAACAACAACAACAACAACAACAACAACAACAATAATAATAATAATAATAAAATTGAAGCTCAGAATTCTGATATTATTAATCATGTAAAATTAATAGGTACTTTTACATGTTTATTCTCTTTATATATCATAATTTTTTTTCAAAAATCTCTTCACGTGACTGAAAACTAGCACTTCACTATATAAACCTAAGAATAACACCTATCACAGAGTACATGCTTAAGTAGGATATTGAGAGGTGAGCCTCCATTTAGGGCAGGCAAACAGTGGATTTTTTCTGGGAACAGTTATTCCAAACTGTTCCTCCACATCCACCTCGCCCTCCACAGTCCAATCAAAACAATGAATCAACTGAGCGAGTGCCAATTCACTAATAGAAAGACCCATGGAAATCCCAGGGCATCCTCTTCTTCCTGTTCCGAACGGCAGCAAATCAAAGTCCTGACCTTTCACATCCTTGTTACTACCCATGAAGCGCTCGGGCTTAAACTGATGAGCATCTACCCAAACGTTTTCATCCCTTCCAATCGTCCACACATTCACAAACAGCCTCGTCTTTGGTGGAATGAAATATCCTTCAACGCTGCACCCTTCCATGGACTCGTGCGGAACGAGCAGCGGAACTGGCGGGTGAAGTCGAAGAGTTTCCTTCACCACGCATCGCAAGTACTCGAAGCTTATGACGTCACTCTCCTTTACTCTGCGCTCTCTGCTCACTGCTGATTCAATCTCCTGCTGCGCTCGTGCCAGCGTTGCAGGATTCCTCAGCAATTCACTCATCGCCCACTCTATCAATGTCACCGATGTTTCCATTCCTGCGTTTAACATATCCTGCACATACACAATTATAGACATTTCCTTCGACAATAGCTAAAAGCAGAGCAGTGAAATCCAAGACGGCCTTGATTCTCAAACTTACCATAATCATGACTTTGATGTCGACCCGTGAGATTGTGTGGCCCTCCGTCTCGGCCATGCTGAGCATCACGTCTACCATGTCTTTAACGCGGTCTCCTTACTCGGGGTTTGTTTCTCCCGATCTACGATCAATGTGAACGGCCTTCATGCGATGACGGAGTCCTTGCAAATCCGTCGAATGCTTTGTGAACGGCCTTCATGCGACGACGGAGTCCTTGCAAGTCGATCCAGTCGAGAGAAGGAATATATTCGCCAATTGGAAATACACCGGCCACAGCAAACATCTCTTCAACCATTTTTTTGAAGCCATGCGCTCCATTCAAGTCGTTGTCGGAATACGTCCTGCTGGCAACATTCTGCAGACAACATTTTGAGTAAGGGAGGAGATTCTCTTCTTTACATCCACAAACTGCGCTCCGTGGCCGCTTTCCTGCCAGATGGAGGCGATCATGGCAGACACTTCTTCCTCTGTCACAAATCTGAAGGAATCGTTTCTGCTCACTGTGAGCAGCTCCACTGTCATCAGCTTTCTCATCTGCCTCCACGACGCTCCATAGGGCCCAAAAGCGACGTCTTTATGATCATAGGCTACGTATCTCCCGTGTGTACTGTATGGTCTGTTTGCAAAGGCCAAATCATGCGTTTTGAGAAATTCTTTCGCCATGGCAGGAGAAGACACCACAATAGTAGGGATGGAGCCCAAACGGAGAAACATAATGGAGCCATATTTCTTTGCCAGCGTTGTGAGAGATTGATGAGGAAGGTTTCCCAAGAGATGGAGGCTTCCTATAACAGGCCATGGACGTGGTCCTGGAGGCTTGCTGACATCCCTCCTCAGTTTAAAGAAGAAGAAGAAGAGGAAAATCCCAAATCCTATGGCGAGGGAGCAAGTGAGGGATTCCATACTATTACAGAATGGAAACCTGGAATCTTGCAATGAATGGAAACCTACACAGAACCCCCTCTAATATACACCCGCAGATTGAATTTCTGTAAAATAACAGAACATAGTGTCACACATGTCGTGTCAATTTGTTTGTTTGACAATGTTTTCAGCAACTTTTATGGGTTGGCAATGAAAAAGACACGTACCAAGAAAGTCAAGCTCCCGCTAGAGTTACGTTATATGAATTTCTTTACAAAATACTTTTGTACGAGCGTTCACCAGGAAAATTGTGACACGTTGTGGAAGTTGGAATGGGAAAGGATATGGTTTATTTAGGGAAGTTCATGATGTTCAATAATCATTTTATAAAAACTAACATAAATAGAAAAAGTCATTTTAACATGTGGAAGAAAATCATGATATGTTTGTGAAAGTTGAAATTGAAAAGGATATGGTTTACTTATAGTTCATGATATCCAATAATCATCTTACGCAAACTAACATAAATAGAAAAAAATGTCTTCACACCAAAATTGTGACACATTTGTGGAAGTTGGAATGGAAAAGGACATGGTTGACTTATAATTCATGATACTCGATAATCATCTTACGTAAACTAACATAAATAGAAAAACTCATCTTAACAATCATCTTATTCAAACTATATAACATTATTGTCAAGCACATGTTTGAAAAAAATCCTAGATTTTGGGATTTGATTGTACAATTTTTTTTGGCCATCTATTTTATTTCAAGTCAATATGTTTACTAGAATTTAAAAGATAAACGATGTTGAAAAATATTTAATAGTCATATCCATAAATCTATGCACAATGATATCATGGATTGTGGAAAATTCATGTTGATTTTTTAATAGTGTTTGAAAACCTTTTTAATTATAGTTAATTTGTTTATTTGATTAGTACTTGTATAGTAAGTATATGATTTTTATATAGCAATAATATTTTTATTTGAAGAAGTTGATCAAAATTGTGAGCACGAACATTAGAGTGATTGAAAAAAGAAAATAGATTGCCTATGAGAAACGATTCATACAAGTAGTTGCGAATATGAGTCAACCACTTAAACTTAATGAAATGCACTAGTTCAATTACAATATATTGAACAAAATACCATAGTTTCCTAAAAATTGCCAACACTAGCCAAACTCAAAAGAATTTCTCTTTTATTAAAATGTGAAAGGCAACATGGATTGTGAATGCATTGGTCTTGAATGTAGCAACACCAATTGGAACAACCATAATAAAACCCTTGGTGTTAAAAATGGTTTTATTATTTAGCCTCTCATATTTTACCTGTTAAAAACAACATTGTAAATGCAACATCATACATTTTTTTTTTTTATGAACATAGTCTTGTGAATTGTTAATGCAAATGACAATCAGATAAGAGTCTTTGCCTAATGTGATGCATATTTAGCCTCTCAAATATAATTTTTTATGCTTGTTAACTTTTGTAAAAATTTGAATTTCAATTGCAATGGATTTGTTATTCCCTATGATGATGTTCATTTATGCCAATCTATTTCCTATACTACATTGACCATCTTTGTGCTACATTTTCATTTCATTACACGACCTTTTCAATAGTTCTGTTGCACACACACACACACACACACACACACACACACACACACACACACAAGTTATATATTTAGTTTTAGGGTAAAATTGAAAACACAACTATTAGATTATATTTACTAGTAAATATTATCATTTTAACCTAGAAAGATAGATCTTGTAACATGTCAAAGGTA
Source organism: Cryptomeria japonica (assembly GCF_030272615.1). NCBI lineage: Eukaryota > Viridiplantae > Streptophyta > Pinopsida > Cupressales > Cupressaceae > Cryptomeria > Cryptomeria japonica. The sequence goes on along the minus strand of NC_081410.1, from coordinate 517,938,185 downwards.
GTACCAACAAAAGAATTACAAAAGAATTCAATTTGGTACCATCCCTCCTCAGCTTATATAGGAAGCAATAGAAGAACAAAATCCAAGTCCAATAGTCATATCCTCATTGAGGGATTCCATTCCATGAGAGATGGGAAAGCTGCAATATTGTAATCAATGGAAAAAAATATACAAACTTATAATATACAAGAGCAGATTTACTATGGCTTGCCACAACACAAGTGACATAGTCAATAATTAGCCGATACACTATATTTAGGTGGGGGCAACCCCACCAGAATGTTGTCTCATGTCCATAAAATTCGATGAAGTTTGCCAAAAAATGTAGCTATATCCTTTAGCAGATGATTGTCAGAATCTTTAAGTTGTTGGAAAAAGGTGTATTGTGCATAGAATTATTCTAATGTTTCGATTCAAATAGTTCAATCCATTAGTTCTGTGAATTTTTTTAGGACAGGATTGTAGTAAAAATTATTACAGATGTTTGCTTCATTCAATTCTTAGCCAACCATGGTTCATGCTCTCTTGTGTGTGATTTTTCATTTTTCTTATAAACCTAAAAAATTAGAATTACAATAGTGAAATGACATAACAATGTAAAATATATTCCATCGTGATCATGTAAACATGTTAATAGGAAATGGTAGGTAAAAAATCCTAATATTTTGACAAAATCATGACCAAGAAAGAAGGTAGAAAATAATGCCCACTCACACTTTTGACAAAAACACTAACCTCTCATGGTAAAAAATTCCAATTGGCTAACCTAGAGACCATCTGAAGCTCTAACCGATGCAATGATTGCGTAATGTTAAAATCCAATTAGATAAATTATTCACCTCCCTACAAATTAGATATTACAGAACAATTATTTATTTAAAAAAAGTCAACTCAAAATTTTATTATAAAGATAAATATCTAAGTTTGAAGGAAGACTTAGAAGTTATACTTGACCCATGAGTTGTTTTCTCCATAAATATCCATATAATACCTTGCTTCCAATCTTGGTAGATTCAAGAACCATATATACTCATGATTAAATCTAATTTGCGCATGAAAACATTTTGTTAGGTTTTAAATTAAACCAATCCACTTTCTATGCATAGCCATTCTTATATTAAGACTTTCAAGAAACAAAATAAACTACTACCTCTTGTAGAAGATTGACATTGAAAATATTAGTCTTCTCTAATACTTGATTTAAGTACATGGTTGAAATTATGGATGTTTAATGAGCAACGTAAATCACAAACATTTACTTTTAGTCTAAAGGGTTTGGCCTTTGTGGAAAGGAATTATGGATGTTTAATGAGCATTTCTTTTCTTTGGATTTTTTTCTTTCTTATTTTTTTATCGAGATCATATGTTCAATAATTATTTTATTAAATTCTTTATAATTTTTTAATTATTTATTTTGCATCATACTTTAATATTTTGAAATTGTTTATGATTTTTTTTTTCAATAAAAGTGGATTATTCCACTAAACTTTTTTATTAATATTTTTTATTTTTTACATAAGATTCAAAGAGCATACTAGAGGAAAGAACCCTGGAAAGAAAACCTCCGGTCACAGCTCATGAAATAAACCTATAGTATCTAACAGATCGGTTTATACATCCCGCCCAAAACCACATACAAAATGTAGTCACAACACATATAATAATAGTTTTACATAGAGCCCTTATGGAAATTTGCAAACCCCTCGGATAATTTTCAAATGTAGACTCCACAGCTACTATCAATGGAAGAAGACATAATTTTCCAAAACCCTGTGCCAAATCCCATGAGCCAAAAACCTACCTGCCAAAAAAGAAAGTACCAAAAAACCTTTGGAAAAACACTATTGTATCAAATACCATGAGATTGAACTCTCCTCCAACCAACAAACATGAATACTTGAAATGAAAAGGGAAAGCGGGAATAATTGCCATCATAAAATTTTACATCAACATTACTCAAGAAAATCACATAACTATTGCTGTAAACCTTCCGATACCCTAAAAGGAATTTCCTCAAAACCCACCTCTCACTAATTAGCATTGCTATCAAAATTGTTTATGATTTTTATACGAACAATTAATTATAATTTCTCTACTTTTATTCTTAATTTCATTATATAAAATATACATGATATTGTATCATTTTTTCCAGAAATAAACCTAGAACATCATAATAGATCAATTCCCTTTTTCTTTTAGAAAATAGATGCATTCAATTATAAATATTCTACCACATTTATAATTTATAAATTATTATCGTCATATTCGTTGCACCTCATCCAGCTGAAAACCACTAGACTACTTATATTACGTCATCTAGGTGTTGACCTTCATGCCTGTGATATTTATCTTGAGGACACCCTAAACCTTATTATTAAGATGCCTGTGATGGTTATCTTGAGGACACCCTAAACGCGGGAATGGAAACATAGGTGACATCGTTAGAGTGGGCGATGAGTGAATTGCTAAGGAATCCTACAACGCTGGCATGAGCACAACAGGAGATTGAATCAACAGTGAGCAGCGAGCGCAGAGTAAACGAGAGTGATGTCATAAGCTTCGACTACTTGCGATGCGTGGTGAAGGAAACTCTTCGACTTCACGCGCCAGTTCCGCTGCTCGCTCCCCACGAGTCGATGGAAGTGTGCAGCGTTGAAGGATATTTCATTCCACCAAAGATGAGGTTGTTTGTGAATGTGTGGGCAATTGGAAGGGATGAAAACGTTTGGAAAGATGCTCATCAGTTTAAGCCCGAGCAGTTCATGGGCATTAATAAGGATGTGAGAGGTCAGGACTTCGATTTCCTGCCCTTTGGAGCAGGAAGAAGAGGATGCCCTGGGATTTCCATGGGTCTTTCTATTAGTGAGTTGGCATTCGTTCAGCTGATTCATTGTTTTGATTGGACTGTGGAGGGCGAGGTGGATGTGACGGAAGAATTTGGAATAACTGCTCCCAGAAAAAATCCACTGTTTGCCTGCCCTAAATGGAAGCTCACCTCTGAATATCCTAGTTAAGCATGTATTCTGTGATAGGAGTTTTTCCTAGGTTTATAAACTGAAGTGCTAGTTTTTCAGTCACATGAAGAGGTTTTTGAATAAAATTTATGATATAAAAATGGACTGGACATGTTCAGTATATATATATATATATTAATTTATAATTAACAATATGTGACCAGATGTTAAAAAATTATTCAATGGAGAGCGATGTTTTTTATGAGTGTTAAAGGCCATCACAAATAAAGTTGCCAACAAAATAGCACAAAACATAGATAAAATCGTCCAAGCTTGAGAAGTTTTACCTAGTCAAGTAGCTGGAATTTATCTGTTCACAAATGTCATTTGTTAATTTTAAAATTAATCTTTTATTTCTTTAACTCAAATTTAAATTCAAACATAAAGTAAGTTTTAGATTCAGGTAAGATATGAAAGTTTTTGTTTAACTCTTGATGTTGCATTTAATAACATAGATTGTTTTATATCATCAATAAATATATAGATTTCTTGAATATTAGACTTATCATTTACTACTTGCATACATTATTATATTACACAAGCATATTAGAAATCATCTTACATATTTGATAACACATTTAGTTATATAAATCATTTACAATAATAAACCATTTACATTTAGTTTAATAAATCATTTACAATTGGTGCAGTTTCAGAACAATTTCATAGCCCTTTTTCTTCTTTAAACCCTTTCATCTTGCAAGCATAGATTGACTGGTGGTATAAACTATGGTTTTACACTATAATGCAGAGTGCACTGATGAGAGGCAAGTTTGTGGAGCATACCTTCTAGTCAGTATCATCACAGGCACACCACATCCTTGTACTGGGAAGGAGCTCTCCTTATTCCCTTTGGGAATCACCTACTTTTTAGGTTCTTCCTCGGATGGTTAATGCCTCTGAGGTAATGGCTGCCAAGATATGCTTATTCTAACTCAAAGGGGCTCAAAAGCTATCAAGTTTGTTCATGAAACATTTAAGACTTATCCTCTATGGATGCGCCCTCTTCGCCTTCTAAAGAGGAGGATGGGTATATTGCTGGACTGTGAGCTTGTATATGAAAAAACATGAAACCTGGAGATTCGCAAGCAGCTCAGATGTGGACAGGCATTGGGATCAAGATGCCTATTTCTGTTTATCCTTTGTTTTTTAATTTTACAAATGGTATCAGAGCGTCAAAAAAGATGGTAGGCATGAGACTGTGTGATCCGCTTGAAGGTGTTTGCTAGGAATATGTGATCGAAGGAAGTTCCAAGAGTATTTGATGCTTGAAAAGATTTAGAGAATCGCTAAAGATAAAGAGGAATCGCTATGTGCAGATCATTGCTAACCATTGAAACTCAAAGTTGTAGTAGACAAAGAAGGAAATTGCTAAGGAGGAATCAAAGATATGTAGCTGAGAGAAGGCAATTTGTAGACAGGCCAAACAAGTTTTAAAAAATTGCAGAAAAAAATGAAGGTGCGCGAATCGCAATCAAGTACAGGTGCAAGTTGTGATGTTACTGCCTACAAAGCATTTTGTACAAGGAGCTGCCTATGAGGATCAAAGATCTTATAAGAAAAAGAAATCGCAGCTGTTAAAGAATTTTTTGATTGTCGTGGGAGCTTACACAATTGAAGAGACTGCAGAGGCTTCACAACTAATAGGCGGTTAATTTTTTTGTCTCTCCCCGATAAAAGCCAATGATCACATGAAGATAATTATAGTTGGAAGTTATCGTCCGATGGCAAGTGTATTCTTTTCCTTCTCAACCTCGTAAGCTGGTAGCTTTTTATTATTGAAGCAGACAATACCAGGACATTAGGCGACAAGTTTAGGGACTATGAATTTTAATAAATTTCTTTGATTATGACCAGCATTCTGTTTTGTGGGGCGTGAACATGAAGTTCATGTATTTGTAGCATTCATTTTGATGTTCAGAGAACAGATCGTCTGTTGTAATTTTCTTGACTAGAAAATAGCTCAAGTGGCGTTCAATTATTTGTATGTGCATACCAACAAAAATTTGCATTGGTTATGAAGGACTAGTAGGAAGCCGATTGAATTGGCAAGTCGCATTTGTGGGAGAGGCAATTCTCATGCTTCCATCTGGGGAACTTCCTTCACCATCGAGTTTTTGATAGTCTATTCTATTGGCGGTACATTGAATGGTCATATTGGATTTTCAACTCTTTGTTAAGAATTCGGATAGATCTTGAGATCTTGAACAGTTTCCAATCCTACACTTTATCTCTGCATGAAACATAGCGCTAAAGGCCCACCAAGACTTTCACTTCTATTGTTGTTACGAGTTTGTATTACCTACCACCCATTTTGTTGACATGGATGGATTGTCGAAATCATAAGAAGAAGAATTTGTTCGAGCTAGCCTCGAGATCATGAATCCATCTGAAATAGGAGGATACCGTGCATACAAAATTGAGTAGGATTCAAAACTCATAAATATCTTCTGTTTGGGCTAGCAGATCATGTGATGCCTTGTCTCATCAAAAGGGTTAAAGAAAATTGACGGCCGATGTCGACGCCTACGTAGATATCTTTCTAGATGTAGTATCATAAACAAAACTTTCTAGATGTACGATTCCACCCATGGTAAAAATTCTTGCTTTAGTAGAAGGAAGATTTCGGCTAGATACCATAGAGTTATTTGAATTTAGGGGAAGTAATATTGGAGTCATATAAGTTATTAATTTCATTTTAGTTAGTCTCTAACGTATTCTTTTGAATTCTTATGATAGTTTTTAGATTTAAGTTAATTTTAATAGTTTCATTTGATAAAATCAATTGTAAATAGATGTATTATCGTTTGTATGTGACCTCCTTTTTGAGGTGGTGGAAGATATATTCTTTCCTCACAGCTATGAAATGAGCCTCAAAAGACAAATTTGCTAACTAAGTAGCAAACTAAGTAGATGTTAGAGGCACAAGAGGTTGAAGGACATTCAACGACCTCTCATCAATCACTAGCGATGGGATCATGAACATGCAATAGTGACAAAACTATTTGTGTCAAAACAACTAAAGCCAAGACCGGTTTTCAGGTATCAGCGACAACCATCTATATCATTTGTGATTAGAGTTTCAATGATCTATAATGGTGGCTACACACATGACAATGAGGTCTTGGTGCTCAAGTTTTTTATGTAAGTGATTGGATGTGCTTTTCCCCAATCATTATTATTGATTGTTTTTGAATGGATGTGTTTGTCCCCATTCACAAGATGATGTAAGTGATTGGATGTTTTTGTCTCCAGTCACTATTGTCGGATGTTTGTGATTGGATGTGTTTGTCTTCATTCACAAGATAGTGTAAGTGTTTGAAAATGTTTGTTCCTAGTCACATAAGTTTATGATTATGATTGGATTTGTGTATACCCAATCATAATTGTTGTGAGCAGATGTGTGTGTCCCTATTCATAACCTTAATGTTGGATAGATTTGTTTGTCCCTATCCAAATTTGATGTACGACCTTAGATAAATGTGTTAGTTTCAATCCATGGTTCCATGGGTAGATGTGTTTGTCCCTATCCTCGAATGAAGGTATACTAAGCATCATGAGGCTAGTTCCACTATTGCTTGTCATGAGTAGATGTGTATGTCCCTACTCATATGATGAACTACTGAGTGTGGTCATCAAGTATTATGATGTATTTTCTCCCCATGTTCACATTAAGGGGGGTGATGGGAATTAGTGTTCACATAGGTATTTAGGTTAGCTATAAAGTTGTTTACAAATAATTTTATATTATTGTTTTTGATTAAGGTAAAAAGAGGTTTTGAGGGGACCCAAAACCCCTTACAAGAGAGAACTAGGGATTGGAACCCACCAGATAAGGCTACCCAAACAGATAGACATAAAACACCAACAACCCTGACCAACACAAGAAAAATGATAGCAAGATGCTATCCCAAATACAAGCACCTTGAACTAGGGGAACAAGGGTTTTAGCTAGCTCCCTCAACCAAAAAAGAACAAACAAGACATTTCTTCTTCCCTTTATGGGAACTAAGGGTCATATCAAAAGCAGTCGCAAATTTAGATTTTTTCCTTTTCACCGATATCTACCCTTCTTCCACCTTCAAAGCGGAATCCATCCAAGAAGTTGGGTGCAAAGGACCCAAGAAAGAGTCATCCAAGCCCAAAGGATCAACATCCAAAGAGCCAGCAGTGTCAATTTCCTCCTTGTCAACAACGAGAAGGACAACCTCATCTGAAGAAACACCAACCTATGATCCATAAGCCCCAGTAGCCACCATAGTCCGTGAAGAATCAGAGCCACCCTCCCTAAAGGAAGCCACCTTGTTTGGTAGAGGAGCCACAATAGTAGTTGGGCTAGCTTGAGCAATCACCTGGGAGAAATTTCGTTGTGAAGAATTCTTCACCACGACATAATTTTGATCTAAAGAAACTTTATATTATTGTTACTATGGTTTTCTAGATAATATATATCATTAGTTGTATGAGAGATTATAGGTGGGTGAGTTTTTAGAACAACTCGAATAATTAGGGAGTGGTTCCTATAATCTAGGAGATCAAACCCCTATATATGTGATGTACTTGTTTGAAAATAGGGACACATTATTTGGTATTAAAATTATTTGCAACTTCATTTGTCTCAGACCATTTTTCTATTAGCAAACATGTTCAAAAGGTTGTATAATTCTAAGTGTTTGCAGTGATAAAATAAAGTTTGAATGTTCTAGTCAAGCATTTGATGACTGCTTGCATTGACAATTTGAAGTGTCATTGGTCTTCTTTAGAGAAAGGAAGGGAAATCCATGTGATCTCCCAAGGAGAGAAATGTGTTGGATGAAAGTGTTGCATAGTGAGTTGCAAGGGTTTTAGACTTTGCCACATTGAGTTATCTTGTACTAACAAGGTCACATCTAGTTGCAAAGATCCAGTTTTTGAGATCATATTGTGAGTCTAAGCATCAATAGAAATTATGTTGAAAATTGATACTTTGATGAGTTTGAGGGAAAATGCATTTCTAGTGTAGCTTCTAGTTTTCCATTCATTGCATGCTATAGTTTAGTACCCGCAATGCTCAGTACTATTTTTAGTACTTAGTTTAAGCATAGATTGAATAATTTAATTTATAGAGTTTTCTAGGTAATTGGATAGTTAAATTTAATCAAGGTGATGTTAACTAAAAATCAATGTACCATTGAACATAGTTTATGCATGGCAAGGATTAATTGAGGGATTTACATATAGATTTGTTTTTAGTTTGCAATCTCTATATAATTGTTGCTCATACTTGTGTAATTGAGATAGAATAGTTTTGTGATGTAGAGAAAACACCTCATTATTGAGATGCATGAATAAATACAATAATTGGGACTATTAAATATGATTTTTTGTTTAACTATTTGCTACAACATTCCGTGTTTATTTTCTTATCCTCTATTTATTTCCCTATTTCTATTTATCCTCCATTTTTAAATTTTACAATTTTAATATTATTTCAAGCTCTCCAATTTTTATCATGGCATTAGAACCATTTGCTAGAACAGTATCATAAAAAATATGAGAGCAAAAATATTTATATTGATCATGTTGGTTGAGAGCTAGTAATTTGCATTGCGAGAATAGATTTTTGTGAAAGAATATTTAAGTTTCTGACAATGTTTATTGCTGGAACCAAAAAGCTAATCACAGAAAGGTGATCTTTGTCAAAAGAAGAGATCTGTACGTAGCACAAGCTAAAAATTGTCTATGTTACAAGAAATATGTATGAGATTTAGCCCATTCATCTAAAAATTTGACTTAAAAGCTTATGTGGAGTGGTCAAACGGGCTTCTGATCACATGCATAACTGGAATGTTGTGGATAAGGGTCACTTATCCCTAGATTTGTCTCTTTAGTTAGATCAGTTAGTGGATCTTGATAGGATGGTTTGATGACCTTGTTTTGTTTTTCTTCTACTTTGAATAAATTTTGACCCCTCTTTTATTCATAAAAAGTGTTGAAAAATTGTTGCTTGACAATTGTTATTTGTTTCATAAGATGCATTTATTGTTTAGAGTGTATACTGTTGTCTGAAGATTGTTCAAGGATTCCGATAGTGTTGTTAACTTTTCCAAGGACTCTATTTTGAGAATTGGTGGATTGACGCTTGTATTTTATGGATGCTCCATGGGGATGTGCCACAATTAGCACTTTATTTATTATCAATCTCTGAAGTCACATAGGAATTACAACTTTCTAAAAGCAAGCATTCCACTTCTTTAAAGAAGAGTTCTATTGTAAGGTTGGAGAGAAACCACATATTAAGCAACATATTAAGTTTAGAGAATTTCAGTTAATTCTAAGTATTTAACACTTTTAAATCTAGAAATCGAATTTTATTGTGTGACTTAAACATTGCATTAGACAGGGGTTCATAATTGTTCATTAAAAACGATCCACCCTATATAATTATAGTTTCAGTTGAAACCGGATTTCAATAGTGGTGAATTGGATTTCAAAGAGAAAGAGCTACCACTCTAGGGAAAAATAATGACAAATCACAGCTCCGCTTTCGTCGAGCTCTTCATCTGATTAGAAAGAAAGGAAGTCATTGCCAAAGGAACAAAGATCATCGAGTAAAATTTTCCTTAGTCAATGTATTCTTTTATGGATGATTTTGAGGGAATCCCCAAGCTATTATTTGTGAAATCTATCGTCGATAATTTATGGGATTGCCAAGCCACAAACCTTTTGATGGACAACTGGAGCCACCATTATCGTAAGTTTTTTGAGGAGGGATTAAAGGGCCGGTAAAGAGAAAATAAGTTGTAAAATATTGAAAGGAGGATAACAAATTGTTAAAGGAAGTTAAGTTGCAAGTTGAATGTTGAAAATTACTACTGCTAATCACAAATTTTCCTTGTCAACAAAGATGAACCTAAGAACATAATAGGAGAAAAATTGAAGCCGAAAATGGAAAGCATTTAAACAGAAATTTTTGAAGATAAACTGTGTTCTCCCACAATTTTGAAGCCATCTTCTTTAAAGGGGACACCAATATAGTTCTAAGCTATATGGGACAAGGAAGTCTTTCCAATGCCAAGAGTTTAGATTGTAAATGTTAAGAACATTGATTAAAGTCGATGTTGAAAATGAATTTATAACTATTAAATGAATTTGTGTGAAGTAAAAAGGAGATCAATTTGTTTTCATTTTGTCGCTTGCGATTGCCACAATATAGACATAGTTGTTGAAGGATCTGTCATACCAGTCATAAAGGAAAATGTCGAAAGAGTGAAGACACGTAAAGTTGTCAAAATAAGGTAAATTGTTGTAGTAAAATCAAGCACATAAACAATGTAAGGTTGAAATAAGTTGTTTCAATGAAAAAAATTGGTAAAAAGAATTAAGAAAAAAATGAAAATTTAATGTGTTTGAAAGATATTTTGGGAAATGAACTAGAAAAAATTAGAAAGGAAAATAGACTTATGAAAAAGGAAAATATATCACAAAAGAAAGTGTGCGCATGTAAAATTCATCTTATAAAAAAAAGTAATCAATTAGAAGCAAAAAGGGAAATCACAAATCCCTTCTAATCAAAGAATTTAACAAACTAACAATGAAATGATACAACCAAGCAAAATAGGAATTATGAATGAAATCAATAAAATCTCCCTATTCCATGACTGCGTAGAACTTCCATTGCTCTTCTTCTCTTCGTGGTATGATGGCTCTCAGATATTGCGCTAGTAACCTGCAAGTGACACAAAGATTCAAAGTTTGTGATTGTTGAAAATGGAGATTGGATGCTCAATTTATAAAAAAAGTTGGAGAAGATTGATTGAAAGGTGGAACAAATTGATCAAGAGGTGGAACTCATGTGAGCTCACATGAAAATTGATAGTTGAACTGTTGATTGTAGGAGTGAAACAGAATAGATTGAATAGATTAATTGAGTTAACTGATTGAAGGAAGAAAAATAATGATTAGAAGAAATAAAGAAGATGACAAAGAAAGCTTAATTTAGAAAAAACTAACTGAAAGATGGAAATAGAAGTTGAAGAGATAAATGATTTAATTAATTAATTTAGCATGTGCTTGCATTTAGATTTAGATTTTTAATTTAATTTTTGCATGAGATTTTAATTCAAATAATTGAATTTATTAATTCAATTTACCATTTGAATATATTTAGAAATTAACTTTGATTTTCAATTTGGTTTTTGAAATCATGCACATGTAATTGAATTTGGAAGAAATTAGAAGAATATGAAATTAAATGAAATTAGAATTTGGGGATTTGGAAATGGAAGAATTAATTAGTTAATTAAATAATTTAAAGAAACTATTTAATTATTTAGAAATGGAATTTAATTAAATAATAAAGATTATTTAATTTAAAGGATTAAATAATAATTAATTAAATAATAAATATTTAATTAATATTTAGAAGAGGGTTGATGATTAGATGATTAGAGATAGAAATTGAAAATTAATTTATTTAAATAATAAAGATTATTTAAACTGGGGAATTAATCATAATTAATTAAATAATAAATATTTAATTAATATTTAGAAAATGATTAAAATAATTAAATGATGAAAGAATAAGAAATAGAATAATTAGTAAGATGATTAGGAAATATGAAATTAGAAGAATAGGATAAATTAACTTAATAAAATAATTAAAGAATTATTTAATCAATTAGAGGAATAATTAATACATGATCAATGAGACATTTTTAGGTGTCTACATTTGCCCCTCTTTGAAACAATGTCAGAACAACGTTGTTTCAAAGAAAATGAAAAATTATGCCCTAGGATGCCCCGATGATACTTAGGGTGTAATGCCCCCTCGAGAGATTGTTTGTGCATTAAAGACATGAATGATCTCTCGAAAAAAAGAAGAATGTGAGATGAAAGGATAGTTAGTTGGTTAGCGGATAGAGATAGGTGATGTGAATATGATATTGAGATAGAATATGAGAGAATGAACCTTAGGATGAAATAGAACAATGTTAGATGATAGAAAATGATGATTTAGAAAGAGATGATGAGAGAAGAATGTTTAGAAAGTATATACGATTTGGAGAGAAGATGGGAAATCAACAGACTATCAAGAAACAAATGAGATGAGAATGAAATTGAATGAATCATGAACCTGTGTCATTTATTTTATTGCACCAATATATATTCATCACCGAGCCTTATTATTGAACAATGAAGCTTAGCACATCAGGGTATAAGGAACCAAGATGCAAAGATATCTCATTGTAGAAACAAACACGTAGTAGACAAGCAACAAACAAAGAAAAGAGATAATGCCCATCATGGCTCCTCTAGTCACTTGTGGACATCCCTGAGTAGCATAAGAACAATATCTGTCGCCAAATGATAAAAGATAAAGACTGACCCGGACAAAATTCAGCAGCTATACTGACCTTGTGCCTTCGTTCTCAGTTGCTTGATGTGATGGTTGATAATGTTTGATCTCAGAAAGTTGCGGACCTCGTTTAAGACTAACCTGTCTGATTTTGAGTGTATCCTTTTCTGTTTAAGACAAGATAATGATCACGTTGATATAGATATGATACGATTGATAAGACAGTTTGATTAGTTGATTGCAGATGTTTGACTAGATAGTCGTATCCTTTTGTTAACTTCGTGTGAAGTGTTTGCTGGATATTTGCTAGGGTATTTGTTTCTCACAAGACATTTTATTGGAAGTTTTTTGATTGATTGATTTTCAATTTTTATTTCTTTTCCAAGAGCTTTTTCGATGTTTTTGGATTATGTAGATTGATATTTGAATGTTTTTGGTTGATTTTTTTTAGGATCATATTTGAATGTTTTTGGTTGATTTTTCCCAGGATTGTTATATGGATTTTTCTGGTATTTTATGGTTTTTAATGTTTTGGTTGATTTTTTGAAGGACGTTATAAGAATGGTTTTTGGTATTTTTATGTTTTTCAATTTTTTTGCATTTTTGTGTTTTTCAATGTTTTTGGATTTTTAAGTATTTCAGGATCATATTTGATTTTTTAAGATTTTTTCAAGACTTTATACGATTTTTTGGATTTTTTCAGGACTTTATCTAATGTTTATGGAGTATTTTTTCAGTTATGTCCCCAGTGTGTAGACTTGTATGACATGATGATCTGTAGAATGCATATGGAGACAAATGAATTTTTGACATGACCTATGTGAATGCAACGTGTAGAATGAAGATGTATTTCCTATTCAAACAAGGTTGACTGTGTTTGTTTTATCATTTGAATACACCAATTGAAATGGAGGTGCAAAACATTTCATAGATAAGCGGTCAATTGATCCCTAAGGTCCCTAGGAACATTCATCTCAACACACTTAGTGACTAGGATTTACAAATGGAGACGTGGAAAACTTCCCCATTAGTTCTTGAAACTTTGATCTTCTTTTGCCCATGTGTGTGCAAATGAGTTAATTCCTACTCTTGTGTTCACTAAAGATCCTTAGCATCCTATATGACTAGCTACATGGTTTATCCTAACTTCAAAAGCATCTCGGATAGAGCCTCGCTACCAGCAAGCCTTGAGAGCTCTGACGAGGTTATAGACTATAATTTCTCAAATATTGCTCCATTGCTAGTTGGTGTTCATAGCCCTGTTGGAGTTACTTGCATGTTCCCATAGGCTTTTTATCACATTTGTATGCGTGATATTTCAATTATATATCATTGCTCTTTTGCCTTGAGATAGATATTTGGCATAGCTCTTTTTTTTTTTTTTTTAAATTTCTTGCCTTGTAAGTAATGAAACCTACTTGGGTGTGACAATTACAACAGTGCTGAAGTAGAATTTTAGATTTTTCACTAGTCATATGATCAATTAGGTGTCTAGAATGAATTAGAGATCTTCTTAATGTGTGAGATATAGCAATTGATAGATTTTGGGTTAACAAGTCTCAAATAGTGAAATCACTACCCAACCATAAGTAAAGTGTCATCACAGGGTAATGTTAAAAATGAATGACCTCGGGACCTCAAAGACTTCATGTCTGAATATCTAAGAAAGGAGATGACCCTTATTTCTCTTGAATGCAAATGAATGATAATCTTGACAGTTACCTTGTTTTATTGATGTTGCTATATGAAAATGCAAAAATTTTGTGAATGCGACTTCTGAATATGATATGCTTAGAAAGAGACTATATGTAGCGCTTTGAATAAAATGATATGCAATGCGGAAAGTAAAACCTAAACTAACCCAGCCTTTAGGTATAATATTTGTGTAGGTAGTTCATTGGTCTTTGTTTAAAGAGTCGGATAAAGATGTGTTTTTCAATAGGATATAAGGACTCAACTAAGTGTATATGTTCAGCATCTCCAATGTTGGTTTTCTTATTTTTTGGATTTTGTGGATCATTGTAAGGAAATCTAGCTTTGGAAGCCATGAATTCAGCTATAGCCTTATCATTTTCAAATCAATCCAACTGTGGTAGATTCTCTTGCCCCCAATCTATCAAGTGCGGGTGTATGAGACAAATTGGTTTCGAAGTTATGACATAAGCGGGTGTTATGCCTATTTTTATTGATACACTTGAAGAGGATGATGAAATTGACCAGGTGTTGATCTCATTAACTAGTGTTACGATTGTGCTTGAACAAGATGATGAAACAATTATTGACAAGTTGTTCTGTGTAGTATGATCTAAATTGGTGATTTCATTAATAAGGGGTTTGTGAACAACTTGTGTAGAGGTATTGGGATCATGAGGAGAAATGACAAGTTCATTTGAGAGGAAATATTGTGAAGAACATGAAGGATTATGACATGGAGATGAAGGGATGTAGGGATCTTGATCAAGATTTGGAGAAATAATGGGATCTTGTTTAGGACATTAAGGTAAAGGTATGCTTTGATCTTGTCTTGGAAAGGGATTATTAGGAAGGATGGAAGGTATGTCTTGACCTTGTTTAGGAGGTGGATGTTGGATGGGACTTGAAAGGACACTTTGTTCTTGAGATGGAAGGGTTTGATTATGAATGGAATAGAAAAGAGCAAGGGGATCATCATAAGATTCTTGGTCGGTGGGATCTTGATAAAAATTTGGGTAAGATGGAAGTGGTTGTTCTTGATCTTTATTTGCTTTAGGACTCATTTCTTCTGATTTTGGATCATCATCTTGAAACGGGGAAGGAGTTTGGAAATGCATGGGAGATTGTTGGAATGTTTCAACATTTTGGCTTGATGAAGAAGGGTTTTGAATGAGATCCTCTGAATCATAACATGAATTAGATTGGATTTGTATGATGGATAGAGATTGGGAGGTTGTGTTATTAGATAAAGATGACATGGATTGGTCTTGCGTGAATTTAGGGGATGATGAAATGGCAGATAGATATGGTTGATTTGGGATTTGTTTTAAAGGGATTTGATTTTGGTTGAAAGGAGTGTGATTTTGGGTGAAAGAGGTTTGATTTTGGTTGAAAAAGGTTTGATTTTGGTTGAATGAATTTTGATTTGGACTTTGGTTGAAAGGGGTGTGATTTTGGTTGAATGAATTTTGAATGTTGGGTTGATGTGATTGGTATGATTGATATAGTGGGTTGAAAGAAAAAGAAGGTTTACATGACTCTAATGTTGGTTGAACTGAGGTAGGAACAATTTTGTTGAAGAATGAAGGTTGGCATGTTTGAATTGTCTCACAAGAATAAGAAGGTTGGTCTGATAGTGATCTCCTCATGGCCATCACTTCTCTCATCGTGTTTTCTAACCAGCCCCTATGGTTGTCAAGACTAGCCATGTCTTTCACTTGTTGTTGCAAAGTTTTGATTTGTTGAGCTAATATTTCTATGGCTGGCGATGGAATAGGAATGGAAGGGATGAATCCTCCTCCTTCCCTACGAAAAGTATAATATCGATCCATGATGTTTTCTTGATTGGTTTGGACCTAGGATCACAACATGTAAGATGTTTTCTCCATTTCTCTAGATGTGACAATGTTTGATTGAACTTGACCAACTTGTTTGAGTTGAGGTTGAGTTTGATTGATCCTCTGATTGTGATTTGGATGTTTGGGGTATGGCTTTCTAGGATGATTATGCAAATGATGATGAACTAAGATAGACGTATATGAGGTCTAGACAAGGACGTATATGAGGATGATAATGAGGACTATATAAGGACTATGCAATGACTATGAATGATAATGAAGACGTGAAGAACTTATGCAAGGACTTAGGATGATAATGAGGATGGACTTAGGATTATGCAAAAGACGTAGGACGATAATGAGGATGTAAGTGGGAATATGCAAGGACCATGTAAAAGACTGCCTAGGGTCACAAGTATGTAAGGACTTTTGAGTTTTGGTTTCAAAATGGACTTTGTTTTCTGTAACTTTGCATATGGGACAATGTTTTCTAGTTTTCCAAATCCGAGAACAACGGCTGGTAGGTATGTATAGCTGACTGACTCAATTTTCATACAATCTTGGAAAATTTGAAGATACATGGGATAGGGCCTGAAATAGCCCAAGGGACTAACTCAATACTGGTCTAGCACATCGATACATAAAAAAGAATGAAATACAATCTTAGGTTGGATAGTGGACAACATTCAGTGAGGCCCTTACGAAATACCGAGACAAAATGAACAGATAGAGAGTCTGGCAGCACTGGCTCCACTCCACGGCACACACTTCTTGGGCATGCCAGTCTCTCTTACCCCAAAGATCCGAAGTTCTTATAGCCGAGGGATTCCTGTATCATAGTGTAAGGTACATGAAGGGTATCTATGGGGTATGATCCACACTCCCAGAATCACTGAATGTAGGATTTTTGGCAACTAGATTGGTTCTTAGTATTAAGTTTTGAGGGGTCCCGATCCAACGACGGATTCTCAAAGAAAGCCACTTAAGGCTTTAGTTGAGCTTATCGATGCAGGGGAGGCCCCCACATACGTCGAATTCACTCAACACTCTAGCCGCTTGACCAATATATTTATATAGCGGCTCGAAAAACCCGCTCAGGAGCATGCTGGGAGAGATGATGTCCCCAATGCATCCCAATTTGAAGACCTCTATGGGGTGATGAAATCCCCAGTCAAAGATACCCCTCACTACATAGAATAAAAAAAAAATTGGATTTTGTTGTCACCTTCCTTCTTTCTCCCAAGAGCCTGGTGGCGGGTAGAAAGTTAGTTAGTGCAACAGTAGGTCCACCCCAGACACAATAAAAAGTTCTTTACCTTAAGAAAAAGAAAAAAAGATTTAATCTAATGTAGCCTGATTAATGTTCATTTTATAGCCCAAATTTAGGTGTTAGATATGCATGTGCATGTCCATTTTAAACACCAAATCCAAGTATGAAGGCATACATGTCAATTTTAACCATTTGTTGATTTTAAGCACCAAAAACCAAGTGTAAGATACATGCATGTCAATTTTATCCCATGTTCATTTTAAGCACCAACAAGGAAGTGTGAGATTATCCATGCATGTCAATTTTAGCCTTGTTCATTTTAAGCACCAACAACAAAGTGTGAAATTATCCATGCATGTCAATTTTAACTGTTGTTGATTTTAAGCACTAAAAATAAAGTGTGAAGTGTGCATGCAAAAATACTAATCTAATCCTCTCTGCGAATCCGCCACACACTATAAACAGAAGATTAGTAGTAAAAATCAAACTAATAGAAAAAAAAAAACTCAAAACTTTGACAGAGGCGATTGCGTAATTTTACCTGTGCGATTGTGTGATACTTATAGACTAAATGCGTAAATCTGATAGAGAGAATGTGTAAACTTGACAGACCGAATGTGTGATAATATCTAGGCGATTATGTGGCAATAATAGGTCGATTGCATGACAAAAGGCAGACAACAAAAAAATTTAAAAACTAAAAAAAAAAAAGAGAACTAAACCCGATCAGGAACCTGCAAAACCAATTGTGAAGCCCTAGCCAAATCCCTCATCATCCATTCAGTATTGATTAGATCATATTTAACTGTATAAGAAAGAACTAGGCTATTATATCTATCTAAGGCCAGTTGTTCTTCCGAATCCTATATCAATTTTTCTGCCTGGAGAACCTTTTGGTAATGTTTAGCTTCTCTTCTTTGTTGTTTCGTCCTTCTTGCACCTGAAATCCTGAACTGTATTTTTCTTGCCATAAACTGTATTAATCAAATCATAAAATAAAAGCAAGTTGATCCTAGATTAACCAAATTTGAGGCAGAATTAAATAGAACAAATAATAGATGGAAGAAAAAATCAAATAGCAAAGCTTCCCGCGAATGCGTGATGTAGAAAAGGCGATTGCGCGATCTGGACAAGGCGATCGTGTGACCCTATCTGAATGAATGCGTGACGATGTAAGCTCGATTACATGATGGAAAAATCTTTTCTCAAAATTCATGCAACCTGAAAAAAATGAAAAATCCACACAATCTACAAAAATCACATAAAAAAACAAAGAAGGTTAAATTGTTGTTAGTTCACCTCGGGTTCACTAAAATGTGCGCATGTAAAATTCATCTTATAAAAACAAGTAATCAATTAGAAGCAAAAAGGGAAATCACTAATCCCTTCTAATCAAAGAATTTAACAAACTAACAATGAAATGATACAACCAAGCAAAATAGGAATTATGAATGAAATCAATAAAAACTCCCTATTCCGTGACTGCGTAGAACTTCCATTGCTCTTCTCCTCTTCGTGGTATGATGGCTCTCAGATATTACACTGGTAACCTACAAGTGACACAAAGATTCAAAGTTCATGATTGTTGAAAATGGAGATTGGATGCTCAATTTATAGAAAATTGGAGAAGATTGATTGAAAGGTGGAACAAATTGATCAAGAGGTGGAACTTAGGTGAGCTCACATGAAAATTGATAGTTGAACTACTGATTGTAGGAGTGAAACTGAATAGGTTGAATAGATTAATTGAGTTAATTGATTGAGAAAAAGCTGATTGAAGGAAGAAAAAGAATGATTGGAAGAAATAAAGAAGATGACAAAGAAAGCTTAATTTATAAAAAGCTAACTAAAAGATGGGAATAGAAGTTGAAGAGATAAATGATTTAATTAATTAATTTAGCATGTGCTTGCATTTAGATTTAGATTTTTAATTTAATCTTTGCATGAGATTTTAATTCAAATAATTGAATTTATTAATTCAATTTAGCATTTGAATATATTTAGAACTTAACTTTGATTTTCAATTTGGTTTTTGAAATCATGCACATGTAATTGAATTTGGAAGAAATTAGAAGATTATGAAATTAAATGAAATTAGAATTTGGGGATTTGGAAATGGAAGAATTAATTAGTTAATTAAATAATTTAAAGAAACTATTTAATTATTTAGAAATAGAATTTAATTAAATAATAAAGATTATTTAATTTAAAGGATTAAATAATAAATATTTAATTAATATTTAGAAGAGGGTTGATGATTAGATGATTAGAGATAGAAATTGAAATTTAATTTATTTAAATAATAAAGATTATTTAAATTGGGGAATTAATCATAATTAATTAAATAATAAATATTTAATTATTATTTAGAAAATGATTAAAATGATTAAATGATGAAAGAATAAGAAATAGAATAATTAGTAAGATGATGAGGAAATATGAAATTAGAAGAATAGGATTAATTAACTTAATAAAATAATTAAATAATTATTTAATCAATTAGAGGAGTAATTAATACATGATCAATGAGACATTTTTAGGTGTCTACAGAAAGAAATATCAAAATTGATACAAGAAACTAACACTTTTAATCAACTACTTAAAGCATATGTAAAATAAAATCAATGTCTACATTCTAAACCTACTCTATGTTATGTTTCATGTGATACTAGTGATTTGTACTTCTCACTTGATGAACCACTTGATATTGGTGAAGAGTGTGAAGTTGAAGGTAAAGATGTGTGTGGATCTTCAAATTTTGGAACTTGCAATGCTAATGACAAAAATAGTGTTAAAAAGAATGTTGGTTTGCAAATAATTTAAAAAATGGGATATGTAGGTAAAGATATGATAAAATCTAGACAAGGAATTGTAGAACCCATTGAGGCAATAATAAGACCAAAAAATGAAGGGCTTGGATATGTTAATGGTGATAAAAATAATATTGATGATGTAGATATTATGAGTTGAAACTAATTAGCTCAAAGAATGTACTATTTGCATTGTCATAGGGAAGGACATAAAGTAGAGAAATGTTGGGATCTTCACCCTTGTTCAATTTGTGGTATGAAGAATCACTCTAAAATGGCATGTTGGAACAAAGAGAGGAATGAGAAATCTATGAAAGATTCTATGCAAATTGATTATGGATGTATTGATCGATATAATTGGAAAATTGCTAGAAGAATGTTCAAAATGTTGTACAAACATAAATATTTTCATTTCAAAAAAAATAATAAAACATACAAGAATAATTAACATTAGTTATGAAGATGATTGTTGAACCTAAGAAGCTATGGTGTTGGTCGCTGAACCTAAGAAGCTATGGTGTTGGTCGCAAAAATCATAGTGTTGATCGTAGAGATCATTGTTGAAATTCTATAACATTGGTTGCAAAAATCACATAGTGGTCCTAGTGTTGGTTGTGGAGATTTTTACTAGAGTTATGAAATATTTGATTGCAAATATTGTTATTGGAATTGATCGCAAAGATCATCACTAAATTTGATCAAAGAGATTCTCACTATATTGGTAAAGTTTTTTTTTTATCACAAATATCTTTTGAAATGATTCACCTCACTTTGTTGATAGATATGAAGGTTTTGATCACAAAGATCTTCAAAAAACCAATTTTTAGTGATATTTATGAAGGCTTTGATTGCAAAGATCTTCAGAAACCTATTGGACATTGTTGTTGCTATGATATGTTGTTGCTATTGATGTTAAAATATTCCTGTGATTTATTGCTCTGATGGTTGCAGATAAATTTAATGGGATCATGGTTCAGTCTATGGAGTATTTCTAGTATCATTATATGCTTTTGTATTGGTTTTGGTGATCTAGGAGCTTAATTGATCATATCATATGATCTAGTTTACAGTTTGGTTCTTCTGATCAATGCTTTGTAGAGTTGGGTATTTCCTCTAGTATATTCCGATGTGATCAAATCTTGAGTTGATTTTTTGGGACATTGTTAAGGATGTTCTTTTGTATCTTCATTTCAGATGGTTCGTGATTTGGTGTTCTGCAAGTTATCTTTCCTTGTGGAAGTTGTTGTTGTTTGAGTATTCTTGGGTTTCAGATGTTGATCGGTGAATATTTGATAAGTGTTGCTGGTGCAACTATTACAGATGATTCGAGTGTTCTTGTTGATGTTTCCTAATTGGGTCCTATTTTTTTTGGTTGTCCGCATTGATCCTTGTGCGTGTTATTGTTGTTTTTAATGAACTGGTGATACTCTTCGTGTTATGTCTATTCTTGGTGGTGTAGCATGTTGCGGTTGATCTTGGCATGATTTCCAGTGGTGTTGTGTGTTTGAGCATTTGGTTTAGATCCATGTTATATCATGTATATTATAATATTAGTTCGATGGTCAATATTTGTATTGTGTGAGGTAATTTTTTCTTTATGAGTTGAGGGTTTGGTCGACCTTGTAGTCAAGGTTGATGAATTGTATAAATAGGTGATAAAGTCATCTAAATCTGGTATTAGTGTGGTGCCCGCATTATCATAGAGTGGTAAAGGTGTGAACAAGCAAATACATCCTTCAACATTGTGATTGAGCAGGGATTGGAGTGGTCCAGAGCAAACAAATGTTGTTAATCGAAAATGACATCGGGCATTTGCCGATACTATTCTTTCAATTCATTTGATTTCTGTTTGTTGTCCAAATATTTTGTAAGTCAGTGAGACTTCCTTCTAAGGTAGTGAACCTTCCGTGAGGGTTGTAGCCTTCTGGGTTATTGTATCTTGAGTAGTGAGCTCTAGGCAGTGAGCCTAAATGCATGTGCATTCCCCATTGTAATTATTTTCACATACTACTATAGAGTATCATCTTATTGTGGGTAGGTTCCCACAATGGTTTTTCTCTTAATTACATTTTCCACATCAAAATCTTGGTGTTGTGTTGTGGTATCAATTTTCTTATCTTTGTTGTTGTTGGAGTTGATCCGATTTATATTTGAGTTAAGTTTGTTAATCTGGTGAAAACTGATTCACCCCCCCTCTCAGTTTTCCTTCATTGTTGTTGCCAACACTTGGTATCAGAGCAAGATCCTTCGAAAGAAGCTTGAATGCTTGAGGAGATCTGGGATGATAACTAGATGTGTTATTTTTAAGAAGGAGAGTCCGAGATTTGATGGAAGTAACTATGCTAGATATGGAAGAACCAGATGGAGATGCACTTGAGATTTCTTGGAGAGGATTACTGGAAGATTATAAAGGATGCCTATTCTATTCCTCAGAATGGACCGGTTACTACTCTTGAGATCAAGGATGCTAAAAATAACATTAGAGCTAGGAAAGTATTGCTGAGTGCCCTGACTGATTCTAAGATGACTAATGTAATGAGATTTCAGACTGCACATGAGATCTAGGAGAAGCTTGAGACTTGTATGAAGGAAATAAACAAGTCAAAGTTTCTAAGTTGTAGAGTTTGAAAGGGAAGTATGAGATGCTGAAGATGGGAGAAGATGAGAACATAAACTACTTTATGGCTAAGGTGAATGAGCTTGTCCTAGGTATTAGATGTGCTGGTGGAACCCTTGAAGAAGATGAAATTGTTGCTAAGGTGTTGAGATCATTGCCTCCTACTTACAAACATAAGGTAGTTGATATTAATGAGATCCGAAGTGTGTGACAAGAGATATGTTGGTTGGAAAGATTGTTGCATTTGAACTGAGCAAGTTTAGTGAATCACATGGAAAGAATGAGACAACATTTAGAGCAGTTGTATTTGGAAAGTGGAAGTATGATCTTAATGAATGCAAAATATGAAGATACAAAAGAGAGAGAAGAGAGATGGAAGAGAAAGAAAGAGAATTGAATGAGCTTGAAGCATTGATTGCTCGAAGATTTCCTAAAGGAGTTGGTAAGTATGATGGAAAATTGCCTCTGAAATGCTTCTTGCAATAAAATAGGACATTTTTCTTCTAGATGTCTGGAGAGAATATCTAAATATGATAGGCATGATAAATTTGATAAGAATGATAGCAATGATAGATATGAGAAGCATGATAAACCTTGCAAGTCTAACCTAAAGTATAAGAATCAGAATAATTGTTATTATGCTATTGATGAAGATGTTATAGATGAAGAATCAAAAGGAGATGAAATTGTGTTTATTTCTATTAAAGAAGATGCACCAATACCTATTGACTCCACAAGATGCACTATTGAGGAGAAAGCTTTAGCTGCTAAAGTTGAAGAGAAAGATGAATGGGTGAATGATAATGGTTGTTCACATCATATGACCAGTGATAAAACAAAATTTGTGAATATGAAAAGGTATGATGATGTAATAGTAAGATTTGGAGATGACAAAGCCTGTGTGGTCCGTGATAGAGGTTCTATTTCCTTTGATGGTAAGCATAACACTGATGATGTCTTGTATGTTGAAGGTTTGAAGTATCATCTTTTAAGTGTTGGATAAATGGTTGACAAAGGTTGTGATTTTTAATTCAAGAATGGAAAATGTAAAGATCCTAAATGCCTCCGGTATAGAGATTGCATTAGGAACTAAGACTGAAGGTAATATCTTTCATTTGAATGCCAGTGAGAAAAGTTGCTTGATTGCTCAAATTGATGAAAGTTGGTTGTGGCATAGGAGAATGTGTCGTGTTAATTTTTATTCAATGATCGAGATCGGTTATACTCAAGTTGTTAGAGATTTGCCTAAGATTGTTAAGCTTGCTAATCTAGTATGTAAGGAATGTCAAATGGGTAAGCAAACAAGAATTTATTTCAAGAGTAAGCAGTATTCATCTGATGGGTTGTTAGATCTTGTGCATACTGACCTATGTGGACCTACAAGTATAAGAAGTGTGGAGGGTGATAGATATTTCATGTTGCTAATTGATGATTATTCTAGGATGATGTGGGTTTCCCTTTTGAGGGAAAAATCAAAAGCATTGGACAAATTCAAGATATTCAAAGCAAATGTTGAGACTGAGACATGGTTGAAGGTGAAATATCTGAGATCTGATAGAGGAAAATTTTGTTCCGGTGATTTTGAGTCATTTTGTGAGAAGCATGGGATTAGTAGACAATTATCTTCTCCAAGAACCCCACAACAGAATGGAGTTGTTGAGAGGAAGAACAAAACTATCTTGGATGCTGCAAAGATTATGTTGATTGAAGGAAATGTTTCAAAGGTCTATTAGAGAGAAGTTGTTAGCAATGCTATTTACACATTCAACCAAGTACATATAAAAGGTGATACAGGTAAGACTCCTATGAGCTATGGTTTGGTCATGTTCCTAGTGTGAGATATTTCAGAATATTTGGAAGCAAGTGTTATATCAAGAGAGATGAGGTTATAGGAAAGTTTGATGCAAGAAGTGATGAAAGAATTTTCTTGGGATATTGAACAAAGAGCAAAGCCTACCAGCGCTACAATAAGAGACTAAGAAAGATAGTGGAAAGTGAAAATGTGAAGGTTGATGAGAACCATGGAAAAGAAATCAAAGCATGCAGATATGATGATGATCAGAATGTTATTTTAGCACAAAATCAGACTGAAGAATTGAAGTAGAATGATCCGGTAGAGACCGTTAATCCAGATATCACTGTTGTTGGTGAAGAAGTGCAAGAACCTAAAAATCATAATAATTAGAAGACTCTAACGTATGTAAGATTGAATCATTCTGAAAATCAAATCATTGGTGATAAAAATAAAGGCATAATGACTAGAAGAAGACTAGCAGTTGAAGAGGTATGTTTGATTTCTAAAATTGAACCTAAAGATGTTGTTGAGGCTTGCAAAGATGAAAATTGGATGAGGGATATGGAAGAATAATTGAATCAGATTGAAAAGAATAACACATGGGAATTTGTGCCTAGACCCAAAGACAAGAATGTAATTGGTACTAAATGGGTATTCGGGAACAAATTGAATGAAGCTGGTGAAGTTGTTAGAAATAAAGCAAGATTGGTATGCAAAGGATATTCATAAAAGAAAGGGATTGATTATGAGGATACTTTTTCTCTGGTAGATAGACTTGAAGCTGTTAGACTATTACTTGCATATGCTCCTTATAAGGATTTCAAGATATATCAGATGGATGTCAAGTTAGCCTTTTTGAATGGTGATCTTGAGGAAGAAGTCTACATTGAGAAACCTAATGGATTTTCATTATCGGATAATGGAGACATGGTATGCAAATTGAAGAAATATTTTTATGATTGAAACAAGCCCCTAGAGCCTGGTATGCTAGATTGGATAAGTATTTGTTGAAATTAGGATTTAATAAAGGTACTGCAGATAGTAATCTATATTTCAAGATTGATGATGAAAGCATCTTGATTGTTGAAGTTTTTTTTATGACATTAAATTTGGAGGAGATGACAAATTGAGTATGAAGTTTGTTAGTGATATGCAAAAAGAATTTGAGATGTCTATGATAGGAGAGATAAAAAAATTCTTAAGTTTACAGATTTCACAAATTGGAAAAGGTATTTTTATATCTCAATCTAAATATGTGAAGTAATTACTAAATAAATTTGGGTTAGAAGATTCTAAACTTGTTGGAACTCTTATGGCGACTAGCTACAAATTATCTAAAAATGATGAATCTCCGAAAGCTAATCAGACCTTGTACATATCTATGGTTGGTGGATTGCTATATGCTTGACTCGGACTAGACCTGACATTATGCATGTTGTATGCATGGCTGCTAAATATCAAGTTGATCCAAAAGAGAGTCATGTCACTATTGTAAAGAGGATATTCAGATACTTGAAAGGAACTATGGATTATGGTTGGTGGTATCCGAGGAATGATGATTCCATGTTATGTGCTTACAATGATGTTGATTGGGTTGGTGATGTTGATGACCGAAAGAGTACCTCCAGTGTTGCACTCTTTTTGGGTAAGAAATTGGTTTCATGGGTTGGTAAAAAACAATATTCAGTTTCCCTATCTACTATTGAAGCTGAATAGATTGTTGTTGCTAGTAACTGCACTCAAGTAGTTTGGATGAAACAAATGTTGAAGGATATCAGAGTTATCTATGATGAGCCTACTGTCATATATTATGATAATTCTAGTGCTATTAATATGTCAAAGAACCCAGTGCAAAATTCAAAGACTAAACACATGTATCAATCAAGTATCATTTCTTGAGAGAAAAAGTCAATGAAGATGAAGTGAAGCTAGAGCATGTGTCTACAAAGGAACAAATTGCTAATATTTTCACTAAGCCTTTCCTACAGATGCATTTGTCTATTTGAGAGACAAGTTAGGGGTATCCACCCCTCCTGATGGGAACTAGATGCATTGAGTTGCATCGATCCGGTGGACTTCATAATCTTGATAGTTGATGAGTTTATGTTTCTCCTTTGTTGGAGTAGTCTGTTTGTGGTTCTGTTGAGCTAGTTATAATCATTCTAAGGGGGGGAGTTTGATTTTCTATTTTGAGAACCTTTGTCATTGATGTCAAAGTGGGAGAGAAAGGATGTGAAAAACTATTTTATGTACTTGATCTTAGAAGGAGTTTGTTGGAGACATTTTCTTTCTTTGAATTGATTGTTTTTCACATCCATATGTTGCCATCAATGCCAAAGGGGGAGATTGTTGGACATTGCTACTGCTAGGATATGTTGTTGTAATTGATGCCAACATATTCCTATGATTTAATGCTCTGGTGGTTGAACATTAGTTTATTGGGATCATGGTTCGGTGTATGGAGTATTTCAAGTATCATTTTATTTTTCTATGTTGGTTTTGGTAATTCAGGAGCTTAATTGATCATATCGTATGATCTGGTTTATAGTTTGGTACTTCTGATCAGTGCTTTGCAGAGTTCGATATTTCTTTCGGTATATTTTGATGTGATCAGATCTTGAGTTAATTTTTTGGGAGATTGTTAGGGATGTTCTTATGTATCTTCATTTCAGATGGTTCATGATTTGGTGCTTTGAAAGTTATCTTTCCTCATGGCAGTTGCTATTGTTTGAGTATTCTCGGGTTTCAAATGTTGATCATTGATGAAGATTTGATAAGTGGTGTTGGTGTAGCTATTACAGATGATTCTAGCATTCTTGTTGATGTTTCCTAATTGTTTCCTAATTGTTTTGGTGGTCTGCATTGATCCTTGTGTGTGTTCTTGTTGTTTTTGCCGAACCGGTGATATTCTTCGTGTTATGTGGTATTCTTGGTGGTGTAGCGTGTTGCGGTTGATCTTGGCATGATTTCTAGTGGTGTTTCATGTTTGAGAATTTGGTTTAGGTCCATGTTATATCATTTATATCCTAATATTGGTTTGATGGTCGATATTTGTATCGTGTGATGTAATTTTGTATTTATGAGTTGAGGGTTTGGCGGACCTTGTAGTCAAGGTTGATGAATTGTATAAATAGGTGATAAAGTCATGTAAATTTGGTATCAGTGTGGTGTCTGCATTATCAAAGAGTGGTAAAGGTGTGAACAAGAGAATACATCCTTCGATATTATGATTGAGAAGAGATTGGAGTGGTGCAGATCAGACAAATGTGCTTAACCGGAACTGACATCAGGCATTTGCAGATACTATTCTTTTAGTTCATTTAATTCTGGATTATTATCTAAATATTTTGTAAGTCAGTGAGACTTCCTTGTATGGTAGTGAACCTTCCCTAAGGGTTGTAGCCTTCTAGGTTATTGTATCTTGAGTAGTGAGTTCTAGGTAGTGAGCCTGAATGTATGTGCGATCTGCATTGTAATTATTGTTACATACTACTATGTGTTATCATCTTATTGTGGGTAGCTTCCCACTATGGTTATTCCCTTAACTGGGTTTTCCACATTAAAATCTTGGTGTTGTGTGTTGTGCTATCAATTTTCTTATCTTTGTTGTTGTTGGAGTTAATCAGATTTGTATTTGAGGTTAAGTTTGTTAAGTTGGTGAAAACTGATTCACCCCTTCCCCTCTCAGTTTTCCTTCATTGTTGTTGGCAAAAAAAACCCTTCACCTTCTCATGGAATAACCACAAAAGATGTCTTGTTATGGATAATGATGAACAATTGTAATCAAAGGAATTTGAAACAAGGATTAGATTACATCCATTTGAAAGCAATGATGTTAATGGGTTGATCAAAGGCACAAGCCTATAATCACAATGGCCCAATGGGAGTTTTAACCTTGGTGGCTACAACACTACCACCACCACCACTAAACTGACACACTATGGGAAGAACCCCCATCACCTAGTTAAGTGGTGCAAGAGAACCTACCTATGCACACATGAATCAAGAACAAGATGATTTTCTATTAGCCTAGAAGGAATGTAATGAGACCCTATTGGTCCTTTTTGTAATCCAATGTCCTAGGAGTGTGACAAGTTTGTCCATGTTTTTCTAAGGGTCACTAAAAGCCCTAAAATTTGAAACTTATTAGTCATAATATTTATGGAATAATAAGACCCCAAAGGCTACAAAATTTTCAAATTATTTATTTATATGAAAGTATATTTGGGTGTTTAATAATGGAATTTAGATAAATATTACTTATGAGGTTACCATTCAATTGGAATCTAAATGTACTAATTTCCCTAATCAAATCAAGTATGAGGAGTTAATTCTTCAATAAAATACCTCTAATGGTAACTAAGAGAATGCCATCCATTGAGGTATGTTATTGACATAACAAGTCAAGCAAGCTAGATAGACATGAGATGAAGGCACAATAAATAAGATCGAGACAATTCAAGTTAACTTTTTAAGCTATGTGAAATTATGGTGGTTCAAAAACTAGGGCTGCCATTTGAGGCACCAATGAAGAAGAGTTAATAGGTACTCTTGCGAATCTCAGAAAGAAACATTAACCTATCCTAATGAATAGGTACCTTAAGCATGGGGTCATGCTTAGAAAATTCTCGTATCAATGCAAGAAGCTAGTATGGATAACCCTGAAGATAAGGACTAAAATGATGAATGTCTATCTGCTTGACAAGTGAACCCTAGTGAAACTATAGAAGAATTAAGTAAGAAGAAAGGAGGCATGAACTTCTTGGGTTAAAACACGTAATTGCAATAAACCCTAAAGTCCTTCTGTGGATATATAATTGGGGAAACAAGAAAAGTAAAACCACAACTAGCTCCCTTATGGGAAGATAGTTTTGAAGGGACTAAGTAAATGGTGAAAAGAGTAGAGAGAATTTGGGAATCATGAAAAATCCCTGTTGAAGTACAAGAAGTGTAGAAGAATCATGGTCCTATAATCTAGGAATGATTAACTTATATCTATTCAAAACCTAGGGAGAAAAGTGCAACCCAATCATGGCTAATCACTAGGTACAAGACAATTTGGAACACAATTTAACTGCTTGGTGCAACATAAGTAGGTTTGTAGGTTATGGCACTCAAGTGTGAAAGTATGTGAAATAATTAAGTATGGATGAAGAATCATGCAGATGGAAAGAGCTTATGGAAAGCTAGTATAACAGTATTATAATACCAAAGTTTTAATTCATTGGTAGTATAAAATGTTTTGTGAGAACAATGTTAAGGAGCCAAAATTATGTGGTTAGTTAAAGGAGAACTTGGGAATTATGGGAGCTTTAATACATTGGTAATTATTGGACATCTTTATGTTATGCCGTAAATGGGTAACTTGATATTATGGTGATAAGGTGGTTAATTTGGAATGAAGGAAATCATGACATGTGATATACTGAAATTAGCTAGTAAGTAAATATAAATAATTAATATGAAAAGAGATAACTCTTTTACCAAATCTTTAATTAAAAGGTTGGGTGTTGGTTGATTATTCTGATACTTAATGTAAGTACAGATCCAATAGCCAACAAGATGAGAGGGGGGGGGTGAATCATACAAACTTAATCTTCCATAAAAACAACATATTCAACCTCGGTAACATATACTTCAGTAATATAACCAAAATTGCTAAACATGCAAACTCAAAAGCATATAAACATCATAACACTCATAACACCAGATTTAACATGGAAACCCAAATAGGGAAAAACCACTATGGGATTTCGGACCCACTAAGAAATATACTCTTCTAGAGTATGCTCGGTTAAAAGCAAATCCTGTTAAAGATTACAAACACATTGCTAGATGTGACCCAGTTAAGGGATTTCCCTTAGATCTGTTAGGATCTTCACTTTGTTAGAAGTGACCTTGTTAAAGGATTTCAAACACTCAATCAGAATGTCACCTTGATATAGGGTTTTACAAATAAGACTGTTAAGTCCACTCGGTTAAGAGATTTTCTGTCACTTCACTAAATAATAGTAATAAAAATTTATCTGCAACTTCACATCTAAAATGCTAAATCAGATTCTTATTTGCTCAATACAATATAGCCATAGAACTAATCTTGTCCATCTGCTAGGCTCTATACTCTATTATTCAAAATAGGTCTTCATGCTTCTATGCTCGATAATCACTATGTAGCATCTTTGTGCATACACTTGCCCGCATACATTGTTTATCAACAGTTCCCTATTTATAAACAATTCACCAACCGCTTAATCTCCTTGATCATATTTCCCATGATCAATCATAGCCATCAGATCTTCAAACTTTGTCTAGGTTTAATGTATCCCTTGATCTGGAAATGTTTTACCCCGCCTTGGAACTTGCATATATTTCTTGGAACTTGTGCTAGGGTATTGTAGTTCAATCTACGATGTAGATCTTCTTGCCAATTTTCCTTTGCCATAGATTCTTTAACAAACTTCATTCATGGCATACCAATCATTTAATCATAGCCATCTCATCAGCTTCCTTCATTGAATAATGCATGTAATCATTTAATGCATTCTGTTATTACTTGGTTGCAACTTGATAAATACTAAACTTCACTTGGTAGACATTCTGCCTTCATTAACTGATAGCGATAACCTTAGGGTTTACCGACTAGGTTCCTTGGGGTTTACCGACTAGGTTCTTTGCTCGGTAACAGAGTATAGTATTAACCTTTTAATTAATAGCATATGTAGGATATCAAAACAATCTAATCATCATGATCTCATCATTGTCTAACTCGGTAATAGTTGCCCATTGAATAACTTATTTCTCCCCTTATTCATCATATTCTTTCTATGTCTTTTACCGACATCTTTATACTCATCAAATCATACTTCTCAAGAGATGGCAACATCATACTAAATTAGAAAATCAATTTCTTGACATGAATGACAAAATAATAATATTAAGATAGTAAACATCCTTAATTAGTTATATCTAGAATCATCAACAACCTTCTCAATATCCTTATTGAAATGCCAACAATCTCTCCTTGTCTTTTATAATGCCAAATGCCAACAATCTCGCCCTTTGGCATTGATGGCAAAACTCATTGATTTGACCTAATTGATTCAGATTGCTATGAGATTCTGAAATGCTGAAATTCTCTCCTTCTATCATCAAAATTCTCCCCCATACATTAGTCTTCTCCTCTTCTTCAGTCTTTTCCATTTTTCTTCAGTCTTCTCCCCCTTTGACAACAATGCCAAAAAAGTAAAGAACTAAAACATAATTTCTTCCTGTATGAAGTGATTTCCTATTGATATGTGTCAACTTAGTCTCGGTCAGAGCATTTATGTCTTCAATTCCTATTCCCTATATTATTTCATGTATTGTTTCCTGCACACCTTTAAAAAACATCCTAAAGTGTGTAAATCAGCATCAACTCCTAAAAAGATATTTGGTAGAGTCATCGAATTGATGCTTTCACTGAACTTGGTCAGTGAGTAGAAGATAGGGGTAGGACCCCTAGCTTACTTCTGAGATACTCAAAAGTGTCCCTTGGCAATGACTTGGTGAAGATATCTGCTATTTGTTCCTTTGTGCTAACATACTCCAACACCACTTTCTTCTCTTGAGCTTCTTCTCTAAGATAATGATATTTGATAGAGATGTGCTTTGTCTTAGAGTGGATAACAAGATTCTTTGAAATGTTAATGGCACTAGTATTGTCACAGAATATAGTTACTAGCTCAGTAAATTTCTCATTTATACCTTCCAACAGTTGTTTGATCCATGCTATATTTGTACAATTCAATGTTGCAGCAACGTATTTAGCTTCTACTATTGATTGTGAAACACATCCTTGTTTCTTGCTAAGACAACTCACTAGTCTTTCTCC
Organism: Cryptomeria japonica; assembly: GCF_030272615.1. Lineage (NCBI taxonomy): Eukaryota > Viridiplantae > Streptophyta > Pinopsida > Cupressales > Cupressaceae > Cryptomeria > Cryptomeria japonica. The sequence continues at coordinate 517,905,942 of NC_081410.1, read as the reverse complement.
TAAAAAGAAAGCTCCTCCACTTGTGCTTTTTCTGTCATCAATGTTGCCTGCCCAATCAGCATCAGTATAAACTTTTAAATCAAAATCATTTCTTTTCTGATATACTAAGGCATAATCCTTAGTGCCTTTCAAGTACTAAAAATTCTCTTGATTGCTATCATGTGTGTTTCCTTAGGATCTGCAAAGAATCTTGCAACTATACCTACTGCATGTGCTATGTCTAGCCTATTTTGAACAACATATTGTAGCTTTCCAATCATGGATCGGTAAAGTGTCTCATCAATAGATGCAGATTCATCATTCTCTGATAGTTTACAGTTGGTAGTCATCAAAGTACTTACTAGTTTTGAATCCTCCAATCCAAATTTATTCAAGATTTCCTTTATGTACTTGGATTGAGTAATGAAAATCTCATTTTTCATTTGCAGTATCTGTAAACCTATAAAATACTTTATCTCACCAATTAATGACATCTCAAATTATTTGCTCATTTCATTTCCAAAGTTCTTACATAGAGAGTCATTCCCACAAAATATAATATCATCAACAAGTATGGCTAAGATCAGTATTCCATTTTCATCATTCTTTATGTAAATATTGTTGTTTTCACTTGTTCTTATAAAATGAATCTTTCATACCATGCTCTAGGTGCTTGTTTCAGACCATATAAAGCTTTGTTCAATTTACATACCTGATCTTTATTATTGTCTTTAGCAAATCCTTCAGGTTGTTCAATAAAAGCTTCTTCTTCTAATATTCCATTCAGAAATGCAGATTTGACATCCATCTGATATATCTTATAATTCTTGTAAGCAGCATATGCTAACAATGTTCTTACTCCTTCAAGTCTTGCCACAGGTGCAAAAGTTTCACCATAATCAATTCCTTCTTCTTGGGCATAACCTTTGCAAAATAGTCTTGCTTTATTTCGAATGACCTCTCCTTTTTCATTCAACTTGTTTCTGAAAATCCACTTTGTACCGATTACATTTTTGTCCTTCGGTCTTGGGACCAGTGTCCATGTGTCATTCTTCTTGATTTGATCAATCTCTTCTTGTCATAGCATTTATCCAATCTTCACTGTTAAATTCCTCTTTCATTATTCTCGATTCAAATTCAGATATCAGACATGTGTTCTGTCTCAGTTTGTTCCTTGTCATCACTAGATCATCCTTATCTCCTATAATCTGACTTGGTGCATGATGTCTTCTAACATATTTGGCTAATACAAGCTTGGTAGGCTCTGTATGATCTTCTTCATCACTCAGTAACTGGATATTCTCTTCATTTCCTTCTGCAGTTGTCTCGGTAGGACTTGTCGGTTGAACCTAGACAAATTTATCATAATCTTCTGGTTCTTTAGAGTTTCCTTCATCATTTCTTTCTACAAATTCATCAATTTTCACATTTGCACTTTCTACTATTTTGTTAGATGATTTGATCAGACATTTAAATGCTTTACTTCTAGAAGAATAACCAGGAAATGTTCCTTCTTCACTTTTCTAATCAAACTTGCCATTTCTATCATCTTTGTGTACATAACATCTACTTCCAAAGATTTTAAAATAACTTACATTAGGTTTCTTGTCATACCAGATTTCATATGGTGTCTTCAAAGTACCTTTCTTCAGTTGTACTCGGTTCAGGGTGTAAACTGCAGTGCTTATTGCTTCTCTCCAAAATGTTTGTGGCACTTTCTTTTCAATCATTAGGGTTCTAGCACAATCCATAATAGATCTATTTCTTCTCTCAACAATTCCATTTTTTTGTGGAGTTATCGATGCAGAGACTTGTCTTGTTATACCATGATCATTGCAAATTAAGTTGAACTCATCAGATATGAACTCTCCTCCTCTATTTGAAAAGCTTCTGATTTTTCTTTTAAAAACATTACTGACATCATCCTTGAGTAATCATCCACAAATAATATGAAATATTTATCACCATAATAACTTTGAACTTTCATAGGACCACAAAGATCAGTGTGCACAAGATCTAAAATTCCCTTAGAAGTGTAAGACTTACTTGTAAAGCTTAATCTTGTCATTTTACCCATCTAGCATCCTCAGCACATAGCATTCTTAGGTTTTGGAAGACTCGGTAGACCTCTTACTCGGTGCTTCTTGCTTATTTTGATCAAATTATCAAAATTTACATGACAAAACCTTTTATGCCATAACCAGGCATCATCTATCTTTGCATACAAACATTTATTCCAAGTTGAGTCAAGGTGAAATGTGTTACCTTTTGTTTGTGTCCCAGTAGCAGCTAACTTTCCATGCTTGTCATGAACTTTGACAATTCCTTTCTGAAATTCTATTTGGTATCCAGTATTGTTTAGTTGTGCTACACTCAACAAATTGTATTTCAAACCTTCAACCCAATAAACATCATTGCATCTGGCATTATCAAGAAGTGTTGTGGATCCTTTACCTCTTACTGGACATGGTGCATCATTACCAAATCTTACATAGCCTCCATCATAGTCTTCTAACATAACAAACTTGTGTTTATCACCTGTCATGTGATGTGAGCATCCACTATCTATGATCCAAGAATCATTAGTATTTATGTGAGATATAAGGGCTTTTTCTTCATAACTTCTTCATCTGATCCATCTTTGATAGCCACATAAACTATATCCTCTGTATCAGTTTCATCTGATTTATCATCATTGGATTCCTCATCGGCTATTAAGCATGACTTTCTATCTCTTCTTCTAAAGTCTCGGTGTCCTCTGTAATGATTATCTTTCTGTCTATCATCTCGGTAATCCCTCTTTTCGGTAGAGTCTTTGTCAGGATAGTTAGAAGCCATATGTCCTATCTTATCACAATTGAAAAATTTCAAAGGTAGTTTTCCTATATACTTACCTTTGCCTCTCGGTAACTTTCTGGCTAATAGTGCTTCAAACTCTTCTTGCTTTCTCATTTCCTCATATAGTTTGTGTACTTCCTCCATGTTCTTGTGAAATCTTTCACTTGCTCCATTGTGATCCCCTTTAGTGTACTTACTCATTCTATCATTGTAATCATCAGATTCACCAATATGAAAAGAACTAAATGCAGATTCAACTTTATTTACTGATGACCCACTGTTATCAAAGTTACTTAACTCAAATTCATGTAGCTTACCAATAGTAGCATCTAAAGAAATTGGTATATTAGGTACAGACCTTAATTCATTGATTGTAGAGACTTGGATTGCATAAGCTAGTAGAATGGTTCTTAACAACTTACTTATTATATCCTTTTCTTCAATAGTTCCACCTGCTCCTTTGATTTGATTGACAATCTCCTTTAGTCTTGTACTGTACTGGGTTATGTTCTCACCTTCATTCATCCTCATAGATTCAAGTTGTCCTCTTAGACTATCCACTTTTTCTCTTTGAACATGTTCATCTCCTCCATACACAGATATGAGCTTGTCCCACATAGCCTTTGCATCATTACATCCTTCTAGATCATTAAACTCTGAATCGATCAATGCAGATGTTATTTCAATCATTGCTTGAATATGTTCTTGCTTTGCTTTTATCTCTTCCATTGTCAATGGATAGGTGCTTGGTGTGATGAAATAATTCTCCAGATAATAAACAACATATTCTCCAACTCCTGATAGGTGTAACTTCATCCTTTTCTATCATGTAGAGAAACTTGACTTGTTCAGCTTTGGTGCATCCCTCTTATACATCTCTGGATCTTTTCCTCAAGTACCTTTAAACTTTTTCTTCTAGAGTCCAAATCTCTGATACCAATTGATAGTTCTGATACTTAATGTAAGTACAGATCCAATAGCCAACAAGATGAGAGGGGGGGGGGGTGAATCATACAAACTTAATATTCCATAAAAACAACAGATTCAACCTCGGTAACATATACTTCAGTAATATAACTAAAACTGCTAAACATGCAAACTCAAAAGTATATAAACATCATATCACTCATAACACCAGATTTAACATGGAAACCCAAATAGGGAAAAACCACTGTGGGATTTCAGACCCACTAAGAAATATACTCTTCTAGAGTATGCTCGGTTAAAAGCAAATCCTGTTAAAGACTACAAACACATTGCTAGATGTGACTCGGTTAAGGGATTTCCCTTAGATCTATTATTTGCGAGTAAACTAAGTGAGAAAATTCATTAAAAAAAAGTGAGTGATCTAGACCTAATGAATTGCGAAAGTGATGATTGCGGACTGGTAAATTTGGCATGTGTTTGGAGATGATTGCGTGGATGATATCTAAAATAAGTATTATTAATTTTCATCACTCCCTTGAATGGGATTATTATGTACCTTAATGTTTGAGATTTGCGAATATTGTACCTTATGAAACTTAAACCTTGGTGCCTAGAAATATAAACATTGAAAGCCCTAGTGGTAGAAAACTACCCTATATAGGGGCGGATTTGAGGTACTTAAACTTGATTATCCCTCGTTGCCTTTTGATGTGGGAAGGAATCATGCACCTAGGATGGTTTAACAAATATTTTATTAAACACCCTAATGAGGCGCCTTGATGTAGAATAAGTAGATTCATTTTGAATTAAGTGTGATGTCAATCTTCTTAAGTAACATGCATGGATGAAAATTGCAGTGGGATAAACATATTTTAAAACAAATCCTAAGCAAAGTATGACTCCAAGAAGTTTAATAAGTAAGCTATTGTGTGTAACCTTGATTTTGGGAGTTGATGCACGTTAATGATATGATTTGGAGGGTGTGTTAATGTGAATTGTTGAAAGAAAGAATTTTGTAAACACCTACCCGAGATGGAAGTAAAATGTAATAAAAAGCTAGGCAAGTACCTTACAGAGGAAATAAGTTGTTACGAAAGCAGGATAATTCTAGTATTGCCTCTTTTTAAGAAGGCAAGATAAGAATTAGAGTAACCTAGTGATATTGTGGGAAATGATACGTCCCTATTTTGTATCCTAGTCATGCGACTTCCAGGAGTAAGTTGAACCCTAGGGGGGAGGATGTAGAGCCCCTCCCTGATCAAGCTCTAGTTAACTTAGACGACCAAGGTTGACCATATAAATAAATGCAATAATTCAATAGGATGAGCTATGTTAGATGGATAAATTAGCAAAAAAAGTAATTAAACCAGGTTATGGAAGTATTTTACCTTGCGGTGCACATTTTAATGTGTTATGGGTTTAGATCCTATAGGATCCACCGATTTGATAGTCTTGATATGACGTATGTCATCTATATCTGAATATGCAGGACCTTATTATGATGTTAGAAATTATGATGCATGCCTTATGAATGGTTAGAATTTAAGGGGATTATGATAATTGCTTTATATGGATTTCATTGTTTTATGGTAAACTGATTTGTATGATGTCAATTTTATGCAAAGTGATTGATTGGTATTCTTATTTATGTGTTTAATATTATATGAGGCTATTTGGGAATTACTAATGTGTAATTGAGATGCATAGGAAAATTATCCATGTGACCATGGAAACATTATGGAGAATCAAGCCTAGACCTATGTACGTTCGTAAAACCAGTGGTTGTCTATTTGGAGAGACAACACCCCGTATGTATCATATTTTATTCGTGAACGTGAATAACTGCATGTGTGTTAAATTGTAATTATTTATTGGTGTAGATTCTACAAGAGACAAATTGCCATGTGTGTATAAGAGATGTGAAACTCTTTTGGGGTGTCACTTGACACATATGTTGTATGTTGTGTTGGCAATTGTCATGTCACCTTTTTGAGATATTTGTTTTGTTTAAATTGATATATTTTCAAATTATCCTTGAAGGTTCCAAGAAATCTTGGATAGTGAGCCACGAGGAGGGTCAACTCAGAGTTGACCCGTAGGTGAACTTTAGGTGGACTTTCAAAGGGTTAAACCAACTCCTAGAGTCAGTTTTGGAGCATTTTTATCGAGCCTCATGGGGTACCTATGGGTGAAGGCCAAATTTGGCCATGTGTCCTTCCCCTAGGACTTGTTTAACCTCCCAAAAAAGTGGGTTTTCCTAGATGGTCGAATTTCATCTTTAGGAGTGCCATCCTTAGGTAGATAACCTTCTTGGTATGTGTCATTCCTCTTCCCCATTACATTCCTCTTCTTGAGGTGCCTTGGTTAGGGAGTGTGTAAGACCTAGGGAAGACCAACCAATGGGAGCCTCTCAGTCTATCCAAGAGGTTGGAAAGAGTGGTAGAAGCCTTCTTAGGCAAGAGATTGAGACTTAGTGAGTTAATCACCCACTCTCCATCTTTGGAGATGAGATCTTGCAATTTGGAAAACCAATTTTTAGAATAGAATTTTGGCTATGAGTTGTAGAAAAGAATGGTGGAATTGGGCTACTCTTCTCCAAGCTATCCCTAGAAAACCCTTGGCAAATTCAGGGTTGGTGCATTTTCTCACTTGTATGTTGGAAATCTGTTTGTAGGATTGCTTGGATGTAAATGTTGTTTCCCTTGCTTTTCTTTTGTGAAAATATTATGTGATCTTCCTCTTATTTCTTTTATGCATTTTCTTGTGTTTTGGGAGTATCCAAGGCCTTCTTACCCTTGGGAGGGTAGAATGGTCTTGGGGGTGGAAGGATTTTGACAACCTTTGAGTGAGAGACACTCATTTTGAGAGTGATCTCAAGGGTTTGTTTATGTGATCCTTGTTGCATAGTTTTGTTTATGCATTTGGGGGTCATAAGGGGAGAAATTATGGCATGTATGCCTTGGGGGTCATAAGGATGTTGGGTCAAGATGGACTTGTGATGTTTCCTTGCTTGCCATGAGATGGCTTGTGATATACTATCTTGTTGGACTTATGTTGTGTTCTCGGTTGTCATGAGTTGGGTTGTGATCTACTATCTTGTAGTTCTCCTCAAGGTACTTGGTCCACTTCCACCCATGTAAATATCACACTATGTGATAAAGTTCAGCCTTGGGATGGGAATGTGTTTGTTGAGTTTTTCCCATGCTTGTTTGTGTTTTCTTGAATGTAACTTGTCTAGGACTTGGTTCTCCAAGCTCAAGGGTGGCTTCTAGTAAGCCTAGGCTGGGAGGTGAGCACTCCATGGTCACAGCCTTAAGATTTTGTATGCAGATTTGCTTGGAAAAGAAGTAAAAGGAAAGCTAGGAGTTGTTGATTCTATTTTAGTTGCAGAGAAAGAATAGGGATTAAAGTACTGTACTTCGGTTGCATAAATGAAAGAGGAGAGCTTTATGTTGTATTTACTTTAAAAAGGAAATGTACTATTCAAGAAGGCTTACCAAGTAATGTAGTGCATTTACTAAAGATGTTGATTTTTTTTTGTAAGGAGAAAGCATTTGAATAAATTCTGCAAAGTTAATGTTGTTGTCTTTTATCTGAAATCTATCATTTATTCAAAATCTGTTAATTAACTGAACTCTATCATTTATTTGAAATCTGTCATATATTGAAATCTGTCATCTATTTACCTCTGTAATCTATCCAGAAAAAAAAAAATGCAGAAAGTAATATGGGAATATTAGGAAATAGAGAAGTAGAAATGTTAGGAAGAAAAAAATAAACTATTAGTCTTATTTAATTAATTCCAAATGCAAATATAGATAAACAAATTTTAGTATGAACATTAAATGTTGCATTCAACTTGATGATATAGTTTTAAACGAATTTTAGGCTATATTAATGTTGTTGTAAATTATTTAAAACTGTCATTTTGTTTCCTGTTTAAACATTGCAGAAAATTAATCTGGAGAATAAATCTAACTCTAAAGTTAACTATATGCCTTTGTTAAAAAGAATGAAATACATTATATCTTGTTTTTTATTATTTAAATGGATTTTAGAAAATGCTTGTTGTAGCTGTGAATAAATATAATTCTGTCATGTTTTTCCATTATATAAAAGCATGTTAGTGGAAAGTAAATAAATCTAAGTATTGTTACTTTTGAATCAAAAGAAATGTATATAAATTGAAAGGGAATAAAATTTAATCTAATATGTTTCTATTGAAATAACCTAGCTCTGATACCAAAATGTTTTGTCCAAAAGTTTGGGCACGACAATATTTGGGTCAAATTGTCATTTAGGGTCCGGTAGAGCAAATTGAGTCAATAAGGGTCACAATAGTCTAAATTGAGGGATCAAGTGACCACAAGTCTATTTGGGTCATTTTTGATGTTTTAGAATCAAATGCAATCATTTTGGGGGACTATGATAGTCTGGAGTCTAAGTTGGTTGAATTATGCAAAAGTTGTCATATTGTCAATTTGTTGTCATGACAATTTTGCACTTTTTTTGTAAGTTGTGATTCTCCAACAGTTAGTTTAGTTTGAAAAATAGTTGGAGGAGCTTGTGGTCATTTAGGAGATACCTTTAAAGGCCCCAAACACTAAAGGATGTAAGTGGGTTGATTTGGAAAGGAAACTAAAACATCAAAAATTGTTGGAAACTCAGAAAATAGTCTATTTTTTGTTGATTGCATACTAAAGGTGGATTGGCAAGAATGCTCATGGCATAGTCCCTATCACTAGATCATTTTACCTTTGTTTTTTTTTCAGTGTAAAGTCTTGAATTGATTGCTTCTCCATTCTACAAGAAAATCTCTATTGGGTAGCCTAAAACCGTAAAAAACCCTAGGGTTTGACTGCAATAATGGGTTTTGGCCTATTAATCCTTAACTGAGCACTCTATCATTATAGGAGATGATAGGCCACTATATCATATGTTAGTTCCAAAATCTATTGAGGGGATGCAACAAGGCAAAGAGGATGGAGAACTAACCCTAGGTCTTGCATCTCTATGTGACAGACCGGTTTGATGAGTGCAGTGCGTTAAAATTGAGTGGTAGAGCACTAGAAAGGGTTTTGAATGTGGTAGAAAAGTAATTTAGAGGTTTACATAAAATTTCATGGTTAGTGATGGTCACCCATTCGGAGAACCAAACCAATTTGTGGAAGGCATTCAGTCAAATAGGTCTAATAGCCCGATTAGGTCTATTAGTGCAGTATTGGTTATGATATCTGCCAGTTGGTCCAGTACCAGAAATTAAGATATTGTTAAGAACTCCCAAAAGGGTACCTAAAAATATAATTTTTTTGCCTATAACCTTAGGGTGTCAAAAGTTATCACCTGATTCCTTCAAATGGAGGTCTAATTGCAACTGGTTCTATTTGTGCGCAACTGAGTCAAAATTGATGTTCTGGTGGGTCTAAAGAATGAAATTATATTTCATTTGTGTTAATGTGTTGTGAGAACACCCCTCCAAGGGTCGCTGCATTGAATTGGTCAAGTGGGCCATTCAAACCCTAAAGCCTAGTAGTAGCCCACTCATGTATGCAAGGGTGTGGGTAGTCACACAAGAACTTGAGAAGTGGTAGTTGTTTGTAAGTGGACATAGTGGAGCCTTTGGGTTTTCCAAGGTATTTTTTAGTGTCATTGAACCATTGTTGGCTTTGGTGTTGTGTAAGGATCTTTGGAATTAGGGATTTTGGTTGAGTTTGTATGTCTTAGAGGTTGGTTGGTTCAAGGTTATCCTTCTAGTCTGTTGTCTCCTCATCATATTGGTATCACAGTACAAATTTGAAGATAACTTGGTTGGTGTGGTCTTAGTGTATGTCAGAGGAAGAGATTGAAATAGATGTTGACAAAATGCCTCCTAAGAGTATTTCATAAGATGCGATGAAGAAGTTGATTGAAGAGATGCTTGAGTCCAAGCTTGAAGAATTGAAAAAGACTAAGGATAAGGAAGATGGAAGTGACATTGATGAAGAAAGGGATAAAGAAGATGGGTAATCCTCTAAATGGGTAGAGGAGATACCTATAGATTAGAGGGCATTTATAGATGTCGTGAGGTCAGTCAATAGGGAAACCATTGATGGGTTGCCTATATATAGTGGAAGTATGGAAGTAGAAGAGGTGATAGACTAGATTGAGGCATTAACAAGTCATTTTGAGTACAAAGAAATCCCTAAAGATAAGAGAGTTAATCTGGCAAAAGAAAGATTGAAGGGGTATGTTCTTACATGGTGGAACTATGTACAAGGGGTGAGAGTTAAGGAGGGAGAGAGTATGATAACCTCCTGGGAAAGGATGAAGGCTAAGGTGAAGGTACAATTCATGCCCATTGAATATGAAGTGCAGATGTACAAAAAATTGTAGAACCTCAAACAAATAGACCTTGATGTGAATGCATATACAGAGGAGTTTCATAAAACCAATCTCAAATCAAAGAGACAAGAAGAGGAATCATAGAAAGTGACCATGTAATGCCCGCCAAAATACCCTAAAGAAACTAAACAATAATATACAAATGGAGATAATTTTTTTCTTAATTAACATCTAATAACAACTAATGCAACTTACAACATCTCCATCTATTTACATTCATTAACCAATTAATCAATATGAACATACATCATTGCTCATTTAATCAAATAATGCAAGCAAAAATAACACAACATCAATAATCTTTCTCTAGGGTACTTTAACATCATTACTTAATTCATTTCCACCATAACATACTACACACACGATAGGTATATTTCACCATTATTAATGCATCATATTCTAATTCTTTAACCATGAGATATGCAACCTACAACATTACTTATTCCTTATGATGTGCATAATTTCCTTTCTACCAATGCATCTATGTGAATCATTCCCATTTACTAGATCCGATTAACATCTTCTAACATATTTAATTATTAATCCATGAATATTCCTCTTTCAAGATTATTTAACATTCTAACTAGCATATAAACATTCCATGAAATAATACAACTAATCCATAATGCAATTCCATTCTATTCCAACTATAATCCATTTTATTTCCATGATTCATAAATTCACATCTCTACGATAGTACAAATATAATATCTCTAAATTACAATCTCCAACTACAATTCATCTTACAAATACGAGTACACTAAATACAACATAAATATAGCTCTTTCTACTACAAGAATCCATCTACTATATACAAAGATATTACACTACATGTATTCCATCTTATCCATTACATAAATCTGCTACAAGGTACATCCATAGTATATCATGAAGAAAAATCCACATCCACGCAAGAAGAATCTAAGAGAACATCCCAATGGCTAAAAAGAACCAACCTCCCAACCATTTGGAACCAAAGAAACTACCCCTCATGCTAGGAGATGACACAAGGTCCCATCACACACTCTAAACCTAAGCTAGCACCTATAACCAAGGAGACGAACCACACAAGGACTCTCAAGCAAGAACTCACACATACAACAAGAATGAACTCCCAGAAGCATAAAACTCATCAAGACATAAATGCATCCAATAAGCATAATCATAAATCATAAAGGGAAAACACATGTAGGAGTGGAGTGTCATCACATGCCATCCTCATAACATAATAAAATAATAACACAAGGCACTAGCCTGATGGACATGTGGAGCCATCTCAACCTATGAGCGACTAAGGGAGATTAGCTTATCGTCTTCACGACCTTCTCATTCTTATCCTAAAACATCCTCCCTAGGACTAAGTCATGAGACACAAATCAATTGATCATCTTATTAATTAATCTAACTACCCAACCCATTAATTATTAGGTTATCACTTATTTACAAATCATAGAAAACTCCAATGTGCTTTGGTGGTCTAGACTTCATGCATCCTTACAAGGAACCTCATGCAAGCCTATCTCTTGTGACCCCAGTCATCACAAGGAAGCCCACTCCTCCTAACATGGCCCAATAATAAATCATGAGAGGCTCTACCAATATAATTACATGAAAATAATACTCAAAGAAACCAACAACTTCCACCCATACTCTTACAACATAAACAAGGCTACAACAACATATACAACATCATTATAGAAAAATGAGCCTCTTGGCTAGCAATAATAGAGGCATATCAAGCCATCAAATGCTACCATCAAATAAAGAATAACATCACATCAAGGCCTACTCACTTGTTGGTCCAAAACAACATAGAAATCATCTCAATCATCCATGGCCTATCCACATGGAAGAGAGTAAAATATTCACAATGCATAGAGAAACAAATATACTCAAAACCATCAAAATGCATCAAAACTGATCAAACCCAAAACTAGGAAACATTATCAGACCTTAAATAAAGCCTCTAGTACAAAAATCAATTCGGAAAAATAACTCAAAAATGACCAAAATTGAGAAAATACAAAACACAGACAGGTTAGCGCTTTTGCCCTACAAGACAGTGCTTATGCCACACAGAATAGCGCAAATGCAACACAGAACAACACTTTTGCACATTAAGACAACATTTTTATCAAGAAGAACAACGCTTCTATTTCTAGAATCGTGCATATGCATCCTAAGACAACGCTTATGTCACACAGAACAACTCAAATGCAATACAAAACAATGCTTTTGCACATTAAAACAACACTTTTTCAGAAACAACGCTTTTGCAGAAACAATGCTTTTGCACAAGACTTACAGAAAACTCAGAAAACTTTCGGGTAAAATATTAAAATACAGACTTAACGTAAGGGTTCAAAATACATACGAAAAGAAACACCTAGAAACAAGGAATACGTGGGTATAAACACAATAAAATAACTCAACCTTAACCCAAGATTTAATCAAATAACTTCAGAATAATTTCTCATTGAGCCGTGAAATGCATACATGGGAAAACCAGAATAAATATCTCCCAACAACTATATAAAAACTCTCATAACATAAAGTTTCCTTCCCAAATATTTCCTTTCAGCAATAATAAAACTATAAAATAAAATATTATTTCAACCCAAACCCAAAACAATGCAAACACAATGCATACACAAAGAAGCCATTGAAAACCAAAATGCAAAGTGAAGAACTCCAATTTGCAACTTGAAGTGATGAATTGAAGTTGAAGAAGAGCTCCCACAAGCCAAGCCAAATCCAATCCAAGCTCTAGCCAAATCCAAGAGAGAAGAAATCCAAAACCAAGAAGAAAACTTGCTAGAGAAATTTTTCTAGAGAAGAGCCAACCAACCCGAAAAACTTCACAGGAAAGAAAATAAAAAGCAACAATAATCCAAAACCCTAGCCTCAATCTCGGCCAATCAAAATATTCCATTTTGGAGTATATTTTACCAACCCACCAAATAATATAATTTATTCACCCATTTTGAATTTAACCAATGAGAGTGAAGGGTAGGTAAAGTAAATAAAATATACTTATCCAGCTAAGTGGGATTGTTTTTATTTCTTTATTTAATTTAATGTGTTCATACACCCTACTTAGTAATAAAAGTTAAACTATTAAATAAATATAAGCTGGAAATAAATAATCCAAAAAGGGGATTAAAAATCAAATAAACCAAAAACTATTGAAATAAATTAAAGAACCAAATAAATGTAAGATATCAAATAAATATCAAACCATAGAGGGTCAAATAAATAATTAAATAATCAAATATCCTTAAAGATTAAATTACAAATATTAAATAAATATTAAACAACAATAAAGCTCAACAATCATTAAATAATCATAAAATCAATAAACTTTAATTATCAAATAAATATAAATACCAAATAATTAAATACTCAAAACTTATAATTAAATACATTAAAATAAACATTACAAAATATAAACTACACATCAAGAGCCACATAATTACTCTAACATAAACAAGTAAATCAACCGGTATAAACCAAACTCACAATACCAAGGGACCAAGCTTACTAACTGACATGGCGAATTACACCAAGACACTGACTACTCATGGTGAACAACTTAGACCTAGAGTATGTGAGGGGAACTCATGCCATCTCCGAACCACATAAGCCATTGGAACTAAAGACATGCTCAGACCTGTGAAGCCAGGTGGAGTCTATCTCTGGTACCTGCAAAATCCTGCAACCACAAAATGACAATACCATATATATATATATAGAACAAGCAAGTGATAGAGAATCATGATGACACATCCCACTTACAATGAGTGATGCGGAATTATCCCTATCACAAAGACAATCAAACAACAATCAAACACATCTCATAAACATCTCATCATATGTAATCATGAAGTAGGGTTAGCATAATCATAATCATCATCAAAACCATGATAAATCTAATCTATCAATAGTCCATCACATATTGAGAATATAAAATCCATCAAGTACATATATCATCAAATCACATGATCAATCATGATAGTACCAACATCCATATAGATAATCAAAATAGCATATGTCCACTAGTGTCTAACATCAATCATAAGTCACTGAAGCATATGAGTAATCATCATGCAACTCATCAAAATATAGTCTAGAAAAGTCTATCAAGCATAATATAAAAGTCAACTCTAGTCAAAACAAGTCAAATCAAGGGTGGACACTACAGACGAGGTACTTGAACGGCCTAAGGATGAACATCCAAGATGAGATCATCATCTTGGCATTAGAGACAGTGAACAAATGTTTTCAATTAGCCCTAAGGGCAAAAGAGAAACTAAAAAGAAGAAGCGAGAAGGGTAACAGAGGTAAAGGAGTGAGAAGTTTCAGAGGAAGAGACAATTTTGGAGGAAGAAGTCCTAACCAAAGGTCTAGTGGCGAGTCTAGACAAGGAGAGAAAGTTGGGGACTCAAGTAGTAGAGGAGGATACTGTGGGAGAAGACCTAATGGAAGAGGTGGGATAAATGGATCAGGGAGAGGATCCAAGTTCTCGAGTATGACATGCTATAACTGCAATCAAATGGGGCACCCAATCTACAAGTGTCCAGAGAAGGCCTCAACTTCTCATGGTGGTGAAAGGAGAAGAGTGTGACATCTCCTGAAGTGAATTTGACATCAGAGATGGGAGAGAACCTGATGATCAAGAGGACACTACTCAAGGAACTAGTGAAGACCGAGCCACCCCAAAGAAAGGCTTTGTTTAGAGTCAACTACAAGATTCAAGGTAAGGTTTTTAAAGTTGTCATAGATTCAGGGTCTACTGATAAGGTTGTATCTTTGGAAGTAGTAAACAAGTTGAACTTTGAAAGGATACCCCATAGTTGTCCATATAGGGTCATTTGGTTGACCAAAGGGCAACACATACTCATTAATGAACAAGCATGGATAGAGTTCACTATTGGGGGGTATAAGGATAAAAATTTGTGTGGCATCCTTCCAATGGATGCTTTCCATCTTTTGCTTAGTAGACCATGGCATTTTGACAGAAAGGCTCATCATGATCGAGAAAAGATGCTTACTCTTCCCAAAAGGATGGTGTGACTTTTAGGATAAAGTCAGTGGTAGAAGGGGATCCACATCATGTATGATCTAGTGTGATGATGGTAGGGGAAAAATAATTCCTTGATACAGTAAAGGAGGAAGGTGGAGTAGGTTTTTCTTTGATTGTGAAGCCCAAGGAAGAGAGGAAGAAGGGTGTGAGTGAGGTAGGAACTAAGGAGGCCAGGGAGCCACTAGAGAGGTACAAAGGAGTGGTTGTAGAAGACATACCAGACTCCCTACCACCTATCAAAGATATTAGTCATCAAATTAACCTCATACCAAGAGCAATACTTCATAACAAGGCAACATATAAAATGACCCCACAACAGAATGAAGATATAGCTAGGCAAATTCAAGAGCTCCTAGATAAAGGGTTGGTGAGAAAGAGCCTTAACCCATGTGCAATACCTATTGTTTTAGCCCCAAAGAAGGATGGGAAATGGAGGCTTTGTACTAATTCTAGAGCTATCAATAGGATAAGCATCAGATATAGGTTTCCTATTCCATGGATAGAGGACCTAATGGATTATTTAGGAAGAGCTACCTATTTCTCCAAATTTGACCTCAAGAGTAGGTACCATCAGATAAGGATAAGAGAGGGGGGTGAATGGAAGACTACATTTAAAACTAATGAAGGGTTGTATGAGTGGCTTGTGATGCCTTTTGGTCTTTCAAATGCCCCTAGCACCTTTATGAGACTAATGAATGAAGTGTTGCAGGAGTTCATAGGGAAGTTTGTGGTAGTCTACCTTGATGATATATTGGTGTTCAATAAGAGCAAGGAGGATCACTTGAAACACTTGGAGGTAGTCTTGAAGCAGTTGCAGGAATAGAAGTTGATGATAAATTTAGAGAAGTGTGACTTCATGAAGCAGGAGTTGGTATACTTAGTCTTTGTCATCTCTAAGGGTGACTTGAAGATGGATTCTTCCAAGGTAGAGGCCATTTTGAACTGGTGTACACCTAATATAGATGAAGAGGTAAGAATTTTTCATGGTTTGGCAACATTTTATAGAAAATTCATTAGAAATTAGAGTTATATTTGTGCACCTATGTTAGAAACCATCAAGGGTGGTGGTAAGGTGAAGTTTGTGTCGACCAAAGAAGTAGATAATAGTTTTGAGTGTCTTAAAACATAAATTTGCCAAGTACCCAGTCCTAGTATTGCTTCATTTCAGTAAGGTCTTCACCATTGAATGTGATGCAAGTGGATTAGCTATAGGATCAGTATTGAGCCAAGAGGGGATACTGGTGGCCTTTTTCAGTGAAAAACTAAATGAAGCAAAGAGAAAGTATTTCTCATATGATTTAGAGCTATATGCCATGGTACAAGCTCTGAAAAAGTGGAGGCATTGCTTGCTTCCTAAAGAGTTTATTATGTATACTGACAATCATGCTCTTAGTTTTTTGAATGGATAGGAGAAGCTCAGTCATAGGCATATGAAATGGGTTGAAAGTCTTCAAGCATACACCTTCATCATCAAGCACAAGAAAGGGGTATCCAATAAGGTTCTAGATGCTCTAAGTAGGAGGGTGTTGACAGTACAAGAAGTGCAGTTGTAGAGTATGGGTGTTGAAGCACTCAAGGGATTGTATGAAGAGGACCAAGATTTCAAGGAAATATATAAGGTATGCTATGAGTTTGCAATTGCTTTTTATGGAGAGTTTTCTGACTACACCTTGCATTATGGTCTTTTGTTCAAGGGGTGTCAGTTATGTATCTCTAGGTGTTCAATGAGGAATAATGTAGTAAAGGAGAAACATAGTGGTGGTTTAGGAGGTCACTTTGGGCTAAATAAGACTTTGGACCTAGTAAGGAGATTTTAATTTTGGCCAAAGATGCAAACTAATATCAGAAAGTTTGTGGAGAGTTGTACTGTGTGTCAGAGAGCAAAGGGGGTCTCAACCAATGCAGGGTTGTACCAACCTTTTCCTATACCAAGTAGACCATGGGAAATTTTGAGTATGGACTTTGTGACGGGGTTACCCAAGACAAAGATAGGTCATGATAGTATGTTTGTTGTGGTAGAAAAGTTCACTAAGATGGCTCACTTTATTCCTTGTAAAACCACAAATGATGCTAGCTATATTGCAAGTTTGTTTTTCAGAGAGATTGTTAGAATCATGGGTTACCTTTGAGTATTGTATCTAACCAGGACAACAATTTTGTAGGGAATTTTTGGAGAACCTTATGGAAAAGGTTGGGTACAAATTTGTCTTTTAGCTTAGCCTATCACCCTCAGACCGATGGCCAAACTAAGGTTGTGAATAGGTCATTGGGAAATATTCTTAGGTGTCTAACAAAGGATCATGGTAGTAGTTGGGATGTAGTGATACCTCAGGCACAATATGATTATAATGATTCAACAAACAAAAGTATAGGTCCGAGTCCTTTTGAGATTGTGTATGGTAGTCATCCAAGATGAGTTTTTGAATTGAGAGATATCCAGGGGTTGGACAAGAGGAGTGGACATGCTGATGAATTTGCAGAGGCTATGAAAGATGTGAACCAACAAGTCAGAGATACCTTATAACAAAATAGTCAAAAGGTTAAAGCAAGAGTGTATCAAAGAAGGAGAGATGTACAGTACCAAGTGGGTGACATGGTCATGGTTCATCTTAGCAAGGACAAGTTGCCCAAGGGAGTCCATAGCAAGTTGATGATGAGAAGGATTGGACCTTGCAAAATTTTGGATAAATATGGTCCCAATGCTTACAAAATTGAACTCCTTGATGATATTTCTATTTCACCTATATTTAATGTGTCTGATCTAACATTGTATAGGATTCCTACTGCAGGAGAATATGCAGGTGAATCTGTTCAGGAAAGTGAAGAATGGATAAAGCACTTACCTCCTAAGGAGCTGCCTAAGATGGAGTGCATTTTGGATAGCAGGGAAGCCAAGAAAACAAGACATTAGACCTATTTTGAGCACTTAGTTAAATGGTAGGGCCTTCCTGACTCAGAAGCTACCTGGATACTAGAGGAGGATATTGAAAAGAAGGGTGGTGATTTGCAGCAGTTGGTCTCTAAGAGGACTTGAGACAAATTTCACCCAAGGAGTATGGTGTACAAGCACCTATCTATGAAGACATGAACCAAGAACAAGATGATTTTATATTAGCCTAGAAGGAATGTAATAAGACCCTATGGGTCCTTTTTGTAATGCAATGTCCTAGAAGTGTGACAAGTTTGTCCATGTTTGGGTCAAATTGTCATCTAGGGTCTGTTAGAGCAAATTGAGTCAATAAGGGTCACAATGGTCTAAATTGAGGGATCAAGTGACCATAAGTATATTTGAGTCATTTTTTATATTTTAGAATCAAATTTAATCATTTTTGGGGACTATGATACTTTGGAGTCTAATTTGGTTGAATTATGCAAAAGTTGTCATATTGTCAATTTGCTGTCATGACAATTTTGTACTTTTTTGTAAGTTGTGATTCTCTAACGACCAGTTCAGTTTGAAAAATAGTTGGAGGAGGTTGTGGTCATTTGGGATATACATTTAAAGGCACAAAATTCTAAAGAATTTAAGTGGGTTGATTTGGAAAGAAAATTGAAACATCAAGAACTATTGGAAACTCGAAAAACCTTCAAAATTTATGTCGTTCACATACTGAAGGTGCATTGGCAACAATGCTCATGTCATATTTCCTATAACTAGATTGTTCTACCTTTTTTTTTGTCTTTTTCTTTTAGTGTGAAGTCATGAAGTGATTTTTGCCTCATTCTACACACAAATCTCTACCAGGTAGCCTAAAACCCTCAAAACCCCTAGAGTTTGACTGCAATAATGGGTTTTGGCCTATCAATCCTTAACTGAACACTCTGCCATTATAGGAGATGATAGGCTACTATATCATATGTTAGTTACAAAATCCATTAAGGGGATACAATAGGGAAAAGAGGATGGAGAACTAACCCTAGATGTGGTATCTCTATGTGACAAACCAGTTTGATGAGTGCAGTGCGTGAAAATTGAGTGGTAGAGCACTGTAAAGGTGTTTGAATGTGGTAGAAAAGCACTTTGGAGGTTTACATAAAATTTCATGGTCAGTGATGGTCACCCATTAGCAAAACCAAACCAATTTGTGGAAGGCATTCAGTCAAACAGGTCTAATAGCCCTACTAAGTCT